>NC_052150.1:27334710-27634710 GCF_902713615.1 Scyliorhinus canicula | reverse complement strand
CATTTGCCTGGATTGAACTCCATCTGCCATTTCTCTGCCCAACTCTCCAATTTATCTATATTTTGTTGTATTCTCTGACAGTCCTCCTCGCTATCTGCAGCTCCACCAATCTTAGTATCAACTGCAAACTTGCTAATCAGACCACCTATACCTTCCTCCAGGTCATTTATGTAGATCACAAACAACAGTGGTCCGAGCATGGATCCCTGTGGAACACCACTAGTCACCCTTCTCCATTTTGAGACACTCCCTTCCACCACTACTCTCTGTCTCCTGTTGCCCAGCCAGTTCTTTATCCATCTAGCTAGTACACCCTGAACCCCATACAACTTCACTTTTTCCATCAACCTGCCAGACCTTATCAAACGCCTTACTAAAGTCCATGTATACGACATCTACAGCCCTTCCCTCATCAATTAACTTTGTCACTTCCTCAAGTGACAGGTCAGCTATGATCCAATTGAATGGCAGACCAGGCTAGGTTGACTGAATGGCCTATTCCTGCCCCCCCCCCCCATGTCCCACCCTCCAATTCCAGCAGGATCTGTTGTACAGATCAGACATAACATTCCAGCAATGTAGGCCTGATTCTTCAACCATATTCCCTGTGATTACAACTCCCTACTGGGATTGTAGAATCCCCTCTTTTGTGATATTTAAAGTAAATAGGCACCATACAAGGCAAAACACCCACATTTGCTTGAACATTTTGTTCTTAATAGACCCAAATCAACCTTTTTTTCTTCCCCAAACTCTCCCCAAAACCATTTATTCAATAACGATTCACCATCTCCCAAATTGCAAAACTCACATCAAAGTTCAACCGTTTCTTGCCTGTCCCTCGGCTGGTTTCTTTCCCGGGGCACTTTTCTCCATCCTCTTGACTGAAAGTCGACGTGAACCCATCACATGGCTCTGCCTTCTCTGGAGGAAGCACCACTGTGGTGAAAAACAGACGGTGGGGGAAGAGAATAGTCAGGTTATGAGTGTCTATTTATGACTAAGAATGAGTCAAGGTCAATTTATCAATTCTCAGTACTGTGATTAAAACGAGCATTTTCAGAATGCCATGCACAACCTCTGCGTGCATTTACAGCCAATCAAGGATTTTTTTTTTTTATAAGTGTAGTCACTGTTGTAATATAGTTTTATCAATGTTCATTAAAGGATAACTATTAAAGGATTGCCACCGGGGAGAACTTCCCTGTTTTGAAAAGGAAAATCACTTATTTCACAAGTAGGCTTCAAGTGCAGTTACTGTGAAAAGCCCTAGTCATCACATTCCGGAGCCTGTTAGGCGAGGCTGGTACAGGAATTGAACCCGCTCTGCTGGCCTTGGTCTGCTTTACAAGCCAGCTATTTAGCCCACTGTGCTAAACCAGCCCCATTTCTTTGAAAGGCGCCATGGGATCTTTGATGTCCACCTGAGAGGGCAACTGAAGCCCCCCCCATCAAACAAATGGCATCCTGGACTGTGCAGCACTCCATCAGGGGTTCACTGAAGCGTCAGTCTCAATTATTGACGCAATCTAATGGAAAAGTTTTGAGGTGACATTTGTAGCGGGTTTTGCTGGGAGTTTCTCCCTGGCTCTGTCAGCGAGTTCCCCACTGCTATCTAGTGACTCTTTTCTGGGCCCTGGGGAGTTTCTCATCGGGCTGGCCCACAGTTAGGCTGTTCACGCAGGCGGGGTATTCCAGTCCCACCTACGCCGCACAGGTTTCCCAGCGACGGGCTATGCAGTCAACGGGAAATCCCCATGACAAGGCGGGACCAGAAAATCTCACCTCCGCCGCCGAAAAACATGTGGCGGGTTGGTCGGTAAATCCCGCCCTTAGAATTATTTTCATCACTGGGGTGGTGAAATCACTGGCCAGACAGGCTCCTCAGAGATCGGACCACCATTTTCAAAGGGTGCCCCGATCTCCAAGTGAGCTTGAGGGTCCCCCAAACCATGGGCAACGTTGCTTCCATCACACCCCCGCCCCTCATACACACACTCATGTGCACTACCCCACACCACCCCCCTCACACACACACTCATGTGCACTACCCCACACCACCCCCCCCCCCCCCACCCCCCAAGTGATGACACCATGCTAGGAGGTTGCTGAGGGCCCTCTTTTCCAGGTCTTCCCACACCCGCTTTTGGGGACCCCCCATTCTAGGGCCTCCACTCTTCACCCCCCCCAAACCTTCCTGAGGCCCCTTCATACCTGCGCTTCACCCTTCTCAATACCCCACCTCTACCCTCCTTTCATGGGCATAGTATCCCCCTCAGGCTCTGACCGTTGGCAGTGCCATCCTGGCACCTGGGCAGCCTGGCACTGCCACCCTGGCAGTGCTCCTGCCAGCTTGGCAGTGCCACTGAGCATTCAATAGTGGTGTCACTGATCACCCTCGGGGCCTCCTATGGACTAGGAGGCCCCACTCCTCTCTTTTCCCCCCCAGTTATCACGCCAACTTCGGCCTGTGTGGTTTGGTCCCCCCCATTGTGGGTGGGTTCCTAATCGCGGCACCTCACGAGGCCTGCGTAGATCTTGAGAGGTGTACTGGCTGTTGGGAAGCCCACAGGGGGCCTCTTCCATTCGGGCGCAACGCAACCGGTAGATCGTTTCCAAAGTCTCTGGGGTAGGATTTGAATGAACAACATCGAGTCAGAAGCAACGGTGTTACTAATGGACCTGTGACAGCGAATAACCAACATCTCGGTCCTTCAATTTTAGACTGAAATTTCATCCATATACATGGTGCAATTGGGGTTTCTCATCCCTCTGCCCAAAGCACTCTTGAAATGTATGCAGCCAATACAGCCATCTAGTTTTTACAAGTGGATAAGGTTCCTTCGGATACTGAAACCAGAATTTGTCATCTTCGCTCTGCACAGATTACCCCAGACATGACCTGGTTCTTGTAAATCACTTGCTGGAGGACGTATGATGCTCACCATGTTTTACTGCAACAGCAGAAGAAGGCAGACATAAACCATGCTCGCAGACTAATGTGCATAGGCTTTAGATTATTAATAAAGCCTATTTTAAACCAAGATAAAGGTCATCTTAAATAGCCAATCTGAATTAGTTAAGATTTATTTACAGATCCTCTAAGACACAATAAACTGCAATTGAATGCTGCACCGTCCGAGGTGCTGGCTTTCGGATGAGGTACTGCCCTGTCTGCTCTCTCAAGTAGACATAGAGGATTCCACTGTACTAATTTGATGAGGAGGGGAGGGTTCTCCATGGTGTCTGGGTTAATATTTATCCCTCAATCAACATTAAAACATATCGCATTTCGAGATAGTTTTTGACATAGCAATACATCGCGAGGCACTTAACTGGAACATTACCAAATGAACTTTGATAGCGAGTCCCAGGACGGTATATTAGGAATGGTGGACAAAAGCTTGGTCAAAAAAAAAGAGTATGATTTTGAGGAGGAGGAGAGAGAAAAGTGGAGGTTTAAGCGAGGGAATTCCAGCGCTGAGGTGCGAGGTAGCGGGAGCCCTGAATCAGAGAACTCTTGAAAGGATGATGGAGGAGGTTACAGGGGATAATGGGAAATTGGACCGCGTGGTGAAATTTCAAAATGTGCCAGCTAAGATACAAACAGCAGAGTTCTGAATGAGCTGAGGTTTAAGTTGGGTGGAAGATCAGAGCATTGGAATTGCCCCAACACCGTTCACTGGTTTTAAAAACAGTGCAATCATTCATTGAGCCTCCTATATTTGAAAATATATATATACT
Organism: Scyliorhinus canicula; assembly: GCF_902713615.1. Classification (NCBI taxonomy): domain Eukaryota; kingdom Metazoa; phylum Chordata; class Chondrichthyes; order Carcharhiniformes; family Scyliorhinidae; genus Scyliorhinus; species Scyliorhinus canicula. The sequence continues at coordinate 27,630,966 of NC_052150.1, read as the reverse complement.
GACTTCCATTATAAAACTTCTCATCTGTACGTGGACATTTTGATTTCTCCCTCTACAATTCACAAGTTCCCAAAAGAAGCAGGAATACATTTCTCACGCAAATAGCAGATAGGGTTAAATGAAGAGCAGAGGGTGGCACAGGATCAAGGAACACAGCCTCAAATCGGGCCAAATGATCTTTTTCTGCCCTGAAACATTCTCGAGTTCTTGCAATTCCAATGTGAAGTCACACGATATGTACACTCATTTGGTCACGGGTGACTTCATTTCCTGAATGTATCGTTCAGGTCAATGACCCTGGTCTCCCGAGACACTTGGGGGCACACCGAGGCAGGCAAAAAATGTTTTAAATTCGTTACAGTTTCCGAGCAGATAGTTCACACCTTCACCGACTGAAAGGGTGAACTGGCATTTGTACAGCACCATTCACAGTCCGAAACTGACGCCGAGTCAAACCAAATAGACATTAGGACAAGTGACAGGCAATTATGTATATGTGATCTTGCTATGCTGCCCTTCCAGCGCAGCAAGATCCCGCAGACAGGAAGGCACGGAAAACGTTGCCCGTAGATTTACAGAATTGTACGAATTGCAGCGGATAATTTGCACACAGCAAGATCCCACAAAGAGCAATACGACAAATGATCAGATTATCTGTTTTAAGTAAGGCCAGTCGAGGGATAAATGTCCCCCAGGACTTCCTTCTGTTGAGAAGGAAGCCACCATGCAGCAAATCGTTTACGCGTTAGTCCAGATGGGATTGGGATTAAGCCAGGTGATGGAGGAGGCCAAATGCACAGGAAACTGTGCTTGCCTGGGGAACGATTCCAAGCGAGAAATCTTCAAAAGAGATTTGTTGGCATTTGAAAATTTCTGGGAATTCCTGGAATTACTGGCGCTGTCTCCATTTCGGTATCCTTCAGAGCTACTTTGAATGAAACAATAATCACTTTTTAAAAAACATATGGCACGTGTTGCTGGATTCCAACAAATCTGCATCCTGTGCTTGATGACCAAAGAATCTCACTAGAATTCCAGTCTAATAACTGTAACCGTATGGAGACGAGGGGGTGTGAATTAGCCCTCATTGTGTCCACTTTCGAATTGGAAACACTGGGGGAGAGAAGAGACGAGACAAGAAGGAACATATTTCAGGAAATGACATCCTGCGCCTTAACCACTCTGATAACTACTACAGTCGAATATCCTTTATTTTTACATCTGAAAACCAAACACATCCAAAAACCCAACCCCTTTTTTAACAGCCTCGAACACGAGCCAAATTGAAGCTCATCGACTTTGTGTGGGGGAGGTCCAGTTGTTTGCCTGCATGGTTTAAAGTCACACATCTTACCCTGTGATTTTTGTGGCTATTTATTGATTTTGTACTTTGAATCCACCGTGTAGATTGGCAAATGGAGAAATAACCAAGTTATTTATAGACTATAGCTAGCCTAAGCTTAGACGATTGTAATGCAAGTAGGCCTAGGTCTACTGTAAATACTTTTTACCACATCCGAAAACCAAGAATATCTGAATATCAAAATCAATCGGCCCCAAGGACTTTGGATAAATAATATTCAGCTTGCAGCTTTTAAGGTAGAGGGTGACCCAGCACCCCACAAGGAGATTGGTTGGATCAAGGGGAGAAGATGCCGAGTGTTGTATAATCTATATGTGAAATCTGTACAGAGATGTCACCAGTTTCTACGCTGTCTAAGAGGTTTTACTTACAGGGCTTTAAATGCTGTACTCCACGTGCTTCAATTCTGGCTTCCAGCTCTTTCTACAGCTTTCGTTTACTTCATTTCTGAATCTGCACCCAGCCTAACTAATCAAGCACAGTGAGCATAAATTGTAAACCAACTCACAATCAAACACAGAGGCAATTGAACACTGGGCCTGCTGCCTCAGGATTCCATCCGGTCGTGCAGCATAAGCCGTGACCATCCAAAATGGACATTAAAAAAAAACTGTGGGGCAGCACAGTGGCGCAGTGGGTTAGCACTGCTGCCTCACGGCACCGAGGTCCCAGGTTCGATCCCGGCTCTTAGTCGATGTCAGTGTGGAGTTTGCACATTCTCCCGTGTTTGCTTGGGTTTCGTCCCCACAACCCAAAGATATGCGTGCTAGATGGATTGGCCACGCTAAATTGCCCCTTCATTGGAAAAAAACAAATTGGTACTCTAAATTTATTAAATTTAGGGGAAATTTGGGGGTCGTGTGACCGGTTCTGAAGTCTGCCTGACAGGAAGCCTGGGTGGTTTGACTGTTGGGAGATCCAAGGAGAGCTTGGTTTGTTTTACTGGGGAGTAGGTGCAAGCTTATGTCTGGAGACAGTGACAGCTGACTTTGAGTTTACAATGAGTAGAAATAAGTTGCCTCCAAAATGAAAATAGTGTTTAGTCACAAGGTGCTTTTCAGTCATTTGTTACAGTAAAAGGTCATCATGTCATTCTGTCAGCTGTTTGGAACTTCCAGTTTCTATGCAGATTGCAACTTTAAAAAAATTACATCCGACATATTAGAAATTTCCACATTCCAACCACTCACTGAGGGAAAATAAAATTCTCCTGAATTCCCTATTGGATTTATTAGCGAATATCTTAACTTTATGGCCTCTTTCACATTCCTCATTTAGGGAACTTGAACCTCTGCCTTATAAAAGTTTCTTTTAGACGCATATAAACAGTTAAAAGATTGAAACCCATTCTGACGTCCTCTTAAATTTAATAGTTAGCAATGACTCAAAGATCCTCACCTGGGATCAATAAAAAGCAAACACATTCCTGACTAGATCTGTGGAGATAAATGGATTTTTTTCATGCCAAGGTCAACAGGAAGAAGTGCGATGTTGATATGCCTGTGGCACATGTCTCCAGGCTCTGACCACTGTTCCTAACCCAACGAGCCAGAAATCGCAGCCAAGAGGCCAGCACCATTAGAATAGTCAAAACCCACACTCCCAGTGAACGGAATTGTAGAACTGATATCATGTATCATTAAAGCAAACACAACTGTATTTGCATGAGAAGCTCTTTGGGCACAAGTGTGATCACCATGGTGCCAGTTAGCAGTTTTGCATCTGGCACAGCTGTGCCCTTGACAAAGGCGGGCAACCCCAGTACCTGCAGTAAGAGTCTGTGAAGGAGTGCTATCCTGATGTTACAGAGCCCATCCAGCTGATGCAATGCCAGAGTACTCAGTTTAATTTGCGCATCGCTCTGCAAACAACTGGACTGCAGCAGTTCAAGAACACAGCTCACCACCACCTTCCCAAGCGTGTTTAGGGATGGACAATAAATGCCGACCTAGCCAGCAATGCCCACATCCCATGAATGAATTTGTAAAAAATCTGCATAAAATGATTCTCAAGGGGCCTGGCACTCAAATTGCAGGAAAGATCATTTTTAAGAACTTTTGCATTTGCAAAATTTTAGGGTAAGTATTCCGAAGTGTATCTGAAGGTGCTGAGCGAGTTCTTGGATTTGTCAGAAAGTGTTAAAGCTTCCTCACAGAGAGGGCAGATGGATAGATGACCTGGCCAAAAAGGCTGCAGCAGGGAGCGGGGCTGCATTTACAGGGTCTCTGGATCATCACTAGATAGCGAAGCAGCATCGGCTGCAGATAGGGAAAGCCCTTTTTAAGATTAAGCACTGTTGTAATGTAGGAAATGAAACAAATTTGTGAACAACATGTGATAGTGGCTAGGAAATTTGGTTTTGTGATGATGGTTGGGAACCTGGGAGAACACTCCTGCACTTCTTTAAAAAAAAGAGTACCAGAGGATTGTTTGCATTCACGTGAGAGGGAAGATGGGTTTTAATATCTCCAACCATGCAGCACACCCTTAGGTACTACACTGTGAGTGTCAAGTTTTAATTCTTGCATTCAAGCCCTGGAATGGGACTTCAACACAGAATCTTGTGACAACAGAGATGGGAGTGCTGCCGTCAAGCCACATTTAACACAGTGTTATGGTAATGAGGCAGGAACACTAAATTTACGTACTACCCAACTCTAATGAAGCCGCCGTGGGCAGGTTACAGTTTGCAATCTCTGTGGCCAAAAGAACAGCATATATGAATTTTAACCTACTATATTTTTGCAAAAAAAAGATTTTACAAATATAGCACCTTTGGGATGGTCCAAATCACTTTCCAGCCAATGAAGTAATGTCGAAAATGCTGAAAGTGATGTGCAGCGATATCTCACCACGAACAGCAAGAAGATAAATTAAGCACGTGGTGTATTTTGACAGTGTTGGTGAGGGATGATATTGGCCGGAATACCAGGAAGAAGTCCCCCACACTTCCCTGAAAATACTGGGAGAATCCCACCCATGTTCAAGAATGAAATTACCCTGAAACTACTGTTATACTATCTATTACACCGTCTTCGGAGCGCAGGTGAATCGGGTACCGGAAATCCATTTGGATCAGGAGTCAAGTAAAGCGGAGTGGGGGGGGAAAGAAGGGTGCATTGGGGTTGGGAGGGGGTGTTGGTGGCGTTGGCAGATGAAATACCTCCGTGTTTCCTCAACAATGCCCCAATCTGCAGAGTTAAAGTTAAGTCTGACCTTTTTGTTTGCGGGTTCATGTCGGATTGCCAGACCAGGGGCAAATTTTAAAATTCCCACCCTTGTGTTCAACAGCCCAGCCCCCCCCCCCCCCCCCCCCCCCACACATCTAGAAACTTCTTCAGTTCAGATCTTGGAGCTCCTCCAATTCTAGAATCTCAGATTCCCCTTGCTCTTCCCAAGCCTCCTTCTTTAAGGTGTTCCTTGAAATCCAATTATAATAATCTAATAGAATAATAATGTCACAAGTTGGCCTACATTAACACTGCAATGAAGTCACTGTGAAAATCCTCTAGACGCCACATTCCAGCGCCTGTTCGGATACACTGAGGAAGAATTCAGAATGTCCAATTCGCCTAACAAGCACGTCTTCAGGACTTGTGGGAGGAAACCGGAGTGCCCAGAGGAAACGAGGGGAGAACGTGCAGACTCCACACAGACAGTGACCCAAGCCGGGAATCGAACCCAGGTCCCTGGTGCTGTGAAACAACAGTGCTAACTGTTTTGTTATGCTCTTGATGTAGCATAAGCTGCTTCCTTGATATGCACTCTGACAAAGGAAGGTTCAGACTTGGAGATAGCTTTAACACATTTAGTAAACTGTTAACGATTCTCCTACTTGGATTCGACTCTCCTGTTAATCCTGCTATAGCTACTCAGACTGATGAACCAGTCTGCTACAATCCAGGTGGTGGGTGTGATGTGTTTCAAATCAACCCTGTGTACACACTGAGAGTCTCCACTGGAAAGAGGAAGATCATGTGTGTTGTGTCCTTATAAAATGGGTTGGTGTAATGCCCCTCTGTGGTGGTGCCACCTCTGTGTGTATCGTGAATGCCCATTGGTCGTGTCCTATCTTACTGGCCTATTGGTTGAATGTCTGTGTGTCATGTCTCTGGTGCTCCCTCTAGTGTACTTGTATTTACATTAACCCCTTGTGTATTTACAGTGATACATATCACCACACTAACCACTGAGCCACTGTGCCACCCAGCTGTCCTAGTATCGCCCAATGTAACTCCACATGTCAAATTCTGTCCAATAGTTCTTCTTCAAAGTATTTGGGACATTGTACTGTATTAAAGGTGCTATATAAATACAGGTGGTTGCTGTCTAGACAGGACAAGTGGGTGGGATTATGCTTCATTTCTAAAATCCCAGGTACAGCTCCCTGCTCAATGCTTGCGTTTTGTTTGGGCAACATTGTTTGGCTCTTTGTTTTAATTTAAAACCAGAAACAGTAAAGAGATCCACTCCACCCAACCTACAGGTAACGGATTATACTAACACAACCGATATTGAACTGATTGCTAATATCAAAGTAGCTAGAGTCCTCTAGATCAACTGTTTCTTAAAGAAAAAATCATTTAGCTCCATTACGCTTTGAAGCAACCATGAAAAGGAGCAGTCTTCAAATTTCAAATCAACAGATTGAAATCATTTACTCTACATGTGAGCTTATGGAGAATAATGGAAAGCTGGAAGTGATTAGCAGGCTATAATCTCACTGGAGAAGGGTCAAACAACATTTTAAAAGAAAGAAACATCTGAAAAAGTGGAGATGAAATTGGAGCCTAATAATCACTCCCAGCTATGAATCATTTTACTTTTTCATAAGTATACACGGACAATTTACTCCCTGGTGCTCAGCTAGGGGTAGCCTTTGCTTGGTTTTTAAATGTTAGCTCAAAACTATTCTTCTAGCACACACTAAACAGAACCAGGTGGCTTGTGGATATCTCACACAAAGGTCTCTGACCCTCTTTTATTCCAACAGTAAAGCTCATTTGACACTAGTAAGGCTGGGGGGGGTGGGGTTGCAAATAAAATTCGGCATTTGTGTTTCGGCTTGTTTAGAAATATGAGCAGGATTCTCCCAACCCACGGCAGAGTGTCCACGGCATCGCATTTTACGACAGCGTGAACGGGCCGCTGCCAGGAGTAATTCTCGCCCCTACAGGGGGCCAGCACGGCCCTGGAACGGTTCATGCCGCTCCAGCTGCCAATCCCAGCGTGAACTGTGCGCCGCGAGATACGCGCATGTGCAATGGCGCCAGCGCCAACACACGCATGTAAGTGGCCTCCTTCAACGCACTGGCCCCGAAGCAACATGGCTTAGGACTACAGGGGCTGGCGCGTAGGAAAGGAGGCCCCCAGCGCTTGGTGGGCCCCAATCGCGGGCCAGGCCACATCGGAGGACCCCCTCCCAGGGTCGGACCCCTCCCTCTCCTTCTGCCCCCCCCCCCCCCCCCCCCCCCCCCCCCCCAGGGTCGGACCCCTCCCTCCCTTCCTCCCCATCCCCCCACAGGCCACCACCCGACCCTTCAACCGCCGGCTGAGGGCAGGTTAGAATGGTGCCGGTGGGACTTGGTTTTTTCCTTACGGCCGCTCTGCGGAGAATCGCGTGCCGGCGTTGGGGTGGCATGGCCCGGTCGCGGGGATTCGCCAGCCCAGCCCAGGGCTGGGAGAGTGCCGCCCATGTTCAAGAATGAAAATTTTCAGGTACTGATACAGGTATCAGGAAGTCACAGGCCAGGATTTTAATCCTGGCTGGGTTTTAGGCAGATGTAGACAATAGAAGACAGGGAAGGTAGTGCCAGGGTACCCAGTGGCACTGCCAGGGTGCCACCCTGTTCTGTCCCCGACCACACAAGGTCTGCAATGGCCTGAGAGGCCCCCACCAGGTGCCGTTACGATTGGTTCACGTTTGTGTAAACCAATACTAAGCGGCGCCCTGGCGAGCTTACCAGGCACGGCCGTTGAGTCCCAAGCGCCAGGTGAACATGGTGTTCGGGTATTTAAATGAGCCGTGGTGCAGATTGCACCAGGCAGTGCGGGTCAGGTGACTCGCATGAGGTTTCGCACCCAGCATGGAGCCAGATTTGCACGTGAATCGTCTGTTGTGCCTGGATCCCCGCTGAATCGCGCCCAACGTTTCGAGTCCATTGATCCTTCTACAGAACTGAAAAGGGATGGAAATGTGAATTATATACTTGGAGGGGGGTGGGGCAGAATGGAAAGACAGTGGTAGGTTGGAGTTAAGGAGATGCTTTGGATCTGTGATTTGCAAAGGCTTCCTCTACTTGGGGTTGTCCTCACCTCACATTTGAGCCTGTTGTGGACTAACTGGAAACCACTTGTTCATATTAGTCAACAACTATCATTATATCAGGTGGCTACCAGGACAGTAGAAGGGAAACGCGGTCCATTAGGTCTTTTACCATCTAGCATTTCCTATGTTCCTGCAATAATATCACCTGAAGCATTGATGGTAACAAGTGCAAAATATCAATTTACCAATTGTTGTACATTTAAGCTGGAAGCTGGTTTATGACATGTTACAATAACGTTTCTGGGTTATTTTCCAACCTGCTAAAGCATTGTTAGCTAACTTTAGATTATCCCCAAAGGCAAGCTCGACTAAACTGAAAGAATCACCAGTCGTAATTGTGCTATAATGGTAGGTGGTAAGCACCAGGTTGCCCAAATCCCCTAAGGGAAACTTGAACAAGCTAACACAACAATTTTCAATTTATATTTGATGAGACTGTACTCGAGGTCAGGATGAAGAATTTCAAATTACTTCTGAAGATCTAATAAATTAAATTTAAACATTTATTAAGGTTTTACAGAGCTAACAGGACTTCTACAAAATAAATCCCAAAAGATTCTTGCTCAACTAACTCGAGCTAAACATCTCTTTTAGGCAACAGTTCTCAGATTTTAATCTCTGAAAATCCTGTAATATTACCACAAATCCACGGTTGTTAAGTGGAGGGGGGGGGGTCTTGCACAGGCTTTTCTCTCTTTCCTTTGATACTAAGAACCCAACTTCCTTTTGAAACCTTGCAGACACACACTTTTCTCTATGGGTGGCAGCAACAGCTTCTTCACAGGTTGGCCTCCCAGGGCACAATGGTTTAGGATCTCATAACCATATCCACCGATACAGCATTTAATCTCTCTTTAAATGTGTTTTTTTTCCCTTTCATCTTTAACTCTATTGCTTTCAATTCCTTTCGAAGTTAATTTTCCTCGTGTTCTATATCTGGGAATACATTTTTGCTGGTTCGGCATCATGTGAAGTGTAGTGATATCAGCAGCGTGTTTGCATTGGCTTTCAGCACATCGCCATCTTGATTGTATGAGCAACACCCTTAATAAACCTCTCATCGTGTTTTACAAGAAACCCCAGTGTGGGAACCTCCATACATTTTCTCTTTGTGGCAACAAAAAAATATAACACTTAAAATTTCTAAGGCTTTGTTATTCCATGGCTACTCCTTTTTGGGTAAAGGTGAACTTGCTACCTTGCTTCATCCATTTACGATCTATGCCATTTGCACGTGTTCCTTTTGAAATCAAGTCAACTTCAAGTCACTTCCCTCATCTTCCTAATGTAAATTTCTATTCATGCTGCCCACTAGTACTCCATCTTATCTCTGCTCATCTCGACTTCAAACTACTTGCTTTCTCACCCAATCCCCTTTTGATGTTCTGAACCTTGCAGTCCACTCTTCAGTTTAATTATTTTATTCACCCCCAAACTCTCACAAGCCTGTTTCACAGTATACCAGTGGTATTGGGAAAATATTGATATAATATTTCTTCATAATTAGTGAAGCTAGTTAAGCTTTCAATTCCATGGCCAAGCTAAACTAACACAAGATCATTTTAGCTACTAGGATTACAGTGGGTGCGATTTTCCAGCCCTTTCCAGCAGTGGGATTTTCTGGTCCTGCCGAAGGTGGCCCCTTGCGGCGAGTTCCCCGGCAGCGGAATGGGTGTGCCTTGCAAAATGCCGTAGATGTTGGTGGGACTGGAGGTTTCCACCGGCAGCCAATGGCGAGCTACCACTGCCGCCAGAAAACTGATCTTTATTAGTGTCACAAGTTGGCTTACATTAACACTGCAATGAAGTTACTGTGAAAATCCCCTAGTCGCCACATTCCAGCACCTGTTCGAGTACACTGAGGGAGAATTCTGAATGTCCAATTCACCTAACAAGCACATCTTTTGAACTTGTGGGAGGAAACCGGAGCACGCGGAGGAAACAAAAGCAGACACGGGACGAACTCTGCACAGACAGTGAGCCAAGCCAGGAATCAAACCCGGGTACATTGTCCTGTTAAACAGTGCTAACCACTGTGCTACATATTGCATTAATTCATTGAATAATAGGATAAACAGGCATTAATTAATAAATAAATAAAGAGCATTATTTCTTTTATGAGTGCAATGCTGTCAAGCTTCTGACAGAAAAACAATTATTTGTCATCTATTATTCGCTGAAATTAATTATTCTTTCCTTGCATTTCTCACTGCTACGGAGGAATCTTAACCCACCCCTCCCCCAACTCAAAAGGTTTCAAATAAATTTGCTTCAATTCGAGCAGTTCAGCCCACTTTAGCACCTTTGAATCAGCTAACAGGGTTCCGACATCTTCAAACAAAAGCAGAGAGAGCGGTCAGCCATACACACAATGGAATCAATCACAAAGCACTGTTTGGGTTTGATTTTTGATTCCTCTCAAACTGAACATTTTAGAGAACAACTGGCAAACCATAAAAGCAGTTGTACTAATTTACGATAGGCCCAGATTTCTGAAGGCAGTTATTCATATGTGGTAATTAGACTTCATAAAAAGGTACAAGAACTTTTTTTTAAAATCACGATTACCTTGGGAATAGATTTTATTTTCGAGGTATATTTGCCATTGTTCTCATCTCGATGTATGCTTTACAGATTTTAAAATAAAACAGTAGGTCTGGCTATAATATTTCTTAATCATGTACCAGGACATGATACTGTTCACAAAATGTCTTTTATTCAATTTTTTAACATTATATCTCACTAAATCATGAAGCTCGACTACAGTGAGTTTTCCCTTGGGTTGCACTGTCTGATGTTTTTGGATTGGACTTTGCCCATGTTGCCTGGTTATAATCAACAAATTCATAAACCAGTCACCAAAATACATTTTTTTTAAAAATCACCCGTATTCATTTGTTTGGCTGAAATTTTCTTGCCCCTCTTGCTGGCGGGATCTTACGGTCCCGCCGATGGCAACCCCTCATGGCACGCTCCCTGGTGTTGCAGGGCACGGAAAACCCTGTAGACATCAGGAGTGGAAGATTCCACCCCCAGGGCACATCCACCCCCGGAAACACACCAGAAGGGGGGGAATTCTACTTTCCTTCCTTCATCTCCCATCGTGGGTAATCAGCGGATCATTAACAACAAAGCAAATATGATTGCGACAATGATTGTTCTCCCTGCTCCATCTTATTAATTTGCACAGGGCAGCAACTCAGTGCTAACATATTAAATAACGAGACCCAATGAAAGTGATGTGCAATTAAAATCAAAATTAGGCTGCAAACTCCAGAGATGGACAGAAAGAAAGGAGAAGGAAAAGAAGAAAATGGGAAAATAAAAACAAAAGAAAAGAATCCAAAAAAGGAGCGAGAGAGAGAGAAAAGAGATAAAATGAATTTAAAAGAAAATAAATAAAGGAAAGAACGATTTGGAGAACAAAAAGATAGAAAGAAGCACAAGGGCGGTCTACAAACACAATTAAACCATACAGAGGTTTAATTGGGTCACACAACGTCCAGTTGCCAGGATAAGTGACCAGAAGAAAAGGTCTTTCAGCCATGACCAAAGAATATTGATGGCTCAATAGTTAATAATGCATTCACATTTCAGTTTTCAACATAAACCCTCAAGTTCTTATCCTAATTCTTCCCACATCAACACTTGCAAATAATGGGTTGTGAGGAAACTGAAAAATCTCTACTGATCCTTGGGCTTTCAATTGAAGACACCAATTGATACAGCCTTTGGTAACCAAGCACTATTATCATTTGTGGTTTTATTCAGCCACGACTGATTAAGAGGTTGTAGACATGCATGTGTCACTGGGAAGTGACATATTTTAGTACACATAATTGCCCCTTTCAAAATCTAAAGTCGTCCATGATTTGTGTAATTAGAGCCAGTCTTTAGAATGCTTAAGTCTTCACACACCAATGAAGGAAATGTAGCAAACCCTCAAGGCGCTGTTGGCTGCTCCATCACCATGACTCACTATACATGTGAATGAGCGGAACAAAACGGGTCAGCTAAAATACTTAAGTGTCGGTCAACACAAAAGCACATTGAGCAAATAAAGAGGGAAATCGAAGAAACCAGTTAAATAATGCTGAAGTGCCCAACAGTAAATAAGGGCAATGTATTGTATTCAATGGCCATTTAATGCACTTAATTATAGCACTTCTTGTCAACTGAGTAACTGGCAATTGATATCCACTCTCCCATCACTCGAGATGAGACTTCCCATTTCCTGGAGGATTACAGGCATGAAGGCAGCAACATTTTGCAATTGGCTTTTATTTAACAAAAAATTAGGGGGCTCAAACTATTAATTGCTAAATTTGACTGCCAATTTATATTTATATTTTGAAAAAGTGTCAAAATAAAATGTTCTTACCAGAACATTTTTACTTCCTAATTTGTTATCTCCCCCCCCCACTTCCGGACCCAGGCAACATTCCCAAACAAGCAGGTACATAATTAGTTTCAAGTCCCAAGCCTGTCAAAACTGCCAGGATGTACAAGTTGGCACAGTGGTGCGATTCACCCTTACATTTTCCTTATTTATTTGGAAGGTGGATTATGTTGGCAGAGATTGGGAGTCAGTCAGTCACATGAGGAATTTGCCACCATTATGGTGGTGTCCCATGTGCCAACCTTAGGATTCAGTTTTTTTTATATAAAGGGTCTCTTTTTAGGGTATTTTCTCCAGACAATGTCAAACATCTACAATAGCTGCAGGCAACAATTCTATCATGATGACAGGTTAGCTTATAGCAAAGCAGAAATCAAATTTCTCAAACATACATGCTGACCTCGAAAGGAGGAAATAAAGAAAACTCTCCTGCATAAAGCAACTTTCACCTCCTTCATAGCCATTCAATTACTTTTGTGATGGAAACAGTGTTGGAAATACTCATTAGAAAAACAGTTTATATTTTGAGCCAAATTTGTCTGTCTTAGAACATAGAACATAGAACAGTACAGCACAGAACAGGCCCTTCGGCCCTCGATGTTGTGCCGAGCCATGATCACCCTACTCAAACCCACGTATCCACCCTATACCCGTAACCCAACAACCCCCCCCTTAACCTTACTTTTTAGGACACTACGGGCAATTTAGCATGGCCAATCCACCTAACCCGCACATCTTTGGACTGTGGGAGGAAACCGGAGCACCCGGAGGAAACCCACGCACACAGGGGGAGGACGTGCAGACTCCGCACAGACAGTGACCCAGCCGGGAATAGAACCTGGGACCCTGGAGCTGTGAAGCATTTATGCTAACCACCATGCTACCATGCTGCCCGAACAGACAGTTCTTTTCCCAGAGAATAACCCGTCTCCAGATTGCACTGCCGGTCAGCTGAATCTAGACAACTGGACCAGTGGTTGTTTGCAAGAGAGGTCAAATTTAAGCAATTTGACAGTTAGTGTACACATGGTCAATTCTGAACTACTTTTGAGCACGGTAGCACGGTGGTTAGCACTGTTGCTTCACAGGTCCCAGGTTCGATTCCCGGCTTGGGTCACTGTCTATTCTGAGTCTGCACATTCTCCCCGTGTCTGCGTGGGTTTCCTCCGCATGCTCCGGTTTTCTCCGAAAGACCCGAAAGACATGCTTGTTAGGTGAATTGAACATTCTGAATTCTCCCTCAGAGTATCCGAACAGGCGCCGGTGTGTGGCGACTAGGGGTTTTCACAATAACTTCATTGCAGTGTTATGTAAGCCTACTTGTGACAATAATAAAGATTTTTTTAAAAAATTAAAGTTCAGTGCTGTGATGTCGAAACAGGTATCAGGCAATTTGTGCACAGCAAAGTCACAAAATGTTTTTAATGAAATATATGATCAGGTAATCTGTAAAAAATATTGACCAGATCACTGGAGGGGAAACTCCTTTGCATTGGGGAAAACTCCCTTGTACTTAAAGTAGTACAATCAGAGCTCTTATATCCATTTGAAAAGAGCAGATAGTGCCTTGGTCCAATGACCCATCTGATAGACGAGACCTTCGATTCTACAACACTCCCTTCTCTCGGATTCAGCGTGGAGCTGGCTTTTGAGAATAAATGCTGGCACAGACTATTTGGGCTAACGGATCTATTTCTATACCTACCGACATATCCATACAGTAACACCCAAGAAATGACACAACTCTACGTACTTGTGTGACAATAAAGATTCTTAAAAAAAAAGTAGTATTGCAAAAATGAACCTTGCCCAACGACCCTTTCGGGAAATCATTGCAGACCGCTTCTTACAACATCGGCCGTAACATCAGTTGACATTGGTGTAAAGGTACATACAGGACAAAGTGGGAAAGCCACACAGCTAATCAGAGAATCAATCATCTCAGAAGGCTATGGGTTCAAGACACAATCCAGGAACTTAAGCACTTAACCTCATTAACATTTCAGTTAATACCGAATGCACTATTGCAGGCATCTTAATTCAAATGAGATATTAATCGCACCCTTCAACTATTGCCACCAAAATAGATGGTCTGGTCATTATCACACTGTTCTTTGAGGCCTTGCTTTTTTTTTTACAAAAACGCCGAAAAATGCACGCTGATAGGGGGCCATTGACAGAGGCCCCCACAGCGATTCTCCAAGTGTAACTGGCTGAGTTCCCGACGGCATGGGTCTCTCGTGGTCTCACCCGTCGGGAACTCGGCACGGCGGCTGCGGTCTCAGTTGGCGGCTGCCCTGGTGGGAGGGCAGGGAATCCTTCACCGGTGAGGGGACGGGGACAGGGGACGGGGACGGGGATGGGGACCGGGGGTGGGAGGGGGGACGGGGGGGGGGGGGGGGGGCGTAGCTACACAGACAGCCAGGCTATCGATCGGGGGCCACTGGTCCGCGGGAACGTACAATCCAGGGGGGGTCTATCTTTTTGGTGCCAGTCCGTGGCGTGGGTCCACCATGTTGCACAGAGTGGCCGACGCAGGCCGCCGCCGTGCGCAAGTGTGACCCCCGACCGGATGTGCAGGGCCCCATATCGGCAGCCGGAGCTGCGAGGACTACTCCCAGGGCCCTGCTCGCCCCCTTCAGGTAGGAGAATCACTCTGGACTTTCTTCTGGCAAGTCCAGAGTGCTTCACCTGCGCTTTGACGCTGGAGTGGGGACATTGCCCCATCATTGGATATTGGAGAATCCCGCCCCAGATGTGCAAAGGTAGCCTGGATGGGAAGTTCATAGAATGTTTCCAGGAAGGTTTCTTAGAACAGCACATTGTGGAGCCAATCAAATAATAGGCTATACTAGACCTGATATTGTGCAATGAGAATGTATTGACTAATGACCACGGTAAAGGCACCCCTAGGTAGCAGTGACCATAATGTGAATGAATTTTGCAATCAGTTTGACGGAGAGAGGAGTGGGTCCGAAACTATGTTCTTAAACTTAACAACGGGCAATTAGGAGAGCATGAGAGAAGAGCTGGCTAAAGGGAATTGGCAATTAGGTTAAGGAATAGGTGAATAGAGATGCAGTGGCAAACATTTTAAAGGGATATTTTAGAATAGATACATTCCAACTAGTAAGAAAAAGTCGAAGGGACTGACAGACTGTCCATGGTTAACTAAAAGGTTAAAGAGAAAGCTTATAATTGTGCAAAGATAGATGGAAGGTCAGATTGTACAGAATAGAAGGAACAGAAACGGATGACTAAAAGATTAATTAGGAGGGAAAAATAAAAAAAAACGAGTTTTAACAGTGAACGTTGGCCCTTTAGAAAGTCAGTCGGGGTATTGATAATGGAAAACAAGGAAATGGCAGATGAATTAACAGGTATTTTGCATCAGTCTTTACTATTGAGGATACAAAACATCCCAGAAACAACTACAAATCAGGAAATGGAAGGGAGTGGGGAGCTCAGGAAAATTACAATGACTAGAGAAGTGGCATGGAATAAATTCCTGGATCTGTTGGCTGGGGAATGCCTGTGTCCTGATGGACGTCACCCTCAGATCTTAAAGGAAATGGCTAGTGAGATAGTTGATGCTTTGGTGTTAATTTTCCGAAACTCCCTAGATTCAGGGAAGGTCCCATTAGATTGGAAGGTGTAACTCCATTCTTCACAAAGGGAGACAAGGTGGGAAACTGCAGACCAGTTAGTTTAACACCTGAAGCTATGGCAGGGCACTTGGATAAGTTTAAGGTAATCAGGCAGAGACAACATGGCTTTGTAAAAGGGAAATCATGTTTAGCCATCTTATTGGAGTTCTGAGGAAGTAACATGTGCTGTGGATAAAGGGGATCTGGCAGATGCACTGTATTTAGCTATCCAGAAAGCATTTGATAAAGGTGCCACGTCAGGTGGCAGGAAGTAAAATCTCATGGAATAAGTGGTACACATATTGGCATGGATAGGAAGAGTAGATATTAATGGGTCTTCTTCACGTTGACAAGATGTAGCGAGTCATATGCCACATGGATCTGTGCTTGGACCTCAACTGTTTGCAATTCATATAAATGACTTGGGATTGAAGGGATGGTTGCCAAATTTGCTGATAACACAAAGATAGGTAGGAAAGCAAATTGTGAAGATGGCAGAGGCTACAAAAGATGTAGATGGGTTAAATGAGTGGGCAAAGATCTGGCAAATGGAGCATAATGTGGGGCAATGTGTCATGGTCCATTTTGGGAGGAAAAACAAAGAAGTATGTAATTTAAATGCTGAGAGGTTGCAGAGGGATCTGGGTATCCGAGTGCATGAATTACAAAAGGCTTGTATGTAGGTACACCAAGTAATTCGGAAAGCCAGTAGAATGTTATCATTTATTGCAAAGGGAATTGAATGCAACAGTAGGGAGGTTATGCTTTAGGTATACAGAGCATTAGTAAGGCCACAGCTGGAATAATGTGTACAGTATTGGTCACCATATTTAATGTAAGTGCATTAGAAGCCATTCATAGAGGGTTTACTAGACTAATAACCTGGAATGAGCGGGTTGTCTTATGAGGAAAGGTTAGACAGGCTCGGCTTGCATCTGCTGGAGTTTGGAAGAGCAAGAGGCTAATTGACTGAAACATACAAAATCCGGAGGGAGCGCGACAGGGTGGATGTGGAAAGGATGTTTCCTCTTGTATGAGAATCTAGAACTAGGGGTCACTGTTAAAGATGAAGATCAGCCACTTAAAACGTAGATGAGGCAAAGGTTTATCTCTCAAAATCCCCACAGAGCAGGAGGCGGCCATTCAGCCCTTCATATCTGCACCGATCCTCTGAAAGAGCACCTCAACTAGGCCCACTTCCCCTGCCCCGTAACCCCACCTAACCAGCATGTCCTTGGACATGAAGGGGCAATTTAACATGACCAATCTACCTAACCCGCACAGCTTTGGACTGTGGGAGGAAACCAGAACATCCAGAGGAAACCCATGCATACAGTGTGTAAAAACACGACACCCAAGGCTGGAATTGAACCTGGGTCTGTGGTGCTATGAGGCAGCTGTGCTAACCACTGTGCCAGTGGGGAACTATCTTCCTGAAAATGAGGTGGAAACATCGTCTTTGAATATTTTTAAGGCAGAGGTGGATAGATTCTTGATGATAAAGGCAGTGATAGGTTATCAGGGATGGGCAAGATAGAAATTTAGATTACTATCAGATCAGCCATGATCTTATTAAATGGCAGAGCGGGTTCATGTTCATAACTGTGATCAGACAGTGGATCCTTAAAGCAGCATCTGCTGAATCCTCACTCCCTCCCTGGCTAAGAGCCCGATTTCTCTACTAGTTCCACCACCACCCCCCCCCCCCCCCCCCCCAAAACATACACACACACCAGGTTTCCTGAAGGACGATCCCCCGAGCACACAAGTGTGGACATTAACAAGCAGCTGCCTCAGGTTCCACTCACCACCCACCGTCGGCCCTGGCCTACTCCCTCCTGTTGGTTTCTGGCATTGTAGCCAGTAACAGCAAAAGGAATCCAAGCCCAGGTGGAGCCAGACGCCATCGGAAGCTGATTCCCTGGGACCATGGCCTTGCACCCAGTGTCTGCTCCTTACAGAAGCTCGATGCTCCTCCAATTCTAGCCTCTTAAATGTCCCCAGTTTCCATCACTCTTGGCCATCATTGCTCCAGTTGTTCAATCCCTATTCTCTGGTATACCCTTCATAAACCCTCCCCACGTGTCTATGCCTATAAGCCCCTCCTTAGAACCTACCTCTTCAATCAACCTTTTTAAATCATCTGCCCCAATATCTCATGCGATTCATTGTCAAATTGTTTCATAACGCTTGCGAAGTTCCATTTGAACTACATTTTTTAAAAAGTACATTAATCCTCCCCTTTGACGTTAACTTCCTCCCGCTCTATGACGCTTGCATCTCCCCAGCCCTCAGGCAATGCATCAATTTAAAGGTGAGGGGTTGAAATGGGTTTGGTCCATTGCGCAGATGCACGAGGGGCTGTTCTCTAATGGTTTTCAAATCAGCTTCAAAGGCTAATAGATTTCACAGCAATTAAACGAAAACAAAGTTCCTGTGAAGCACCCGAGGATGTTCCTTAAGAGTTAGAGGCTGGTTTAGCACAGGGCTAAAGAGCTGGCTTTTAAAGCAGACCAAGGCAGGCCAGCAGCACGGTTCAATTCCCGTACCAGCCTCCCCGAACAGGCAATGTGGTGACAAGGGGCTTTTCACAGTAACTTCATTTGAAGCCTACTTGTGACAATAAGCGATTTTCATTTTCATTTCATTTAAGAGTGATGATGCTATATAAATGCGATGTGCTCAAGTGAATTCTCAGTTTAAATCAGAGAACAGTGGCTTAACATTTTTGAGTAAGAGCTTTCATCAGCACCTGCCCAAAACAATCAGCAATCTAGATACCGGCTAACTAGCTGAACATTTGTCTGCTATTTTGAAAATTCTGGGATTTCTAGCATTGGTAGATTCCCATTTTAACTCCACAAGAAGGATTTCATACTGCACTCACCCTCCAGGGGGCACTGGTCATCAAGGAATTGCCCTTTCAGTTCGGTGTTCAATAGCTCCTGCAAAAGGAAGAAATATATTACAGACAAGGAACAGATGTGGTTGAATAGGAAGGAATCTCAATGAGTCATTAACACAAAAGGATAAGCACTTCCCTGCATAGAGGACCTCAGATAAAAGCGGCAACAGGTTCAATTAAGCACTTTGCTGCTTTACACATCAAAATGCAATCCCACTCTTCAGGAGATTTGGTTGAAAGAATTCACTTAACCTCTGAATTTTTATTTTGGAAAGGAATATTCTACAAACACAGGTCGATGATTTTACTGACAGTATGTGGGCACTTCAAATCTTTACATAAAACTGTACACTACAAATGGCAGGAATCCAGCTCAACTCACCTCTGCTGTTCCTCAAAGAATTACCCGCACCCCCCCCCCCCCCCCCCCCCCCCACCACCATACAGCAACCCCACCCCCCATATCCATCCGATCATGTTATCTCCCTCATGTTTTTGATCAGGCATCATGGTCTTGCACATCACCAGCTAAGAAAATTCCCCTAACTACTTTCTCCATCCTTTTGGTAATGATGATTCATTCATTCCCTCCCCCATTTTACCCTTTGAAAGCCTCCCATCATTTTGCCCATTTCTCTGACTTTCCCAGAACCTTTTTTGTTTTAAGATAAAGAATCCCAATTTCTCCAGTGTCTCTCCATAGCTGCAGCCGGTCACCTTGATAAACCTCATCTGTACGTTCTCCACAGCCAGGACACCCTTAGGACCACCAACCACCACTGGATGTGTTATCTGTGTTGGTCTAACATCGACTGCAACTGGATGCAGTAAAACGAGAAACATGCTTCCGACACAGGAGATGGTCCAACACTGTTTTATTGTACCTGCTGATTGCTGCACATAATCTGCTGTGGGTTGACACTCTATTAACCTAACGGACAACCTCCTACTGGTTTGACCAGACTAGCTCTCTACCACATGGTTTTGATGTACATTGGCCTGTGCACTGCGACTATCTCCCTAGCCGTGTCCTGTGAGAGAGGGAGAGCCTTAATGCCCTGTGGGCTTTATAGTGGTGGTATCCTGTCTGGTGATTGGTTGTTCGGTGTCGTGTGTGTTCATTGGTTATCCCGTGTGTCAATCACTGCCTGTCTGCATCTCATGATATACACGAGTGGATATTATGAAATCTCCCCCTTTTAAAATAAATTTTGGAACGTGGCTGTATATGCATGCATAACCATGTACAAGTGGGGAATGAATGAACATATGTACATGGGAAGGTGTCTATCGTGCAGATACAGAGCAAACGGAACAAAATTTACAAGATTTAAGTCTATAGATTCAGTCTTTATGGTGGATGACAAATTCTTGCCGATCGCCGCAGAGGTGGGGGAGGGGGGGAGACGCCGGCACCTGGACAGGCGGGATGGCTGCCATCTCGGTGGCCTTGTGGACAGGTGGGATCGCTCGTTGTTGGTCAGTGGAGCGGACCTGCATAAGGCCGCGTAATGCCCAGGCTTTCCACACTGTAGACATCGCCTTCCTTTGGCTGGATATTGCTCTTTAAATGGGCGGAGCCACAATTTGGATACGTCATGACGCTGACGTCAGTGCATTCTGTGCGTCATCGCGCATGCGCTGTGCGGTCGGCCGACGTTCGCACATGCTCATCGGGATCTTCGGCCTCGTCGTCCACCCGGTCACGGCGTAGGGACCCGGGAAAAGCGCGCAAAACGGCCACTCTCCTCGATGCTCAGGCCTTGCATTTTTGTGATGGCCTGCACCCTTTCTGCCTCATGGGAGGCTAGTTTTGCATTTTCTGCCGCCCTGATGCGGGAGTAACGATTCCTGGCATGCTCATGGACAACGCACGTTTCGATGCCGACGAAGAGGGTCAACTGTTTGATTTTGAGGAGCTGCTCCCGCAGGGAGTCGGACTGGACCCCGAAAACGATCTGATCCCGGATCATGGAATCAGCCGTCGAGTCATAATTACATGACTGCGCTAGGATGCGGAGATGGGTCAAGAAGGACTGAAAAGTTTCATCCTTTCCCTGAAGCCTCTGTTGGAAGAAGTACCGTTCAAAGCTCTCATTCACCTCAATGTCGCAGTGGTTGTCGAATTTCAGCAGAACCGTCTTAAACGTCTTCTTATCTTCGCCATCGGCAAACATGAGCGAGTTATAGATGTGGATGGCGCGAATCCCCCGCAGTCGACAGGAACAGCGCGATCTATCGGACATCTGATGCTGCTTAGAGGTCGGAGGCCTCGGTATGTAGGAGGAACTTCTGTTTGAAGACTGTCCAGTTGGCGCCGAGGTTGCCGGAGTTCCGGAGTTGCGGAGGGGGTTGGATCTTTTCCATGCTGCTGGATGGCTGCGTGCTGGTCGTTGCAGATTCACTTGAGGTAGGTTTGTTAGAGTTAACAGCTCCCTGGTACCATGATGGGCTATCTGTGTTGGACTAACATCGACTGCAACTGGATGCAGCGAAACGAGAAACAGGCTACCGACACAGGAGATGGTCCAACACTGTTTTATTGAACCTGTTGATTGCTGTACATAATCTGTTGTGGGTTGACACTCTATTAAGCTAACTGGTAACTGGCTTGACCAAGCTAGCTCTCTATCACATGGTGATGATGTTCATCTGCCTGTGCACTGCGACTATCTCCCTAACCATGTCCTGTGAGAGAGGGAGAGCCTTAACGCCCTGTGGGCTTTATAGTGGCGATGTCCTGTCTGGTGATTGGTTGTTCTGGGTCGTGTGTGTTCATTGGTTATCCTGTGTGTCAATCACTGCCTGTCTGCATCTCATGATATACATGAGTGGATATTATGATAGACACCATACTGCAAATGTGCCATGTACATCATGTACAGGTTCAATATTACCATTTTGCTTTTGTGATCCAATTTACAAAACCTTTTTGTTCAATAAACAGATTGATCAATGCGTCCTCCCATTTAAAAAGAAGGGTTTGTATATCTGAACCTGTAGGCCTGTCTGATCTTCTACTCCCAATTCTGGCCTCTATGCATCCCTGGCTTTCTTGACCCTACCACTGACCACGCCTTCAAGGCAAAAAACAATATTTAGGGAAGTTACAGAATAGAGCTCGAGTCAAAAATGGTGATGGAATCATGTCCAGAACGTGCAAGAGGAGACAGAGGAGGAACACACTCTGGTGATGGACACAAGGGATTTCTACACAACTGATGGGGCAGATTGTTGAGAACATTCCCTATTGACAAATCACATTCAATTGACAGCGCAGAAACAGGCCATTTGGCCCAACTGATTTATGCCTTCACAGGGGCCTCCTACCATCCCAACAGCAGGTCCACCAATTCCTCAGTGCCTCCTTCCCCTCGAATGTATTGGTGACGTATTTACAGAAAGTGGAACGAAAAAGTGCATCTCCTCAAACCCCTCACCTCACATCAAAAGCAGTTGTGAAGTGAATGATAGCTCAAAACCCCCAGCCTCCCCCCCCCAACTCCTTCCTTGCTCTGGAATCTGCACCTGCAACTCAATTCATTCAAATCGATTGTTCTTGCCTGTGGAGTTAAAACTATCCAGTGAAATCTGAGAAATGCCGTAATCTCCCTTCCTGACCTCTAATGGGGCTCCCTGTTTCTGATGAGTGTCAGCGTTGCTTGCTTCAGTTCAACCTCAGCAAATATCCAGGAGCTTTTTCGCCCCTGCCCTTGTCCTTCCAAAGCAGGCCCTACATTTCTCAGGCACCTTTGCTTTTATTAGCACCACCATGAATCATCTGCGATATGGCTAAAAACCTTTTGAAGTCTTCCAGGCAGAGGGAGGTGCACAGATTCCAAACCTTTTGGGAAGCAGCTGTCATTAATCAGGAATTCCAGCAGGAGATGAACCAGCATTTAAACACACACACACACTTATTTCTCTCAGTTAACAAAAAGGGAACTGAGGGTGGCACGGTGTTGCAGTGGTCAGCACTGCTGCCTCACGGCGCTGAGGACCTGGGTTCGATCTCGGCCTCGCTGTGGAGTTTGCACATTCTCCTAGTGTCTGCGTGGGTTTTGCCCCCACAACCCAAAGATGTGCAGGTTAGGTGGATTGGCCACGCTAAATTGCAATTGGGCACTCTTTAAAAAGAGCAAAAACGTAACGGCACAGAGAGAAGAGAAATAAGAGAGTTTGTCCTGGGTGAAGATTTTGTCGCAGACTAATGGCTAAATCTGTCCCTTCACCACAGACCCATCAATTTCTGAAAGCTCGTGGAAGATTAAAGAACAAAATCATCAAAATAAATCAAGGATTAGCCACAAAAGTTCAGAGAAATTAAACAGCCAGCTTCGATTGCTGCTATAATTGGACTCCGTTAGAAACCGGCCCCTCTGTTTAATTTTTAAAAGTCGTGATTAATTTAGAGCGATCGGAGTTAAGACACTTGATAAGCTCGTCTTTGAACACATGCTGCTGGCTGGTTAATAAAACTCATAGAATTCTCAGGAATATTACTGGGCAGATTGGAGGGGAAACACTGGATGAATGTTTGGCCTCCTGCCGCTTGCTTGCTTACATGGGTCAATCATAAAACGCTGCAGATTGTTCAAAGGACAGTATAATCACACGAGGGACTGCCCTTTCATTCACAGGTCTTGCACACGATGGAAAAGCCAGTTCCGAAGAGGCTCTTCACAGAATCTGGCCAGGTTTTCATGTGAATGGTACAAGTTTTCCTTTAGTTTTTAAGATTTGCAACACCCCCCCCCCCCACCCCCCTCACAAAGTATGAATGAGTCGCACAAGGCATAAAGCACAACAATGTTGAACGCATAAATAATCCAATATTTCCCACATGGTCAGACCAATGGGGGCACATCGCAGCTTGAAACAAAATTCCAACAAGTTGTAAATTCCTATATTTAGTAGAACTGTACAATACAGGAGAAGGCCATTCTGCCTATCGTGCATCTGCTGATGTATCGCAAGAACAATTTAAATAGCCCCACTTCTCTCCTAATTATTCAATTCGAGTTTGGAAATTACTATTGAGTCTGTTTCCAACCCTTTCCAGGTAAAGAATTTCATACCAATATAAGGCGGCATGGTGGCAATTTCGCCTCACTGCACCAGGGACCCGGGTTCAATTCCAGCCTTGGGTGACGGCCTGTGTGGAGTTTGCACATTCTCCCAGTGTCTGCGTGGGTTTCCTTCGGATGCTCCGGTTTCCTCCCACAGTCTAAAGATGTGGAGGTTAGGTGGATTGGCCATGCTAAATTGCCCCTTAGTGACCAAAGGTTAGGTGGGGTTACGGGGATTAGGTGGGGGAGTGGGCCTAGGTAGGGTGCTCTTTCGGAGGATTGGTGCAGACTCGATGGGTTGAATGGCCTCCTTCTGCACTGTAGGGATTCTATGAAACATCTTTCACACCAAGATATTCCACAGTAATATACAGCCAATGGTATACTTTGGCCAGAGAACAGTGACTATACTTCAGACAGAGAAAACAATAATACAAATCATTTTGTAAATTGTCTTTTTTTTGAGGTCGCATTGGACTGTGGGATAATGGTTGGCTCAGATGGACTCCCCTTCCACTATTCTTCAAAACAATGCCACAAGGTCTTTAACATCAACGGCATTGATGCGGCATGATGGCCCATCCAAAAGTATAGCATTGCCTCAGTACCAGAGGCGGTTGGGTTAAGTGCACAAGAACTTGGCAGTGGGACTTGAAACCACAACCTTGAGATTCAGAGAGTCGACTGAACAGAGCGGACAGATGATAACAAAATCAGCCACCAGGTTCTGCATTGCACCCGATTTCTATTTTCACTGACGTCAATGGAAATTGGGGCTGCGGGAGGAGTCATAGAATTTACAGTGCAGGAGGCCATTCGGTCCATCGAGTCTGCACCGGCCCTTGGGAGTGCTGTAAAGCAGGTGCCACCTCACTATTGCATGATCACAAAACTACCACCCAAGTTTCTGCACCGTGCTCCTATTCAACATAGGGAGACTTCCATGCTCAAGATATCACTCGCTGAATAGACGACAGTGGGTGGAAAGGTACAGGCATCGAGATTTAGATTATATTGTTATAAAGCAGGTCGTGGTCAATATTCCTTTTGAATTTGCTTTCTTCTTTTTAGCCTGTTTATTCCAATGTTGGGTACCTTTAACTCTCTTGCTGTGGGCAGCCTTTCAAATATGGGTGTCACAACTATCTGAGCAGAAACATTGGGCTTGGTTTTGAAATCTCCTCACTTCAGCATGACTTGACACCAGTGACCTGCGTCCTGCATACAACCATTCAAATGGAGAGATTCTGATCTCATACACATCAAACACCCCAAAACTGGTCTGAGGTTACATTCCAGGAAGGAAAGCTTCTGTGTAATGGAGTTGACGGTTTTGAAAATGACCTCTCCGATTTATTTAATGCAGGCACAAATCAAAAACCAGATGAGAGAGAGCCAGTTCACTGTTCCCAAGATCTGTGGAGTTGCTGCCGATCACCTTTCAACTCTTACCATTTCCAGCCTTTCAAGTGGAGTCAGGTTACAGAGCAGCTGTCAGCACTTGGGAGAGGAAGAAAAAGGGCCAGGTGACATCAGCCCAAAATCCACAACAACTCCCATCAGCAGCGAACCTCTCCTCCCCCCCCACCTCCCTTTCATCCCCAAGGAGCGAGAAACACTACAGAGCTTTGTTCGACACTTCCTCTCAGAAAGGCAACCTTTATGAGCTACGCATTTCAGTCAACAGGTCGGCAAGGGCATTGTACTGAGCGCACATAATTTCCTAAACAACACGACCTTCTGGATGAATGCCCGTGGCAAGTCAGGGTGTGTGAGGAGAGGGCCGGAAGTCACAGACCTGATAACACCCCATCTTAACAGAAAGAAATGGGTGACCAGCGAGCTCCATAAACTCCTATCTGTTTTATTTCCACAAAACTGGCACATTCTCCATACGTGTCCCAAGATGAAATTGGATTTTTTTTCTCGTGAAAAGACTGACTTCATGCTGAAACTTTCAGAAAGGTCCTGCAGTATCCACGGGGAAGTATACCTGAACATTGGATGAGCACTTGAAGCGTCATAGCATACAAGGTTATGGACCAAGTACTGGAAAACGGCATTAGAAGAGAATGACTAGCATAGACATGATGGGCCAAAGGTCCTCTTTCTGTGCTGTATGACTCTACGACTAAGACTTTTCAATTCTCTCATAACCCACCCATATTTGCTGATATTCTGTTTTCCGCAATGAAAATAGTTTAAGTTGACTTATTGACAAAACTATAAAAATAGATTTTAATGTAAACATTACACCACTGCCATATCAATTGTGCAATGGAAGATGTTTTTTTTAAAAATCAGTATCTCCCCAACTGTCCAGCTCTGGGGAAACTGCCTTTGTCTGGTTCCAATGCATCCCTAGCAAGATCACCCCTTCCTGCCCGCACTCAAGTCACCTCCAAATCCTCCTTGGTCCTGGGGAGAACTGCTCATCTCTTCTTTGAAATAGTAACACAGGATCTCTTATGTCGCAACACACCATCATTACTATACTGAACTGTCGGTCTCGCAACCTACGGACTCTCAAACGAATGGTACCGCTGAGCCACAGCTGACACTTCCAATACTGTCATTAATGGAGATCTAACGCTCTATGACTCTCATCGACAATGTTACCTACAGAGGAACAGGAGTCGGCCAATCAGCCCCTCGAGTCTGCCCCACCATTCAATGAGACCATGGCTGATCTGTGGCCCAACTCCATGAACCAGTAATTAGTCAATTTCCCTTAATACCTTTGCTTAGCAACAATCTATCCATACAAAATTAACAACTGATCTAGCATCAATAAAGTGCGTCCCAACCCTCTACCACTCTGTGGAAGTAGGAGTCCTTCCTCCTAATGTCTTTCCTGAATGGTCTGGCCCTAAGTTTTAGACTAGTTCAAGAATCACCAACCAGTGGACACAATTTATCTTTATCTACTCTGTCTTTTCCTGTTTCTATATTGAAGACTTCGATCAGATCATCCCATCACCTTCCAAATTCTCGAGAAACAGGCCTAATTTATATAATCTCCCCTCATAACTTAACCTCTCAGGTAGCATTCTTGTAACCCTACTTTGCATTCCCTTCAAGGCCAAAATATCATTTTAATGTGTGGGCTGGGATACTCCGACCCGGTGCCGGATCGGACAATCCATAGGGGGATGCGAGAATCGTGCCCTGATGCCGCCTTCCCCAGTCTCCGGCGCCGATTCTCAGGCACCCGTGGGATTTCTGCCGCGCCGGTCAGGGGCCGTTGACAGCGCCCCCCCCACCCGTCGATTCTCCGGGCCCCGATGGGCTGAGTAGCTGACGAGTTTGGCCGAGTCCCACCGGCGTGCGTTACTCAGGTCCCACATGGCGGGACCTGGAAGGTGAGTCTGCGGGGGCCGTCCTGGAGGGGGATGGGGGGATCCGACCCCAGGGCTGGGGGAGCCCCCTCGGTGGTCTGTCCCGTGATCGGGGCCTATCGATTGGCGGGTGGGATGGTTCCGTGGGGGCCTATTTTACTCCGCACCGGGCCCCTATAGGGCTCTGCCATATTGCCCGGGGGCCTGCATGCGCGAAATATGCCGGCCGTAGCGTGCATGCGCGGACTTACGCCGTGCATTCCACGCATGCATGAACTCACTCCGGCCGCACGGCTGGAGCTGCGGGGACCACTCCGGCGCCAGCCTAGCCCCCTAGGAAGGGGAGCATTCCCCATTATCGGGGACCGTTGACGGAGTGATTGGCACTACTATTCACGCCAGCGTGGGGACAGAACCCCATTATTGGAGAATCGCGCCCGTGGTGTCCAGATCTGCTCTGAGTGGGGTCCAACTGCTCATCCAGCTCATCACTTCTACTGACTAAATATCACAAAGGCTGAGGGAATTATTCCTTGGACTCTGCTACCACTTTACAACCAATTCCATTTCCTTCCTTCGTCACTTGATTAGATTCAATCAATGTGTAAAAATCCACATTCTTTCCATTACCAAGAGCATTTATCTTCAAACTCCACAACAGTTAACTGGCACTCCCCTTACCTTGCTTACACCAATTTGAAAATTTTTATTCACTTTCTCTCCCATCGTTACAAAAGTCAGCTTGCTATACCCCCAGGCTAGCCATATCCTGTCCCACTCATCCATCACTCCTCTCCTCACTCACATATTTTAGCTTGCTATATCCCCACGCAAGGAGTTCTTCATCTTCAAATGCCTCCGTGGTCTCGCTCTACCCCCCCCCCCCCCCCCCCCCCCCACACAGCTGCTGCATCTTAAATTGAGCTTTACATCTTCAGTCAGTCCTACAAACTCTGGTCTTTTGGGGATTTCACTCGCCAGTAATGAAACTGTCCTCGATCGCTTCTGCCATACCCCACAGAATCCGGCTTGAGTATCAGAGATTCCTGTGCTGCTACAATTCTGACCTCTTGCGCACCCCTGATTTTCATCGCTCCACCATTGGCAAATGCACCTTCCCGAACATTGGGCCTAAGCTCGGAAATTCACCTCCTAAACCTCTTGTCCTTTGAGATATTCTTTATATCCTCTCTCTGTGGTCCATCTGCCCATTATTGCTTTATATGGTTCAGCGTATCGTTCTGTTTGATAATGTTGCTGTGAAATGTCTTGGAGTGTTTTAATACATTAAAAGACGTCACATACGGGCAGCATGGTGGCACAGTGGTTAGCATTGCTGCCTCATGGCCCTGAGGTCCCAGGTTCGATCCCGACTCTGGGTCACTGTCGTGTGGAGTTTTCACATTCTCCCCGTGTTTGTGTGGGCTTCGCCCCCACAATCCAAAGATGAGCAGGGTATGTGGATTGGTAACACTAAATTGGCCCTCAATTGGAAAAAATGAATTGGGTACAAATTTTTTTTAAAAGGCGCCACATAGTTCAAAGTTGCTGCTGATCGACAACTCAATAAACGAACATCCAACTAGCTGTTTTCCAGGTTTACGATGGGTGTAAGTTTAGAAGAATGGTAGGGACAAGGGATCTAATTTACACAAGGTTTACTTTATTCTGGTTATTTAAAAAATATCTAAAAGTATGGATTCACTCATGAAACCAGAACATCCATGTTCTGTTCATTTGGAATGCAGGCATCTTATAACAGGAAACACAGCATTTGATCAGTTGATGCTCCCTACAGTGAAAGGAAATTAAATAGCTCGCAGCTTCAGGCAAACAAAAAACATAAGGGCGCATGCAGACTTCAAGATACTTCAAAATCATAACTGTTTGGTCCAGAATGTTCTAGGTCCAGATGCAAATTTATTCTGATTTGTTTTTTTTTTTAAAAAGTTGACCGATTAAATTTTACACCAAAATTACATTTTAAAAATTCAAAGTGTACACTGAGGAGACTGAGGGCGGGATTCTCCGGTCATGCCTGCCCGGCAACTGGAAATTCCTGCCTGAGGTCAGTGGACCTTTACATGGTCTGCAGTCCGCGTTCCGCCCGTGGCGATCCGAAACCATTTTGACAACTCACGTCACACAATCACTTTCCATCTTTTGCCCTATTCACTATTTATTTATATACTCGAAGGAATCAGACGGACTCTGTCCATCTAGAGTAAAAACTTGGCCCGCGTGACTGCTCACAACTAATTGCTTTCATGTGGGAATCGGATACAGGAATGAAAAAGCAAACGGTCAGAGGCTACAAGGAAATAACTTCGAGAGAGAGTGGCACTAATTGGATAGCATACACAAAAGGCACAGTGGGCTACACGGCCTTTTCTGCGCCGAATGATTCTATGGATTTTTGCAGGGCTAGATTCTTCGTCTGCACCCGCCGCAAGATCGCCACGGGCGGAACGCGGACCATGTAAAGGTCCACTGACCTCAGGCAGGAATTTCCAGTCGCCGGGCAGGCACGACCGGAGAATACCGCCCGCAGTCTCCCCAGTGTACACTTCTTAAAAAATTCATTCAGTGGGTGTGGGCATTTCTGGCTTGCCCAGCATTTATTGCCCATTCCCCATTTGCTCTTGAACGGAGTGTCTTTCAGAGGCCGATTAAGAGTCAACCACATTGCTGTGGGATTGGCCTTGCTAAATTTCTCTTTCGTGTCCAAAGGTTGGGTGAGTTTATGGCGATAGGGCGGGGAAGTGGGCCTAGGTAAGGTGCTCGTTCAGAGGGTCGATGCAGACTCGATGAGCTGAATGGCCTCCTTCAGCACTGTAGGAATGCTATTATTTTTATTGAATAAAAATTTCACTATCTGCCATTGTGAGATTCGAACTTGGGTCCCTGGATTGCTTTTTTTCTTTAAATTTAGAGTACCCAATTCATTTTTTCGAATTAAGGGGCAATTTAGCGTGGCCAATCGACCTACCCTGCACATTTTTGGGTTTACCCACACAAACACAGGGAGAATGTACAAACTCCATACGGACAGTGACCCAGAGCCGGGATCGAACCTGGGACCTGGGCGCCGTGAGGCCGCAGTGCTAATTCACTGCGTCATCATGCTGCCCCGGGTCCCTGGATTACTACTGCATCACAAACATATTTGTTCAATGCAGCAGAGCTGGAACTGGGAAATTAAGAACAGGATTTCGGCCTTTATGTTGGGACCAAGTGGGCATCATAATAATGCCAGTACTGTTTTTCCTCAGATTGGCCAACTGGAAGATGGCCTAGCCACCCAATTAAGCATGGCAAGCAGGCTCTCGAGGGTGGAGCACGTATTCAAGGCCCACCAGCTCAGGGGCGATGCAGTCTGCATTTCAGGTATGCGACGAGAGAGGGCACCTCCATTTTTAAAATACAGAAGTTCCCTCAGCAGCCGGGATCCCAACCACAGAGCAGTCTAGAGCTGCAGCTGTGGTCAAGCAGGCAGGTACGGCCTCAAAGCCTGCCTGGAGACTAACCCTCTCTGTTTTGCTGCTGGGATGCGACCTTCAGGCAACTGGTCTATTCTCAGTTGCTTTACGAGCAAGGGGGTGCCCGGGCAGGCTGCAGGTTAACTGGAAAATTCCAATTGCCCTCTGACAACAAGCTTTTCACAAGCTCAATGGGGAAAACGTGAAGTTGTTCCGTTTTGCAGTGAGAACAAAAAGGCAGAGTATTACTTAAAATAGAGGGCAGCCGCAAAATTCTGAGATGCAGAGGGATCTAGGTGGTCTAGTACATGAGTCACAGAAAGTTAGTGTGCAGGAACAGCAAGTAATCAAGAAGGCTAATAGAATGATAGGATGTTTGGCTTCAGTTATACAGGCACTGGTAAGATCATGGTTCGAATTCTCTGGCTGTTGCGATTCGCTTTTCCTGCTGGCAGTGCACCCCAGGCCAGGGGTGTCCCAGCAGCGTGAGGTGGCATTGGCAAGCAGCGGGAAGATAGAATTCCGCCAACAGCGAACAGCTCGCCACGGAGAAACACACGGCTGGGTGGATCGGAAAATCCAGCCCCAAATCGCAGGTACTATGTGTAAATGTAAACGCATTGGGGGGCGGTTCAAAGGAGGTTTCATAGATCATAGAATTTACAGTGCAGGAGGCCATTCAGCCCCTCGAGTCTGCACCGGCTCTTGGAAAGTGCACCCTACCCAAGGTCAACAACTCCGCCCTATCCCCCAGTAACCCCACCCAACACCAAGGGCAATTTTGGACTCTAAGGGCAATTTATCATGGCCAATCCACCTAACCTGCACATCTTTGGACTGTGGGAGGAAACCGGAGCACCCGGAGGAAACCCACACACACATGGGGAGGATGTGCAGACTCCGCACAGACAGTGACCCAAGCCGGAATCGAATCTGGGACCCTGGAGCTGTGAAGCGATTGTGCTATCCACAATGCTACCGTGCTACCCTCAATTGATGCCTGGAAAAAGCGGGTTGTTTTATGAGGAAAGGTTAGACAGGCTGGGCTTATTTCCACTGGAGTTTAGAAGTGACGGGTGACTTGATTGAAGTATATATACACACACAAGATCCTGAATCGTCTCAACAAGGTGGACATGGGACCGATGTTCCCTTTTATGGACGAGTCCAGAATTAAGGAGCACCATTTTAAAATTAGAGTATGCCATTTTGGGACAAAGATGAGGAGAATTTGTTTCGGAGGGTTGGACAACTTTGGAACGGTCTTCCTCAGAAGGCGATGGAGTTGGGGGTCATTGAATATTTTATGAGGTGGAGGTAGATAGATTCTTGTTGTGGAATCAAAGATTATTGGGGGTAGAAGGGAATGTAGAATTCGCAACATTAAACATCAGCCATAATCTTATTGATTGGTGAAGCAGGCAAAAGGAGCCAAATGGCCGACTTCTGCTCCTATGTTGTATGTTTGTACTTGGCTACCCACCGCCACCTGCAGGAAAATGACTTGTGGATGGGATGGTGCCAACAAACTGGCATGCTGGCCAGCAGGGAAAATTTGCACCCCATGCTGATACCCGTATTGGCTAAACACCTGCCCTAAATGACAAGAAGTGGAAGGGGAAACACAAATTATTAGACAAATAGCCCAAAATTGGAGTTACAAAATACTGAATCTTGAAAGGGAGGAAAGGCAAGGACAACAAATTCACATCCCATTTTTGACAGCCTCGGATCAGTAGGAAGTCCACTTCCCGGAGTCAGAAGGCTGTGGGTTCAAGTCCCACTACAGGCACGAGCACTGAATCTATGGCAACATTCCCCTTGCAGTTACAGTCGAGAGGAAAACTGCACAGTCCGAGGGGCCACCTTCCAGACGGGGCCATGTCTACCTTCTCAGGTGGGCACAAAGATCAAACAGTACTATGAGAAGAAAGAGAGAATATTCCAGGGAATCATGGTCAATATTGATCACTAAAACAGTCTTATCCGCCCATTTCTCTCTCAATACTGCTGGCAGAACCTTGCTGTGCACAAACTGGCCATTGCATCTCTCACAGCTGTGACTACACCTCAAAGCTACTTCATTGGCTGTGAAGTGTTATGGGATGCCAGAGGTCATGGTAGATAAACAAAGATCCACTGCGTTCCTTTCCTTTTGTGCAGTTGTAAACCGCTATTCCGGATTGCTCTTTTCTTTCAAGCCAGGGCCTCATCCAGCAATTTAATTACTGCCTCCAGATCGGAGCTCTCTTTCCCTTTCTTAAAAAAAAGAGGCAAGTCTGGCACACAAAGCCAGATGTGGAAGTAGCTCGGCATCCAGCAGCTATTTCCTCCGAACCGCAAGTCCGTCATCTCTCCAAGGGGTTTTGTACCAGTCCCAGAGGAGCAACTGCCCCTCCCCATAGCCTGGCTTCTATTTCCCTTCCTTCCAGCTCCCTTCTCCCTTCCCTCCCTAATTGCCAGGAGTGATCAAAGCCAGGATTTGCTTTTGGCGAGTCTGCTGGTTGGGAATGAAAGAAAATGTAATTTGCTTCACAGTGCAGTCCCATCGTTATTCGCAGTACATTAGCTAAACAATCAGCACGCCCAACATGTCAAGTCATTCCCACAGGAGGAGGTTTTGGTGCATTTCCAATCATATATGCATGCCATAATATAGATATATATTTTTTAAAAGCATACCGTCAACACAAGTCAAGGCACTGGGCGGCCTTCAAACACTTTTAATCACTGCAACAGCTGGATCAAATCTCAGCGCAGTAACAAGGTCAGTCTCAGTGATGTGTAGTATGTAAAGGCTTTTGGCAATGCTTCTGAGGCTGTTTAGCAGTCAAGGAGCAGCTACATTAAATTGGCAAGCATCAGCAGCGACAGTAACCCCCCCCCCCCCCCCCCCAATATAACAAAAAGCTTCCCTTCACTATCTTAAGCCAGACTTTGGTCCCAAGGCAGAATTGGTTTAAGCCTTGTTCAAACATGAAAGTTTGGATGCCCATCATTAAAAAAAAACGGTGGATAGAGAATCGCCTTAAATTGGGCAATTTTAACCACAGTAGACCAAGAGGGCACACGCTCTTGGGTGGAGCCTCAAAAGGAAAATGGACGCTGTTACCTCATGTCCTGTTTACTGAAAACTTGGTTAAAGTATTCCAATTACAATTAGTAGACGACCAACTTTGAGATTAGCACAGTGGGCACGGATGCACCCCCGCGCACACCAGCGTTTCTCCATCCAACCTCCTGTCTGGAACTCTAACATATATGGATTTACCTTGGATGAGTTTTTTTTTTCCAAAACTACATTTTTTAAAAAAAGGTAAGCTTCCCAATTTCATTTGGATGATCTTTCGTCCACAGGACGGAGTGAAATTTATTACTGCAAAACTTGCCCCGAGGGATGTTGTTCAAATTGTATTACAGCAAGGTCACCACAGCACCTCACCCCGTCTGGAAATGCAGTGATGAAATTTCCAAAAATATATAGTGGAAAATGGTTGAGCAATTTCGGCTTGTGTTGCAAAGACAGCAGTCAAATCCAAGTCACCAATCCTGTTCTGTAGATTAACTGTCCACCTCACTTCATGGATTATGGGAATAAAAGGAGCTGAGGTACGGGACAGCTATGAGCTAATAACATGGCAGAACAGGGAGAAGGGGCTGAATGGCCACCTTCTTTTTGTTATTTCTGCTCTTTCTCTCTCTCTTCCTCTTTCTCCCCCCCCCCCCCCCCCCCCCCCCCCCCCCCCCCCCCAAACACACACACACACCTCATACAGGACTGGGCAGTTACTGCTTAGCAATGAGCTAGCTCAAATACATATTCGACACTCCCGAGCCTTGTGGAATATCAAAAAGCATTTCGCAATCCCAACAAAAATCCGACAACAAATCAAACTAATAACGTTTGCCCGATTTAAAGTGGTTTGAATTGAAATGAAAGAGCTGTTTCTCTTTTTTTTTAAATATAAAAGAATGGGAGACTAAAAAATTCAGCTGGAAAAAAACAGGGCTGCTTTTTAAAAAAATCCTGATGGCTGTAGCAACACGTTCAAGGCGTTAATATAAGCAGCTCAACAGATGGAGAAGGCGTTTCTGTTGTGGCCTGTGAATAAATACATTCTTGGAAAGGGAACACATCTATAACAAGTTATGCCATCATTGTTCACTGAAGTGTAAAAACTTTCTAACAGTTTCAGATTACTGGACTGGGTTTTCCAGAAAAAAAAAGGCAAAAATTAAAATCCTCTTCATACACCAGAAATAATCCAGTGCTTCAATCTTCTACGTATTGTGAAAATGCACAGAATTAGGTTTAGTGGGACGAGACTGTCTCACTAACAAATTGCTACGAGGAGTTTGGGTTTTGCTTTAAAAACAGTCAATCCAGATCTTTTGGGATGCTTCAACTGCCAACTTTTTAAATGATTGCCCTGATGTCTCCAGGGACCAAGGATTTTGTTTCATCATATTCATTCCTGGGGCAGCGCTTGCAAGACTGGAATATATTGCCCATCCCCAATCACCCTCGAGAAGATGGTGGTGGATTACTTTCTTGAACCTCTACAGTCCGTGGTGAAGGCACCCCCACAGTACTGTCACGAAGGGTTTCGGGGATTTTGACTCCGTGACAATGAAAAAATAGCAACATATTTCCAAGCCAGGATAATCTGTGATTGATGGGGAACTTTCAGATGATTGGGTTCTCATGTGCTTCTTAACTTCATCTGTCTGGGCGGTAGAGATCACGGGTTGAGAGGTGTTGCAAATAAACCTTAATGAATTACTGCAGTGGATCATGTAGAAGGTACATACTGCAGCATTTATGTGCCAGTGGTGAATGGAGTGATTGTTTTAAGGTATTGGATGGGGTGCCAATAAAATAAGTTGCCTTGACCTGGATGGTGTCAAGCTTCAAGAGTGTTCTTGGACCGCATGTGTCCTGGTGTACACACTGAAGCGCCAGGTCAAGGGCTAATCAATATAAAATGAACATTAAGTGATCACTTAAAGAGATTGGGTATGAATCTCTTTGCACAAGAGTAGTGAGAATGTGGAACGGGTGTTGTCACATGGGGTGGGATCCCAGGATCACCCACCAGCAGATTTTCCAGCCCAGGGGGCGGTCTGCCATTGGCTGGTGGTAGGATTTTCCAGACCGCCAAAGGCAATGCTGTTTTATGTGGCTCTCTGGCCATGCCACCGGGAAACCTGCCGGCCAATGACCAGCTCTCTCTTCCAGTGTATAAACCCGCTGTGGAGGATGGGGAAAAGAGGAGAGGGGGAGGGGGTAGAAATCCCGGCATTGGAATGGTTGCAATAGGTAGTATTGATTCATTTAAAAGGGGAGGTTTGGTGCATACAGGAGGGAGAGTGGAATAGATGGGATGCAGAGGCAAGTTGGAAAGCGGGAATTAGAATGGAGGCGGCGAGCGTGGACCATAAACACTGGCGTAGGCCAATTTCTGTCTGTCAGTTCTATGTAACAAAAAGTCCATCTAGTTTGCCTTCAATCACGTTGGCATTCACACAATACAACAATAATGGAGTTGCTCACTAATCATACTAATCAATCTCTATCAATTAGCCTACAACAGACACACAACTTGAAGAAAATCCCAGTGGTGGAGAGCTTTGGGCACCACAGAAGCTAAAGTCACCTGTTCCTCTCCAGCACGCTCTACTTACCACATGTCGTGTTTCAAATTACTCATCTGCCATATCCAAAAAAGCTATTTTCAGAAATCAATTAAATTACTGTGCAAATGAATCAACTCTCAAACCGATTTCACCACCTCTCTTGGCAAAGTGCGCCACAGTAAAAACAGGTTTGAATTCATCTGAAAGGAAGAGGAACAGGGAATAAACTCGTTAAATCCGTCCAGAAAGCTGTGTGGGAAACAATTTAACAGCCCTAACAGTACGTTAGTTCCATTTCTGGCCACCGGTGTACATTCCTGCTGCAATTCTGGCTGCTTGGCCCATGCACAGAGCTCAAGATACACGCAGAATAGCTGATAAAGCTTAAAGGGATTTGTTACACATTCCAAGGACCTCCTGAAAAATTCTAACCCTCATGCTGTGACAAATACTGGTCAGCAGCTGGGGCAGAGCCCCAGAGCTATGCAAGGCACCAGAGGACAATGCAAGAGGGCCAGCAGAAAATGACCAGCGCACTCCCAGCTCCTTTTGTGTTCGCTCACTTTGCTTGACATCTGGAGTTTAACTTTGTATCATTTCCACAAAGTGGGAAAACCCAACAGCGGAGAGAGAGAGAGACAAGTTGGCTTTCCAGGATTTACTATAGTGAAGCAGAAAAAGAACCATACGTTCTAGGTGTACACAAAAATAAAAATATTACGTGGAGTTTTGGCAATACAAGTGCATTTGAGAGCAGCGCATTTCTGGCAAAGAAGGGGCAAAACACATGATTGGTGGCGGCACGGGGCACAGTGGTTAGCACTGGGACTACGGCGCCTGAGGACCCACGTTCGAATCCCGGCCCGTGTGGAGTTTGCACATTCTCCCCGTGTCTGCGTGGGTTTCACCCCCACAACCCAAAGATATGCAGGTTAGGTGGATTGGCCATGCTAAATTGCCCCTTAAAAATACTCTAAATTAAAAAAAACACACAATTGGAAGTCATTCACGGACTAATGGGTCCCAGTCTCCTCATGTCCATTTCCTCCCATGACAAATGCCAAACATTAATTTGTCTCATCTCAAACTTCGCACCCAGCCCTGCCCCTGCCCCACCCCCGCCAACCACCACTTCAAGGCAAAGAGGTTAAAGAGAATCACAAATTCGCAGAGCATCTTGAGCAGGCAAATTACTTGTGTGACCTCTTACCAGGCCTCCATCTGTAAATGGACAGGTCCCAAAAATACCACGATGTGGGTGCTTTGGAAAAACACACAAACAAACACAATGACAGGTCCAGGGACCTAGTAAAAGCTATTTCCCCTCAAACTTTGGAGGTCTAGCTGCTACTCTCAACAAATAGCCAATTAAAACTAACAGATGAAATAGTTATGAAACAAACTTCACCCTGAAACTCATGGCGCATTATACAGCATTAAACAAACGAGGCACAATATTAACCAATCCTATTAATTGTGACAAACAGGGAAGGCTATTCAGTCCCACGTGAATGTTCCACCGTTGCATCAGATTGTGACTGATCTGTACTTCCACTCCATTCCAATGTAAACAGTCAGTGTGTTAGGCATCTGTTGAAGCATCAACAGCCTTAGTGAAACGGCAGCCAAGGATCTCTTCATTTTCATTACCGTTACCGGGTTCGATTCCCGGCTTGGATCTGTGAAGAGTCCACACGTTCTCCCGGTATCTACATGGGTTTCCTCTGGGTGCTCAGTTTCCTCCCACAAGTTCAGAAAGACATGCTCGTTAGGTGAATTGAACATTCTGAATCCTCCCCTCAGTGTACCCAAACAGGTGCCGGAGTGTGGCGACTAGGAGATTTTCACAGTAGTGTCATTGCAGTGTTAATGCAAGCCTACTTGTGACACTAATAAAGATTATTATTACTATCACCAACACTAGACAGGATTATGCTCATCTCTGCACTGGCTTTGAGATTTGTACTTCAACTGAAACCTCCAATGGCTGATCAGAGGTGGGAACTATTCCACCCAGTCAGAGTGGAAAAATGTGTTTTATATAGAAAACATTTAAAAGAAAAAGACCTTGCCTTTAATGTAGCACCTTTCATGGATTCAGGATTTCCCAAAGGTGCTCGAACAGACATGGACAACAGTACAGTTGCTGTTGTTACACAGGAAACCTACCAACCTGTTTGTGCACAGAACTTCCCAATGTGATACTGACCAGGCAACATATTCTCGATGATGTTGGAGGAATATTGGCCATGTGCTCTTCTTTAAACAATGCGATGGAAACTTCTACATCCACACGAGAAGGCAGACTGGGTCTCAGTTTAATGGCTTCTGAATGACGTCGCCACCACGTGTCGCATCCCTTCAATGCTGCACTGGTGCATCAGCCTAGAACTTGAGCTCAAGTCTCTTTTATCCATGGCCTGACGAGGGGGCCTGTGTTACCAACTCAGCCAAGGCTGAACTGCTACCCTCATTTAGAGCAGCGAGTAAGATAATTTGATGAACTTGAATCTTAGTGTGAAGTATTTTCAGTCTTGTACCTAATGGGAAGTCTCTCATCTATTCCCAAACTAATTGGGCGCGATTCTCCGCCCCCCCCCCCCACGCCGGGTGGGAGAATAGCGGGAGGGCCTCCCGACATTTTTCTCGCCCTCCCGCTATTCTCTCCCCCCACGCCACGAATCGCCGCTCGCCGTTTTTTACGGCGAGCGGCGATTCTCCGAGGCCGATGGGCTGAGTGGCTGGCCCTTCACGCCTGTTTCACCTTTTTCAGCAAACACACCTGCTCGCTGCCGTCGTGAAACGGGCGCCAGATGACCGTTTGGGGCATCTAGAGGCCCGATTGGCACAGGAGCACCACGACTGTGCTCGGGAGGGGAGAGGCCACCGATCGTCGGGCCAGCGTCCAGAACGGACGCACTCTTTCCCCTCCGCCACCCGGCAAGATCAAGCCGCCACGTCTTGCCGGGCGGCTGAGGAGAAAGACGGCAACTGCGCATGCGTGGGTTGGCGTTGTCCAACCTGCGCATGCGCGGCAGACATCATCAGCCACGTCAGCCGGCGTGACGCTTGACGTGCGGCCTTGACGACGGTCGTCAAGGCCGTACCGCCGTGACCAACGGGGCCGCGCTCCTAGCCCCGCCCGGGGAGGGGGGGGGGGGAAATCGGCCCCGGAAGTGGCCGTGAAGGCTGCCGTGGATCACGGCCTGTCCCACGGCAGCCTTTACGATTCTCCGCATTTGCAGAGAATCTCGCCCATTATATATGGGAGGGCATGAAATAAAGTCATTCTGTGGTTAACTAATTTACACTGCAGACGGACGAGGCTCAAGTCTAAGCTGCTAAGTACATTTATACAACCGTGACTTTTGGAGCTTGGTTAGGGCATAAATAGTAGTTATGGTAGACTTACTAAACTGACTGTTACGACCACCTTGGCTAGTGTGCAGCCGAAAAAATACTTAAAACCTTTGGCCCTTGGCTGTCCAATAATTACAGTCACCAGATTTGCAAATTAACATGAACTATAATGAAATATTCAGCAAATACAACTGTTAACTATTATTTAATTCCTAATCCCCCACTTTAATTTGCCCATCCTATATAAACACACACAAGACAGATAAACACACACAAAGACAGAAAAACACAGAGGGGAGGAAAGGGGTGAAAATAATAAGGAAAATAGCCTTTGTTTCAGATGGATGTCTTTCAGCAGGCTTTCCCTCAAAGCAAGCTTTCAGATCCAGGGCCAGGATTCTCCCCTACCCGGCAGGGCGGGGGGTCCCGGCGGGATGAAGTGGAGTGAACCACTCCGGCATCGGGCCGCCCCAAAAGGTGCGAATCCTCCGCACCTTTAAGGGCCAAGCCCTCACCTTTAGGGGCTAGGCCCGCGCTGGAAGGCCGGCAGAAGTCCACGCATGCACGGGAGCGTCAGAGGTTGCTGACAGCATCCCCGCGCATACGCGGGGGGGTGGGGGGTTCACATTCACGTCAGCCATTGCGGAAGCTGACACAGCCGACGCGGAGGGGAAAGAGTGCCCCCACGGCACAGGCCCAGCACGGACCGGTGGGCCCCGATCGCGGGCCACCGTGACCCCCCCCCCCCCGGGGCCAGATCACCCTGCGCCCCCCCCAGGACACCGGAGCCCGCCCTCGCCGCCTGCTCCCGCCGGTAAGGGACGTGACTTAATTCACGCCGGCGGGACTGGCATTACAGCAGCAGGCCTTCGGCCCTTTGTGGGCCGGAGAATCGCCGCGGGGTGGCCTGCTGACCAGCGCAGCGCGATTCCCGCCCCCGCCGAACCTCCGGTGCTGGAGAATTTGGCGGCTGGCGGGGACGGGATTTACGCCGCCCCCCCGGCGACTCTCCGACCCGGCGGGGGGGCGTCGGAGAATCCCGCCCCAGGTCTCCGTTTGCAGCCTGTAATGGTTTTACTGCAGGTTCATTCAGCTTCTCTGTAGTTTCAGAAACATAGCAACGCACAGCATTTCTGCATAAAATGCGAGGGAGAGAGAGCAGATCCTTTTCAATGCATGTCCAAGACTCAACTCTGCTTTCCTTGGGTCCCAAAATCACCCCACAATCTTGCGGCGGGCGGGCGGAAGAATCCAGCCCATGGGATGTAAAGGTAGGGAAGTCTTACAACTGTACAGGGCAGTAATGAGACTGCATCTGGGAAGACAGTGGAGAAGTGGTAATGTCACCAAACTATTAATCCAGAGGCCCAGACTAATCTTCTGGGGTCACAGGTTCAAATCCCATCAACTGGAGGAATTAAAAAATTCAACTAATAAAATCTGGAATTGATAACTATTCTCAGTAATGCAATCATGGAACTATTGTAGATTAAATCCATCTGGTTCGTGAATGTCCTTTAGGGAAGGAAATCGGTCATCTTTACCTCGT
Organism: Scyliorhinus canicula; assembly: GCF_902713615.1. NCBI lineage: Eukaryota > Metazoa > Chordata > Chondrichthyes > Carcharhiniformes > Scyliorhinidae > Scyliorhinus > Scyliorhinus canicula. The sequence goes on along the minus strand of NC_052150.1, from coordinate 27,589,892 downwards.
CTGGCCTGTATATGACTACAGAACCTCAGCAAAGTGGTTGACTATGAACTATCCTCTGAAATGGCCCAGTAGCCACTCAATTCAAGGGTAACCAAGGATGGGCAACATATTCCAGCCTTGCCATTGACACCCAGATCCCATGAAATAAATTAATACTGTGTACTGTAGCGGCACGGTAGCACAGTGGTTAGCACTGTTGCTTCACAGCGCCAGGGACTCTGGTTCGAATCCCGGCTGGGGTCCCTGTCTGTCCAGATCCTGCATGTTCTCCCCGTGTCTGCGTGGGTTTCCTCCGGGTGCTCCGGTTTCCTCCCACAAGACCTGAAAGACATGCTGTTAGGTGAATTAGACATTCTGAATTCTACCTCTGTGTACCTGAACAGGCGCCAGAATGTGGTGACTAGAGGCTTTCCACAGTAACTTCATTGCGGCATGAATGTAAGCCTACTTGTGACAATAAAGATTATTTTCTAAAAAAATTTAATTAAATTTCTGTTTTGGTCTTCTTTCTTCAAGGAGGATATATTTACATTGGTCAGTGCCAGAAGGTGGGTGTGCAACATAGGATAGGGATGAATGACCTCCTACGATCAGCAAAGGCAAGTGCTCCCAGTCTCTTCTCAGCACTCCACCCTTCCGTCACTTTGAACCCACGCCACCACCGCGTAGGTCCTCAGCACCCAACCCCGTACAAGTTTCCTCAAATCTTCCCTAGCGCTCCTCATCAGAACCTCTTCCTGCTTAAATGCAACGCCCACACATGCCAGTCATCATCGACCTCTGTCCCACCCAGCTTCCAGTTCACATTATCCTCATTTGTGTTCTTGGAGGAGAACGGGCAATGGGATGCCTACGCGAAGGATCCTGAGGAGACAGCCCTAGAGCTCGTCGTGGAGGAGCAGGCGTGGGCCTGCACCTGGAGCGAGGTGGGCCTGCGAGAGAAAAAAAAAAAGAGAGAAGCCACTGCACCTTCATCCAGATCACTAGTCTCAAGGCGAGTGCTTTGTTGTCCATACCCTTGACCAGGCCATGTATTAATGCTCCCGGCCTTGCAGGAACATCAAGCAAAGAGCCTGACCCGTCTACCAGCAGTGTCCCATCACCCAACACCACCTTGAAGGAGGAAACAAATGAAGCGTTGTAGCCATCACCTGCACCATCCACCAGTGCAGGGACACACCTTGGTGGGCGAACTTAGGAAGCTATCTGGTGACCACTGCACTGCTTCTGATGCACATCAGATGGAGACAGGAACATCGCAGGGATCGGACAGGCGGACGTCTGCCCCAGCTATGCCTCAGACAGGTGTCATGCTTCTGGACATGTTTGTCCCTCAGCTGCACGAGATGCAAAGGGAGAGCTCAAAATAGCAGGAGGGATTGTCAGTGATACTCCGGCGGCAGCAAGACCGATTGGAGAAGTCCCAAAGCCTTCTGTCACAGGAGATTTTGCCAGAGATGCGTGGCACCCAGGCCAATACTGCAAAGGCGGCATCCACAGTGGAAAGTCTGGGCGAGATGTCGGATCCACGATTGGAGAACTCCGAAGCATGGATCAGTCCAAGAACCATGGCCGGAGGGGTTCAACCCCATGGTGCAAATAATGGTGTGCCTGGAGGTCTGGCAGCATCAGATGGCATGGAGGCTTCTGGTGCTCACTCCAGCTGCCCCTCCATCCAATGGAGTAACACAAGGCCCTCAAGCACCTGGAGGGAGGAAATACTGGAGCACATTCCGGGGCCTTCCACCAGGAGAGCCCGAGAGTGACCAATCCATCTAAATCCCACCCCCCTTCCTGATCAGGCGTAACTGCCCACTGTCCCCGCGAACATGGTGACGCAGCAACACCAATGCCACCCAAAAGTAGGCCAGGGCCCATCAGGTCCCAGCCCACCAGCGGACGCCTACCAAGGGCATCTCAGGTAATAGGACGTGGAAGGCAGAAGGCCACCTCCACTTCTGATGTGCATCCTGGGAATATACCAGATGTAATGTGAGGGGTTACATGGCTATTGCATTGGGCGGAACTATGCAGTGGTTAGCACCGCTGTTTCACAGCGACGGGGACCAGGGTTCGATTCCTGGCTTGGGTCACTGTGTGGAGTCTGCACGTTCTCCCAGTGACTGCGTGGATTTACTTTGGGTGCTCCTGTTCCTCCCACAATCCTGAAAGATGTGCTTGTTTGTTGATTATGCCTTATGTATCTGGCTGTCTGCCTTGATCAACTTCCTTGACTCCAGACAATAATATATATATATATATATCTCATGGATCTTCAAAAAATGCCAACGTAAGCTATTTCTACTCAGAAGCCATTCACATCTGATTCTTATCTAAACTGCCTTCCGAACTCAATATTGGAAGAGACCCATCTCATTGGGGCCTTTTGATATTGGCCACTGCTATCTCTTGGCAGATTTCTACCTGTTGCTGGACATGTCCCATCTTATTATGTTGTTAACTTTGTTTTACTGCTATTGCCAAGCAGATTTATGACAGTTTAAATGGGAGTGGTTGGTGCACTGCCCTGATGTGGTAGGAGAGGATCAGGTCTGGCTGTGTTGTGGGTGTACCGTTGGTCTTGGGGTATCGATTCCTGTGGTGAGAGGTGCTGGGCTAGGCCCAGTCTTGTGGCTGGTATCCAGTCATCCACTGGAGCTTGGGATCTCCCTTCTTGAAGGTGTCTGTCGGGGATATCCGGAGACGCTCGGTATTGCTTCTGCAGTGCACCCGGGCTGGAGGTGGAGCTGAATCCTGTATTTAGGTTGACATTCCATTGCCCCATTGGGGTTGGGACACTTTCTTGGTTGAAGAAGCAGCTGGTTCGCTTCCTCATTGATGAGTGGTCGGCATGCGCCGGGAAATATGGAGCCAGGGTTGGGACCCGATCCTTAATTTATGACTGGTAGCTCGAGCTCATTTTCCTTTTCAATATCTCTCAGTAAGCTCAGGAGGTACGAGATACACAAGTCAGGTTGGTGTGGCAGTCACTTAACCTCAGTACCATCTCCTCACCCATAGTCCTCCTAGTCCTGGAAGCAGCCAGTCCTACTACAGCTTATCCGGCAGCTACCACTTGCAACTCAGGTGCCCTTCCATCTCCATTCGATATCTGATTTTCCCCCACTTATTCTCTACATCGATATGGATTTCGATGCTCATGGGCAGGGTCAACTGGATGGTAATGTCTACACTGGTGGCTAATGGATCCTCTATGGCAGGTACTGGGGTCCAGCACACATGCAGATACAGTCCCTCTTGATCCAGTGTACCCAAGCGTTTGTCCTTGAAGCCCAAATTTACACCCCTATCCTTGGCAGTAGGTTTTTCAGGAGTGTACAGTTTTACTTGGAGCTGGTGGTGTATTTGGTCACTGCCTTTATCCCCTCCGACACAGCGTGTTGGGCCAGTTACTCAGGCGGAGTACGCACACAGCAGTCTGGATCTCCCGGGAGCTGATGGTGTGCTGCTTGTTGTAATGGGCCAGGTAGGAAGCCTCACCCAAGATGTGGTCAAAGGTGTCATTGACGATCGAATTCATGGTGCCCATGGCCTTGAGGGAGATGCAGGTGTTGGGGTGAACCTGCTTCATCACCTTGTAGATGTAGAAATTCTCTTTCCTGGCTCATATCCTCTTCTTGCTGCTGTTGGGTTGCACTTTCTTGATGATTTCCTTGGCGGCTCGCACTTTCTTCTCCTCAACCATTGCCCAGATCAACTTGAGAAATGAGACTGTGACATCTTGTTGCCTTCTCTTTTGGGAGTCCCATCCACCCAGCCTATTACCCACCTCCTTCACTCATCATAGCCTCTCTCCCCCCCCCCCACTTCATGTGCCCCACACCCACAGCAGCACCATACCCCCATGCCACAATCCGCTGACTAACACAGCACTCTTTTTAAAGAACACAAGCAGCAGACAGACAATGCTCTAAAATGTTTTGATACAACACAGACTGCGGGCTCGGTCCACTTGGACTCTCTGGTGCGGCTTTTTCCACTTCCTTTCTCCACGATCATGGCGCCTGGTGCCCATTTTTAAAAGCAGCGGCAATCACACCCGTGTGACATCATACCTGATGGGTGGGAAGGTACAATGGGATCTGAGCTTAGTAAGTATTTATAATGCAATCAAATTGATGCAAATGAGGTTTGTGCCCTTCCTGGGCATGAAACTGATCACGTCTTCGGGGAGTGCCCAGTACGATCACGTTCCGAAATCTCACCGGCGCAAATCCAGTTTTTGGTCTTCTTGCAATATTTTGCGGCCATTACAGGATTTGCGCCCACGGATAACATAGAACATACAGTGCAGGAGGAGGCCATTCGGCCCATCGAGTCTGCACTGACCCACTTAAGCCCTCACTTCCACCCTGTCCCCGTAACCCAATAACCCCTCCTCACCTTTTTTTTGGGACACCAAGGGCAATTTAGCATGGCCAATCCACCTAACCCGCACGTCTTTGGACTGTGGGAGGAAACCGGAGCACCCGGAGGAAACCCACGCAGACACGGGGAGAACGTGCAGACTCCGCACAGACAGTGACCCAGCAGGGAATCGAACCTGGGACCCTGGCGCTCTGAAGCCACAGTGCTAATCACTTGTGCTGCCCCAACGGGCCTGCTAAATCCTGCCCTTTGAGCGCATAATCTTGCGATCATTCTGGAATGCAAAGATACTCCCCAGCTTCCTCCCTCTACTGCAAACAGCCTTCTTAAACCCCTCTCCCACCTTCATTCCAACAAAATGTGTGAGGGGCTCATACACTTCTTAGACACGAAGATCGAGACTGAAAGGCGCAGATTAGATCACCCAGCAACAAGTCCAGAGTGAGACCAGGGTGAATTGGCAAATTCTACATGTCGGGATAGAGGGATCTAACCTCCGTCCTCAGTTAGTGGCAAGTGGAACTTTTTGAAACAGAATTTAATGTAGGCAACGAAGGTCCTGCCTGTCAGCTGGAGAGCTAGTGAAGGCCTTACATCGCCTCTTTTGGGAAGACCCATCATATTAAGTGTTAATCATGCACTTATCTGGACATCAGCGTGCCTTCCTTCGGTACAAAGACCCCGGGATCAGTAGCTCATTCCTGCATGGCAGCAGCATTGGGGAGGCAGTGATTCCTGAAATACACCCACCAGATACCCAGGATCATTGAAAGATCCAGGATGAAGGTTAGTGATGGTGAGACGGGAATTCACCAGGTGGAGGGTTGCAGGTTGCAGAGGTAGCTGGCACCCAAACCACAGCTCCCAATGCCTGGTCCCTCATTCAGACACCGAGTACCTTGAAAAAGAGGGGGGCCTGTCCCCACAGCAAATCCCCGCAAGCAACCCCACACGGGGGTTGCTTTTCAGCCTTCCTGCATGGGGAGTCCTGTGCCCATCACTGGGTGAACACCCGGGTAGGTGGGGTGAGCTCAAGTGGGCATTAACTGCCCGATTAAGTGGCTCCATTGGCAGGTCTAGAAGGCTGTCCACAAGCCTTCCCGCTGTGGACTTAATTGGGGCAGAGGCGGAAGGCGATGGGGTCCCCACCAGCCACCCTCCTGCCCTATTAAATGCATCCCTGGCAACAAAATGCCAAGAGAGGGGAATAAATTCCGCCCATAATATCAGAGTCTCAGGAAAGGTCAAGACCAGAAGTCAAGATACATGTAAGAGTCTCAGTGACAAGTACGGCTGGGGTAAAGGTGTAAGTGGGCAAGGCTTTGCAAGTGGAAACAAGCGTTTCTGGCGACAGATCGGACATGGGGTTTGAAATGCCACTCGGGGCAAATTAGACTAAAGAGATCATGCCCTGTTGCATTCAACCTAACCATTAAGGGGCAGCACGATAGCATGGTGGTTAGCATAAATGCTTCACAGCTCCAGGGTCTCAGGTTCGATTCTCGGCTGGGTCACTGTCTGTGTGGAGTCTGCACGTCCTCCCCCTGTGTGCGTGGGTTTTCTCCGGGTGCTCCGGTTTCCTCCCACAGTCCAAAGATGTGCGGATTAGGTGGATTGGCCATGCTAAATTGCCCGTAGTGTCCTAAAAAGTAAGGTTTAAGGGGAGGGGGGGGTTGTTGGGTTACGGGTATAGGGTGGATACGTGGGTTTGAGTAGGGTGATCATGGCTCGGCACAACATTGAGGGCCGAAGGGCCTGTTCTGTGCTGTACTGTTCTATGTTCTATGCCAGCCAGTAGAGGGACACAGTTGGGGAAAGACCTTTCTTCAGGAGCCAAACAGGAAGACTTGGACTTTATATGGTGTGATAGTCGGTTTAAAACAGAAGGTAACCCCCTCCACAAGTTTTGGGAAGGAGTAGGAATGAACCAAATAAATCCTCAACTGCACATCGTGTCAAACGGAATGCAGAGATGTCAGGTGGAGTGGGGGTAGCCTCAAGCTGTCATTTCTCAGCGGTCGAATCATTTGACACACTCACTGACTAGAAGGCAGTCCCGCCAATGGTGAATGAGCTTAGCACCGTCAGGAAAGGAGGAGGGGAGCAAAACGTACGAGACAGAGTGACAGAAAACACGAGTATGAGCAAACAGGGAGAGACTGAGGGGGAAGAAAAAGCGACAGCCAATCTCACTGGCGGCTTGCCGTCTACATCCTCCAGTGCAGCAATTGCAATTCAAATTATCTGTTCAACTTCGCTTCCCTCATTAAACCTGCACTTTAAGGATTAGAAAAATAAAAGTACCAACAAGTTAAATGTTTCCATTCACTCAAATTCAAACCCATCCAGAAGCGTGATTTGTTTTTCCCCTTTTTAATTAAGGAAACCTCAGGACTAAGAAATAGAGAGAGAGTAAAACCCCCTTCACTAAAACATACATCCCAGTCGGCAGCCCTGATACGAGTCGACTAAAAACACACACAGTTCAAAACAGGCTCACTAAGGATGTGGTAGGCTCTTTGCATCATGGAATAGTCGGGTTAGTGGAAAATTATTGCCATCAAAGAAACTCTCAGTTTCAGACTTGGGGAACTCCTGGGTAAACAGTGATTGAAGTATTTCACAATGTGGGATCTGCAAGGGCTGAATATGCGCACGTTTTACGGTGTTTGTATTGTACAGCCACTAATACATGCCCCCCAGCCATTCATTAGGGTGGCAACAACTGTGCCGAGTTCAGGAGCCAACCCCCATATCCCATCGTTGCAGCTTGGATATGGGAAATCAAATGCTGGTTGTGTCGAAAGCCGAAACAGGAAGTTTTGTTAAAGGGTGGCAAAAGTCGATTTGGTTTTCTGGCAGGAATGACATTGGTTTGCAATCCTCAGTTGCCCTCGAGATGGAGGTCGTGGTGAGGCCCCTTCTTAGACCACAAGACAAAAGGAGCAGAATTAGGCCATTCGGCCCATCGAGTCTGCTCCTCCATTCAATCGTGGCTGATATGTTTCTCATCCCCATTCTCCTGCCTCCTCCCCACGACCCCATTAATCAAGAACCGACCTATCACTGTCTTAAAGCCACTCAGTAGCTTGGCCTCCACAGCCTTGCCAACTATTTTAGAAGGCAGGGAATAACCCACCATATTGAGACAGGAATGGAGTGACAATTCAGTTAGGATGGCAGGTTCCCTTCTCGAAATGGCACTATTGAAGCTGTTGGGTGTTTGCCACAATGCAGTAGCTTCTGGTCACTTTTACTACTGCCATCTTTTAAATTCCAAATCTTGGGAATTTTAAAAATTCAAATCACGCCACTGGGATTTGAACTAATTCTCTTCAGCATGCGTCACGTCACTCAGTTATATCGGACAGGACCCTCCCCACCCGCTTCACCCAATCGTTGAAATCTATGCCTCCAACTGCCTAGGACCCAAGCTCTGGAGTTCCCTCCTTATACCTCTCCTCTTCCTTTAAATTGCTCCTTAAAACCTATCCCTTTGACTAGGCTTTGGGTCATCTGTGTCACCTTCGATATCGATGTATAGGTTGATCTTTGAAAGTTTAAATAATCCCACGAAAAACAGGGGCTGATTTCTGCACTGGGCATAAAGGTGAACACGACAATGTGGGTGTGGGCAGTCACCAATACTGAAACGACATCAGCATCTGCACAAAGAATGGGCACGTCTCAAAATTCCTGCACGTACCCCGCAACGCAGCCTGTGTCGCCTGTTTGATCTTTTGCATCCAGTTACAAATGTGCAAGTGAAATATCCATTTGTGAGGTGAACAATTGGAGGTGGGCTACTAATGAGATTATAGCATGCAGTGGTTAAATTTGGGGGTCATCATATACACTGACTATTGTATATGTAAAAACATAATTTTCTAGGGGGCGGGGGGGGGGTTAGAAAAATTAGATTGTCTTATACGCTGTGATTTATAGTAAAATCTCACCACGCAGCAGTGTGGCAGATTTTGTTCAATAACATTCCTGTGAAGTGCTGGGGGTGGGTGGCGGAGAATGTTTAAGTACATTAGAGGCACAATATAAATGCAAGTTTCAGTTGCACTAGGACTGTGTTTAGTAATCTCTCAAGTCACTCCAGTTTCAAAACCTTTATGCATACTGCTTCCCCAGAATGCGAGGGAACTGCTGTATTCAAAGCAAAGCCACATCCCTCCCCAAATTAGTACCTTAAATCTGAGCAGCCAACATTTGAGCCTACCACCAGCCTCCTAATAGTTTGTTCAAATAGTAAATCTCAATTTAGAAAAAAAAAGAAGAAAAAAAAATCAAAGGCTTCAAAGGGAATGGTTTTGAATTGGATTCTCCCACAGGTTGCACTTCACAGCGAGTGCGTCCCGACCTACCAGTCTCTCACAGAAACAGTGCAGGTTTTAAAGCACATTATGTTCATGCTCGACAACGATACGGGTAGATCAAGGGTACTTTTGTGTCGGCACTGGTACATGAATCGAAATGTATTTACTTTGTCACTTAGCAGCAACTGTTCCCTAGTTTCTGATTTCACAGTCTGATTTTTATCACCACAGAACAAAAAGGTCACACAAATACTCATCAGTCATCATTTAAAACCAGATTACGAATATCAAATCTTAGATCATACTTTTCACACACACATCCTTCTGTGCCCTTTCCTCCATTTGCTGCTTTTTATTGCTTTTCCGACAACTCAACCAGAGAGTATAAGTGAAAAACACTCACATTTATAGAGTGCCTTTCCCCACCTCAGGGGTGCCTCTAAAGTGGTTCACAGTCAGTACCGCACGTTTTATTTATCAATTGTAGCCAGCCAATGTTGCAATTCAGGAAATGCAGCAACCAATTTGCGTGCAGGCAGTTCCCACACGAGCAATTGGATAATGACCAGATAATCTGCTTCATTTAGTGGTGTTGGCTGAGGGATAAATACGAGCAAGGACATCAGTGAGGTCACCAATGGTCTTCTTTGAAATAATGGGATCTTTTACATTCACCTGAGGGGGCAGTGCAAGCCTGGCATCTTACAAAATTCCAGCACCCTGGAGTGTAGCACTCCTTCATTACTGCACTCGAATGTTGGCTGGGATTATGTATTCAATTCTCTGGGATGGGACTTGAACTTTCCGACTTTAAGGGTTAGAGTGCAGCCACAAATAGGAATCATATTAATTAATCTGATTTTACAACTGAGCGTAAAGGTTGGTTATAATATCTCGGCTCATTAATTGATCAACTAGTCCCTCCTGCAAAATCTCCCCAATTTTCTTTCCCATCTCCCTGAAGGCATCGACTCCGCACAGTTCCCCAGCCACATCCAGGGATGTGAAGGCCAAGTTAGGTTATGGGGGAGTGGATCCTATTTCAGAAGGTTGGTACGCACCAGAGGGGCTGAATGGCATCCTTCTGCACGGTAGGGATTCTTTGATGCCAGCTACTCACCAAGTGACATTTATTCAGCTGTGAACTTTGACAATGAGTTCTGGTAGGATATGGGACGCCTCAAAGCTGACTTCAACCTTGTCCCTCATCCAATCTCCACATATCCATCAAGTTACAATAGACAGCAATCTGGATCAGGGATCCTGGCAATGTCTCCCACCCTGCCTGACCTCCCCTCGGATCAGGCCTTGTCCCCAAATCTGACTGAGATCAACCAAACCAGACCTTCCTGGTTCAGCTGGTCAACGAGGGACTTTCACGCTGGATATAATGATGCGACTGAATTAATTCCAAAAAGAAACATTTAACAAGATCAAAGTCCTGCAAGTGCATTTTATCTGCACCAGGGCGTTACACAAATTACACCACTATCTCTACCTGTGAAAATACTACCTTTCATCGTGCTCCGGGTACCCGAATGGTTGAGGCTTTCAACAATGTAAATAGTGCAGGCCAGAGCACCATTGTGCCCTGAATGCAGCATACCTGAGTCACCCCAATTACTAACGTACACTGGATGTAAAGTTCAAAACTCCAAAAGGACTCTTCCTGATCCAACATGGTTCTTTAGTTATGCACAGATGTCAAGGCAGCAGTAGGATTGGCCCACCAGTTTTGAGTCATGAACCTTTATTTCTGTAAACATAGACGCACTAAGTTTAGGTTTCATCGAAAGCATTTCCCACACCAACCTTCCTGCTGTCAAAGCTCGAGGAAATCATCACTTTAATAAAAATGTAAAGGAGCAACACCAGGCCATTCAGCCTTGGAAGGGTTTTTGTTTCAGTACAAGTTCTACAAGCACATCTGAGGCGTACCACCACCAAGCTGGACTCCCAGTATAGTCAGCATTTGTTCTTCCTGGCTTTACAGACCTACCAGCTTCAGCATATTTTAGCAGTTTATAGTTTACAAAAACAGGCCACTTTCAAAATGTCACTGGTCAAGTTCTGCAACTTTCATTTCCTCCAATCTTGACCTTTGTAGGTTTTTCAGGCTAAATGGGAGGAGAAAGGTGAAAGTATCATGGGGAGAGATCTTACCGAGGTGTCAGAGCTCTGCCCTGCTACCTCGCACTTTTCCGGAAAACCCAGCAAACCACAAGCCAATCGGGCAGCAGCGAGGCCAGTGGTGGGCCTTCCCCTGGAAGCAAGGCCAGAGGGATGGAGATCTCACCTATCACGAGCTGCCAGCCAATCAGAGGCCGGCAGCTCATGCGCTCAGCAGACCCACTGCGGAGGACGCGGCTGCTCCCGGAACTGATGGAAAGGGGTTGGCAGCAAGGGCAGAGGGTAGCTCTCAGCATTTCTTTCTTTCTCCCACCCCCTTGATCAAGCATCAAGACATGTAAACCTGTAGCTGTTGTGCACAGTGCATAGCAAGAGCGCATAGCCTACAGCTGCTTATGCTTATCCTGCAGTGGTGAGATGGGGTCCATAATTGGTTTTTAATCGACCACTTAAGGATCTCAACTGGCAGTGGGGCAGGAAGGTTGACCATGAACTTCTTGCCTATAACTTAATTCTGGCAAGAGGCAGTGCTGTTTTGGTATGCCACCATCATCCCTAATTACATACACATCCGAGCTCACCACTGTAATGATATGTAGACAGACATGTAACTAAAGGGTTAATCACAACATTTAGCTATGGCACTACCACTAGAGGGCGTCACAAGATCCCACTATATATATTTGCTCCCAGAAGATCTTGCTCTCTTTCCACACAGGAGTAGCTAGATAGCAATAGCGCAGCATAGATAGATCACAGCTTAGACAACACGTGTAGTTCAGATACAGTTTACATAGTCAGCATGGTTTTGTGAAGGGTAGGTCATGCCTCACAAACCTTATCGAGTTCTTTGAGAAGGTGACTGAACAGGTAGACGAGGGTAGAGCAGTTGATGTGGTGTATATGGATTTCAGTAAAGCGTTTGATAAGGTTCCCCATGGTCGTCTATTGCAGAAAATACGGAGGCTGGGGATTGAGGGTGATTTAGAGATGTGGATCAGAAATTGGCTAGTTGAAAGAAGACAGAGAGTGGTAGTTGATGGGAAATGTTCAGAATGGAGTTCAGTTACGAGTGGCGTACCACAAGGATCTGTTCTGGGGCCGTTGCTGTTTGTCATTTTTATAAATGACCTAGAGGAGGGCGCAGAAGGATGGGTGAGTAAATTTGCAGACGACACTAAAGTCGGTGGAGTTGTAGACAGTGCGGAAGGATGTTGCAGGTTACAGAGGGACATAGATAAGCTGCAGAGCTGGGCTGAGAGGTGGCAAATGGAGTTTAATGTGGAGAAGTGTGAGGTGATTCACTTTGGAAAGAATAACAGAAATGCGGAATATTTGGCTAATGGTAAAATTCTTGGTAGTGTGGATGAGCAGAGGGATCTCGGTGTCCATGTACATAGATCCCTGAAAGTTGCCACCCAGGTTGATAGGGTTGTGAAGAAGGCCTATGGTGTGTTGGCCTTTATTGGTAGAGGGATTGAGTTCCGGAGCCATGAGGTCATGTTGCAGTTGTACAAAACTCTAGTACGGCCGCATTTGGAGTATTGCGTACAGTTCTGGTCGCCTCATTATAGGAAGGACGTGGAAGCCTTGGAACGGGTGCAGAGGAGATTTACCAGGATGTTGCCTGGTATGGAGGGAAAATCTTATGAGGAAAGGCTGATGGACTTGAGGTTGTTTTCGTTAGAGAGAAGAAGATTAAGAGGTGACTTAATAGAGGCATACAAAATGATCAGAGGGTTAGATAGGGTGGACAGTGAGAGCCTTCTCCCGCGGATGGAGGTGGCTAGCACGAGGGGACATAGCCTTAAATTGAGGGGTAATAGATATAGGACAGAGGTCAGAGGTGGGTTTTTTATGCAAAGAGTGGTGAGGCCGTGGAATGCCCTACCTGCAACAGTAGTGAACTCGCCAACATTGAGGGCATTTAAAAGTTTATTGGATAAGCATATGGATGATAAGGGCATAGTGTAGGTTAGATGGCCTTTAGATTTTTTCCATGTCGGTGCAACATCGAGGGCCGAAGGGCCTGTACTGCGCTGTATCGTTCTATGTTCTATGTTCTATAGTTATATTTCATTACTTTATTTCTAGAGATAGTTCAGTAGAATGTCAAACTCATTTATTAGTTTTATCGTTACTTAATACATTTATTTGCTTTACATCGAAGACTCGCGTATCCTTCAGGTGCATCAGCAACCAGTAACGACATATATTACTTCAACCCAGTAATATAACAGCCACCATTGAGAGCACAAAATTTTGCCCAGGATTTGGGCTTGGGAGAACTTTAAAAGAATAAACATCCCAATCCAGGACAGCACAACTGAGTTCCTATTTCAGCCACTTGCCTCTTTTTAAAAAAAAAAATCACATTGACATATCACATTAATACATGCACCCAAAATAATTTAAATCTCTTCAAATGATTCAGATCACAGGAAAGCTCCCATCTTTTCTTGGAATATAACCATGAATTGTTCAGGTGCCGCTGAACTAGCAGAACAGGCAACGGGAGCCTCTAGACCAAATGCTGCAGCTCCAACACTGCCAGACACCCTCAAGCACTGCGGGCAATCAGGAATCTACAACTTTCCACAAGTTCACTCTGCTGTGCCAATGTGAAATGTTGTCCTTTAGGAGCTGTGTGATAGAAACACTGGACTTAGGGACATGAAGTTGTACAAGGAATCGATTTCATGCCACAGGCTTCAATTTTACAGCGGACTTAAATGGAAGGCTTTATGCTAGAACGAGACAACAGGAAACAAATATAGCCCAAGTGCTGGCGATCAGGCATTCTTCTTGTCAATTCTGGGATTTTGTAGAATCCCTACAGAGCAGAAGACGACCATTCGGCCCTTGCGCCTTGGCCCTCTGAAACAGCACTCTACCTAGGCCATGCCCTATCCCTGTGACCCCCGTTAACCTTTGGACACTATATGCAATTAGGCATGGCCAATCACCTAACCTGAACATTTTTGGACAATGGGACTCCAGGGCACCCGGAGGAGACCCACGCAGACACGGGGAGAAAGTACAAACTCCACACAGACAAGGTCGGAATTGAACCCGGGTCCCTGGTGCTGTGAGGCTGCAGTGATGACCCCCGTGTCACAGGATTGGAATGGCTCGTGTCCGAGTGTACAATAAATACAAGTGACAACACCACACAATCCTCTGTGCATCTTTCATCTGTACCAGAGGCGCAGTTCGTTCCGATCAGCCTTGCAGGAGGACTTCAGCCCAACCAATTTCAACTTGACTCATGACAGGAAGGCCGCAGGTTTCAGCCAGGCACCATTTTATACCTTGCACAAAAAGTTAAGAGAACATAAAACTGAGGTGTGTGAGAGAGCGAAAGAGAGAGAGGTTGGGGCGTAATACTGATGCCCCGATTCAAACTTGTCCCCTTCTGGGGTTGGGGGGGGGGGGAAGAGAGAGAGAGAGAGAGAGTGTAAACAGATATCAATTTAAACTGTCCCATTTTTTGCTGGGCAGGTGGAGTGAAAATCAACATGGTCACTTTTGAAATGCGAGCTTAACGAAGTTGGTCAAAGACCCTCAGTCCACTGTCATTAAAGCAGGAACTCCGTGAGAACAACCCCATCCCCCCACCCTCTCCTCAGGTGTTAAAAAAGGACCCTTCTGAAATAGCTTTTACGGTTAAACATTCAAATTCTCCACACAGAGTAGCAGCTATTTGATTTTTCCCTCAATAAGTGGGATAAAGTTCATCTTGCCTCACTTTTGAAGTTGCACTGCACCAGCTTCAACATAAAAAACATGGGACCCGCTCCAACTGGCTCCCCTTCCAGAAAATGTGAAATGATGAATGAACTAATCAGTGAAAAACTGAAACACAATTAAAAGAATTCGCAGACTTGCACAAGAGACATACGTGCGCGTGCACCACACAGACATGTGCATAAACTCAGCAAAAACCTCCCATTTCAAAATGATGTGCTTTCCTGCAATTGTTCACAGATGCCCACATTGAACTTCTGTGAGCACATCTGGCACTAACCTGTTTTTTTTAAATCTTTGTAGGAAAAGCAGTTCTGCTAAAATAACAACAGCACAATTGCCCCACGCTCACCATCCGAGTGGAACTTAATATCAAGGTGTTATGGCAGTGACGGGAGTCTGGAAATACTATTGAATGCTTTGAAGCTCAAATATCCATTTCAACAGCTAAAATAGTTTCAGATGTGACAATGTAATTTTATGGACCCAATAATACCTATATACTCACAGCCGAGGCCCACAGAGGATGCATTACAACAATATTGAAAGATGGTTTGCAGAGCACTGGGCCCCCTATAATATCATTTTCCTCCCCCAGATTTAAAAATAAATAGGAGCTTGGAAAACTCCAGAAGACGAAAGGAGATCAGAGGCTCAAACCATTTCATTCGAATAGAAGAGCCATCAATAAAAAAAAAAATCTCTCAACTCAAAATTACCCATCACAAGAGATTTTTTAAAAAGTAGTCAATTAGTCAATACAAAAAGTACTTGAGCATTCCTTCTCTGCACACAATGCCGGGCAGCCTCGCTAATAGTGCTCCATACTAAATGGCAAGGAGCCCTCCAGAGAACAAGATCGAGTCACCAGCTGATTTCCTCTCTTCCCCTTTTGGGAGCACCTGCTCTATCCACTTGGCTCTGTGCCACATGGCCCTGCCAAGATAGGACACCAATATGTGTTTTTTTTAAATGAACTGCTAATAGAGCTTAGTGGTTATGCTTTGGGGTAATAATGCAGAGGCCTGGACTAATAATCCAAATCTCATCATGGCAGTTTGACAATCTAAGTTCAGTTTTAATAATCTGGAGAAAAGAAATATAGTGACCAAGGTCTCGGACTGCCGCAAAAACTGCCGCAAAAATAAAACCTAGTTGGTTCACCGTCAGCCCTTCCCGATTCGATCCGACCTAAACACAAATCCAGTCCCTGGCCAATATGCCCCACAAAATCAGAGTAAGACAGCATAGGTGAAAGACCATTTGGCCCATCATGCCTGTGCTGGACCTTCAAAAAGAATTAGTCCCTATTCCTCAAAGCCCTGCACATTTCTCTTTCAATTCATTCATTCCGATCCCTTTTGTAAAATTGTCATTGAATATGCTTCCGCCATTAGTGCATTCCAAATTATAACAAATTGCTGTGCAAAAGAAAATACTCCTTGCCTTCTTTTTTGCCAATTACTTCAAATCTCTGCCTTCACAGAAATCTTACCAGGGCAGGAAAAGGTCATTCAGCCCATTCCCTCTGTACCAGCTCTCCAAATGAACAATTCGCTCTGTCATTCTCCCACCTTCTCCATGTAACCACGCACACACTTGTGTTTTGATAACCAAATCCCTTTTGAATGCATGGCTTGCCTAAGAGAGAGATAGGGTGGTGGACGCAGGTTCAGTGCATTCCTGACCTTAACCATGTGAAAGGTTTTTCCCCCTCATATCGCTTTTGCTTCTTTTTACCAATTAAGTATGTGCCCTCACATTCTCAATGCTTTCACAAGTGGGAACAGTTTCTCCCCATCTACTGTCTAGACTCTTCATGATTTTAAATACCTCTCCAAATCTCCTCTCAACCTTCTCCTCTGCAAGGAGAACAATCCCAATTTCTTCGATCTACCTTCATAGAATAAGCTCCTCATCCGTCGAACCATTTGTGAATCTTCTCTCTACTCCAATGTCTTCATAAAGTAGTACAGTGTGCAGAATTGGATACAATTTCCCAGCTGCAGCCAAGCTACCCATACAATTTCAACATGACCTCTTTGCTCTTGTATTCTATGTCCCTATCAATAAAGCCTGGGTAACTGTATGCTTTACAAACCTTTCTCTCAACGTATCCTGCCACCTTAAATGACTTATGCACATAGACATCCAGGTCCCTCACTCCCATTGGAATTGTGTCCTTTTAGTTTATACACCCCCTCCATGTTCTTCCAACCAGAATGAATCACTTCACATTACTCAACATTGAACCTGGCCACCTGTCCACCCAATCCACCAATTGGTCTCGGTCCCTTTGAATTTCGACACTATTCTCCTCACGGTTCGCACTGTTTCCAAGTTTCATTTCATCTGCAAACTTTGAATTTGTACCCTACACTGCAAAGTCCAAGGCCAGAATTCTCTGGTCTTTGCCATTCACATTTCTTACTGGCAGTGCACCCCCACCCATGGGTTTCCCGGCGGTGTGGGTGGCTTCAACTGGAATTCCCACTGACAAGCGGCGGCAGTAAAGAATCCCGCCACCAACAAATGCCGAGAAACATGCGACTGGAGAGTCCAGCCCTAAGTCATTAATACATCATATGAAAATCAAGGGTCCCAACAGCAACCAATGGGGAACGCCATTACAAACCTTCTCCATCCTGAAAAATATCCATCCAGTCACTCAGCCAATTCTATACCTATTTCGCTGCTGTCCCTTTCATTCTGGGAGCTAAACGTTTGCTCACCAGTCTGCTGTAAGACATTGTGTCAAATGCCTTTTGGAAATCCACGTACACCACATCAACTACATTGCCCGCATCAACCCTCTCTGCTACCTCTTCAAAAAGACTTCAGCAAGCTAGTTAAACACAATTTTCTCTACAAAGAATTTCTGCTGACTTTCTAATTATCCTGCATTAGTCCATGTGAGTATTAATTTTGGCCTAAATTATTGGGTTATGGAAAGATCAAGAAACAAAGTTAAACTGACTGGCCTGTTATTGCTGGGCTTATCGTCATACCCTTTATTGAGCAAGGTTTAAACTTTACATTTCTCCAGTCCTCAGCACCTTGCCAAAGACTAAAAAAGTATGGCCAGAGCCTCCATAATTTCTACTTCCCTTAGTATTCTTGGATGCATCTATTGGTGCCTTATCAATAGAGTAGCCGCCCCTCTGGATTGGAAAATTGCTCACGTCCACTTTTTAAGAAGGGGGAAAGGGGGAAATCAGGGAATTACAGACTGGTTAGCCGAACATCTGCGGAGAAGAAACTGCTGGAGCCTATGACCAAGAATGGGATTACCGAACAGCTCGAAAAATTTTGGTCAATCAGGGAGAGCCAGCATGGATTTGTGAAGGGAAGGTCATGCCTGACTAATCTTTTTAATTTTTTGAAGAGGTGACTAATGTAGTGGACAGGGAAATTCTATGGATGTTATTTATATGGACTTCCAGAAGGCATTTCATTAAGTCCCACATAGGAGACTGTTCACTAAGGTGGAAGCCCATGGAGTTGAGGGCAAATTATTGACATGGTTAGGAAATTGGTTTGAGTGGCAGGCGACAGTGAGGATAATTGGTAAGTACTCTAATTGGCAGGATCTGATGAGTGGTGTAACACAAGGATCGGCGTTGAGCCCTCAATAATGACTTGGATGATGGCAAAGAAGGTCATATATCCAAATTTGCTGATGATACAAAGCAAGGTGGCACTGTGGATAAAAGCAAATTACTGCAGACGCTGGAATCCAAAACAAAAATAGAAAATACTAGACCATCACAGCAGGTCTGACAGTATCTGTGGAGAGAGAAGGAAGCTCACCACAGATGTTATCAGACCAGTAGGGGGCATTGTAGACAGTCTGATAGCATAGAATTGCAAGGAGATATTGACAAATTAGGCAAATGGGCAAAATTCTGGCAGATGCAGTTCAACGTAGGTAAATAGGAGATTATCCATTTTGGATCAAAAAAGGATAGAGCAGAGCATTTTTTAAATGGGAAGAGGTTAAACACAGTGGAAGTTAAGAGATTTGGGGGTTCAGGTGCATAGACACTTAAAATGCCAGGAAAAAGTGCAGAAAATAATCAAAAGGCTAATGGAATGGTAGTCTTTACATCTAGAGAATAGGAATATAAAGCCACAGGGGTTATGCTGCAGCTAAAAAAAAACCCTGGTTAGCCCCCACTTGGAATACTATGAGCAGTTCTGGGCACCACACCTTAGGAAGGACATTGTGGTCTCGGAGGGAGTGCAACGCAAGTTTACAAAAGCGATAAGCACATTTCTTCTATCTCTTTTGTTATCCAGGGAGTTCTGGCTTTGTTGCCGTACCTTCCCTTTTGAGGGACTATACCTTGGTGGTGTCTGAAATACCGTTTCTTTGAAGGTAGCCCATTGTTCAGCTGTCATTGTTCCTGCCAACCTTCGATTCGGATTTGTCTGGCCCAGATATGCTCCTACCCTTTTGAAGTTGGTTTATCCTCAAGTTAATTATTCTTACTCTGGATTGTTCTTTTCCACAGCTTAAATCTTATAACACAGTGATCATTGGTCCCTAAATGTTCTCCTACAAACACTTGATTCAACTGATTTTCAAGAAGCAGGTAAAGTAATGTCTTCTTTCTCGTTGGACTGGAAACAAACTGGTGATAGAACATTTTCCTGCATGCACAATAAGAACTCTTGCCCCTCACATTACTACTGCCCCAATCTACATTCAGATAATTGCAAATTCGTTCCCCTACAATCTTCTCAATAGTTGGTTGCCTCTGGACAACATTGAGCAATGTAATTGCACCTTTTTTATTCAGTGGCTGTAGCCAAGTTGATTTCATCCTCAACCCCTCTGGGACATCTTCTCTCTCAGGCACTGCAATGCTGGCCTTAAATCAAAACTGCAACCCCCCTCCTCCCTTCTTCCTGTCTCGAACCCCACTGCATCCAGATATACTTGATGCCCAGGCCTTTCGCTCTTTCAGCCAGGTCACATTTATAGCTACATCACCCTATTTCCATATGGCAATCTGCACCTGCAATTCACCAATCTTATTCATGCACAGTAAACCCGATTGAGACTTTATTACTTTCTCCCTGATTCTGTGCCCACCTAAAATCTAATTATTCCTTATTCTAGTGCGAGCTATCTCTCGCAGTATTCTGTGCACCTTGGATCCCTCTCATATTACCTCTTGGTTCCCACACCCATGTAAAGTTCTCCCCAATAGCACTATCAAAACCTGCCCTGCAAGGAACTCCGGCTCTATTTATGTGCAACCTGCCCACCCTATACAGACCCCACCTCTTCCAGAGCCAGTCCCAATGCCCCAAGAATGTAAAGCCCTCCCTTCGCCACTATTTTTCCAGCCACGCAGTCATTTGCTTAATTCTCCTATTTCTATACTCACTTGTATGTGATACTGGGAGATTACTAGTTTTGAGGTCCTGTGTCATAATTTCCAACCTAGCTCCCTAAATTCTGACTGCAGGACCACATCTTTCTTTCCGTCCTGTCTATTGTATGCGAACCACGATCACTGGTTGTTCACCCTCCTGCCTTGCAGCCAGTCAGTGGCATCCTTGATCCAGAGTGCCAGGGAGATTTGCACCTGCATGCCACAGAAACGTCCATCTAATCCCCCTTGGAAGCCTCCCATAACCATTCCTCTTCCAGTGAACATCCCAGCCATCTGTGGTGCCATGGACTAATACCCCGTGACTACTCAACTGCAAGCGATTGACAGTTTACCAACTAGATGTTATAAAACTTTGTGCAGTTTCACCTTGCTAAAAACCACACGTTTTAGCATGAATTACCAGACAGCTCCCACTCTCATCAAATTCCCCATTTTCTCAACCTATTTTGCAATTCAAACTACCGGAAAAAAAATTATTTTCCACCTGTCCTTTATTCATTTTTAATCTTCCATTACATCATCCCAAAATTTGCACAGTTCTAATAAAGATCCAATTGTCAATCTTTCTTAGGCAGAGGGCATCTGTAGTACTGATGCGTAAGTCAACGGAGAGAATACAAAAGGACATTATGAACTCGGCATTGCAAAACTGATGCATCTACCGAAAAAAAAAAGAATGGAACTGAAAGGCCCCAAAAGCATGCAAAGTCATCTTGGAGCTCGACACAGCCAAGAACCCATTCAAGACTGAGCAATCTTGTACTTCTGCCAACAGCCTGTGGTCTGGATTCGTGAAGCCCTTCTCGTGAGTCAAGCCTTGGAATATATTTCACAGTCACTGTATTAAAAGGAAATCTAACAAATTATCATTTTCATAGTGGTTGATTTTGGGCTTCTAAATTACTTTGACTTGGCATGCTAACTCAGCCAGCCAAGTGCCAATTGGTTAAAGAAAATCAATATAGAAACTCGTCATTCTCTACATCAGAGGCTATCCCTCCAGCGATAAGGAAACTTCCTCCAGAATGAGTTAAGAACATAGGAATTAGGAAAGAAGTAGGCAAATCAACCTTGAGGCCTGCTCCCCATTCAATCAGATCATGGTTGATCTCTTCCTGGTCTCAAATTCATCTCACCACCTATTAACCATCTCCCATTAACCAATTAAAAAAAAAAAAATCAGAAATATATCTATCACCTTCTTGAAACCATTTAATAATTCAGACTCCACCGCACTATGGGGCAGCGAGTTCCACAAATGTACTACCCTCTGCGAGAAGTGGTTCCTCCTCATCTCAGTTCTAAATCTACCGCCTCTCAACCTATATCCATGACCCCCTCGTTCTAGATTTCCCCACAAAGGGATAAAATTTGGTCTTTGTTTACTTTATCAATCCCATTTAGTATTTCATACATCTTGATCAGATCCCCTCTCATTCTTCCAAACTCTGGTGAATACAAGCTCAAACGGTTTGATCTCTCCTCATAGGTTAACCCTTTCATCCCTGGAATCGCACTGGTGAACCTCCTCTGAACTGCCTCCAATGCCACCACATCCTTCCTCAAATAAAAGAGACCAAGACTGGACACAATACTCCAGATGTGGTCTCACCAATACCCTATACAATTGCAGGAACACTGCTCTACTTTTATACTCTTGAACAATCTATTTGCCTTTTTTTTTTATAAATTTAGATTACCCAATTATTTTTTCCAATTAAGGGGCAATTTAACATGGCCAATCCACCTACTCTGCACATTTTTTGGGTTGTGGGGGCGAAACCCACGCAGACACGGGGAGAATGTGCAAACTCCACATGGACAGTGACCCAGAGCCAGGATCGAACCTGGGACCTCAGCGCCGTGAGGCGGTTGTGCTAACCACTAGGCCACCGTGCTGCCCGCTATTTGCCTTTTTAATTACATGCGGTACCTGCCTACCGACTTTTTGCGATTCACGAACATAGACATTCCAGATCCCTCTTTCGACAAAATGGATAACCTCACATTTATCCGCATTAAACTTCACCTGCCAAATTTTGTCCCAATCGCCTAGCCTATCTATATCCATCTGTAAAATCTTTATCTCCTCTTCACTGCCTGCTTTCCCACCTATTCTATGGGGCTGCGGCGGTACTGTCACTGGACTAGTGAACCAGAGACCCAGAGTAATGCTCTGGGGATGCAGGCTCATATCCCCAAATTGAAATTTGAATTCAATACAAATCTGGAATTAAAAGTTGGATGATGACCATGAAATCATTGTCGATTGTCGTAGAAACTCATTTCGTTCACTAATGTCCTTTAGGGAAGGAAATCTGCCATCCTTACCTGGTCTACATGTGACTCCAGACCCACAGCAATGTGGTGGACTCTTAAAATGCCCCCTCAAAGGTAATTATGGATGGCAATAAATGCAGGCACACCCTGCAACGCCCATGAATTTTTAACAAGTATCATCCGCACATTTTGCTATGTCACCCTCTGTCCCTGCTTGCAGATCAGTTATATGGGCAGCACGGTAGTACAGTGGTAGGCACTGCTGCTTCACAGCTCCAGTGACCCAGGTTCGATTCACAGCTTGGGCCTCTGTCTGTGTGGAGTCTGCACATTCTCCTCGTGTCTGTGTGGGTTTCCTTCGGGAGCTCCGGTTTCCTCCCACAGTCCAAAGATGTGCAGGTTCGGTAGATTGGCCATGAGAAATTGCCCTTAATGCCCAAAGGGGTTGGGTAGGGTTGCTGGGTTGCAGGAGTGGGCTTAAGTGGGGTGCTCTTTCCAAGGGCCGGTGCAGACTCAATGGGCCGAATGGCCTCCTTCTGCACTGTAAATTCTATGTCTATGTCGATATGGTGCATCTTTTCATCAGTGCCATGAAGAGGGTAATCTGGCAGGAATTAGTTGGGAAAGTGCAGAGATTACACGACACACAAGTTTCAAATCAAAATGGACTGTCAGATTAAAGTTCTTTCAGATGGACCAGAGGGAAAATTAAAATTATTCAGGCATTGTTTTTAAGATGGCTAGTCTGCGAGTGATTATGATAGAACAGAAGAATTGAAGGATTAAATAATGCTCGACTAGAAGCAACATGATTACAGAACAGTAAATCGAGCCCAAAAAAATGTACATAGAATAATAATGGATACCTGTGAATGATTATTAAATCAGTGAGATTGTACACACACTGTACCGGATGTAACTTCTAAAACAGCTCCACAATCGTTTGGACTGGAGAAGCACACAGATGTGAAATGTTCTTGAAGATTTAATGTAATCACTATGGCTGAGGAATATTCAACAGCTGCTCATTAGTATATAGTATTATTTGGAAATAATCCCAAACTGTAAAAGGATACCAAGAGTTAATTGGTTATCTGATTAAAAGTGACTTTAAGCTGCAGTGCCGCAAAATTTAATCATGATCATTCTGCTAATGGATTTTGGAGCTTCTAAATCACGTTTCGCTGAAGTCATTGCCTGACAGAGAGGAGTGACAGAAGTGGGCGGCACGGTCGCACAGTGGGTAGCACTGTTGCTTCCACAGCTCCAAGGTCCCAGCTTCGATTCCCGGCTTGAGTCACTGTCTGTGTGGCACGTTCTCCCTGTGCCTGCGTGGGTTTCCTCCGGGTGCTCCGGTTTCCTCCCACAAGTCCCGAAAGACATGCTGTTAGGTGAATTGGATATTCTGAATTCTCCCTCCGCATACCGAACAGGCGCCAGAATGTGGCGACTAGGGGCTTTTCACAGTAACTTCATTGCAGTGTTAATGTAAGCCTACTTGTGACAATAAAGATTATTATTAAGTACAATCACCCTTATAATGTAGGAAACAAAGCAGCCAAGTTGCACACAGCAAGCTCCACAAACAGCAATCTGATAATGACCAGTTCATCCAGTTTATGGTATTGTTTGAGGGGTGAATGTTGATTAGGACACAGGCGAGATCCTCCATGCTCTCCTTCCGAAAGGTTCCGTAGGATCTTTTCCGTTGACCCCAGGGAGTAGACGAGGCAGCAATTTAACATCGTCCCTGAAAGAGGGCACCTCCGTGAGTGCAGCATTCCCTCAGTACCTTGCTAGCACGTCAGCCTTAAATCTTGAGCTCAGGTCCTAGAACGTGCCTTGAACACTTAATCTTCTGACTCAGAATTATACGGGGCCAAGGCTGACACATAATAGTTTCAGGGTAGGGAGAAAATAACTCACCCTGCATCAAAGGCAGCTCTGTGCACGTTGGAAAAGAAAGGCACATCCAAACCATCACGTCAAAACCTCTTCACTTTCAATGGTATGTAAGCAACATCCCACCAACATCAAGGAGATGAAAGCATCAGTTAATTTCTTTGACCTAGTTGAGGGGAGGAATGTTAGCCAGGACATCAGGCAATCTCCCTGCTCTTTTCAAATAGTGCCACATCTAATATCTTCCTAACCCACCAGGCCAGGACCAAACAATGCAGCAATTCCTCAACACTGCACTGAGGGATTCATTGTGTCAGCCTATATTGTATGTTCAAAGTTTTGGAGTGGGGTTTAGCCCACATCCTGACTTAAACTAACAGTGCAAACATAAATCCTGCTGGAGAATGTGTTAGATGTGACAAGAGCCCAAGACTGTAGCTCCAAAAAGGCTCGAGTCAAGTTGTTTTAATTCACGCAAGCAAACTTCACACTTGTATCATGCCTCATATTATATTCCATCTGCCAGCTTGTTGCTGACTCAGCCTGCCCCAAATCGGTATCTCTCACAACTCGGGGAGAGGAAACATAGAATTACAGTGCAGAAAAGAAAGAGTTTCAGATTTCCACAACCCTGTGTGGTACAAAGTCCTTTTCGATTTCATTCCTGAACAGCCTTGCTCTAATTTTAAGATTACAGCCCTTCGTTCTTGATTACCCTGCCAGATGAAGCATCTCAGCACCCAACCTATCGAATACTTTTAAACATCCTGATCGGGTCACCCTTTAATTTCCCATATTCATGGAACTGAATTTAATCAAAGTCAATCAGGTCATATTGTGATTTTTCTTCTTTTGACCTTTTCCATAAGGGCCTTCAAAGCATTCCAGCACCGTCTCTTCTGATGGCATCAAACCAGACTATTCCAGAAATACCCTCCCAAGTCAGACCCGTTAGATGCCAAGTTTCGGTTTTCTTCTACTACCAACAAGCCAAATGAACACACCTTGGAGTTAAAATGAAAATAAAGGTTTTGACAACTGCAACTCGCTGTGTTGCCCAACCTTACATTGACAGTTCACAATGGCTAAGAAAAGACGGGTAATAAAATCTAGAACAACAGTGATCTATCAAGCAATTGAGACTCCAGGCTGAATTTTCCCAAGCTCCAATGACGGGAATGGGGATGGTGGCATCCTATTAATGGGATGCAAATGATGGTCCAACCCCCTCAAACGCTGGGTGCTCCCCGATACCAGTGGGAAAGCACACTGCCGTGGAACAGGTTTTGGACCAATTTGGCATGCAGATGTTGGGACTGCCTCGGGATGGGGTCCTTACGCAACCCTGGAACACCACAGCAGTGAATTGGGGTGCATCTGCAGGTGAGGAGGTCCATCTTCCCGCCTCGGTGTGCTCCTGGAGAGCCATGTCAAGTTTCCAGGAGATTTTCATTTTTCAAATAGTCGGTCAGTGTTGTTGAGCACCTATTTAGTACGGCGCCCAGACATGCCATCCAGGCCTGCCCCGCCACCAAATGCGGCAAGAAACACATGGGTGCATAATTAATTCAGTCAGGACCTGAAGCTTTCCCGCGTTTTCCCAGCAGCCTCTGCAGTGGGAAACACTTCACATTCTCACCCGCCATGGCACTAAGTCTCAAATATGACACCCTCCCTTGTCACACTTTTTTGAAGAATGTCATCTTCATTAGCGAATAGCATTAACATTGCTGAGATAAAGGCTGAGAATTTGGTCCTCTGCAATGCGACAGTCTCTTTCCATTACCCCATCTACCTCCACATACCACCACAAGCCCCCCAAAATGTGAGACCATTATTTCAAAATAAACTCAAATCTTATCAGAGAGCTGTGTTGTGGTTCGCACTGACCGCTTTGAGCCAGCCCACGTTGGCTCATATTCATCTTCATCCCAACATAGAAAGGTCCTTTTGTTCAATAAAAGTGGTGATGGGTTTCCAGAAAAAGGGTAAGGCAGAACACTGCTCTCGTACTTTGCTTCAGAATTGTTTATCCCGAGTGTCAGCAGAAGCAATGTGCCCAACTGAGCGGCCCAATGTTCCTAGTTGTTAATAATTGTGAGGTGCTCATTGTTCATTTACAGAAGCTTTCAATATGAAGACCTTATTACTCAGTCATTTCTTCCACATACATTTAACTCACTCAAAACCCTTTATGATTACGTGCCTCCACCCATCCTTTACAAAAGTTTTTCTTTTCAGCAGCACATTTAAACGAGCTCAAGAAAAGAAAAAGAAGAAAAAGTTGCAGATCAGATCAGGCTTCCTAGCCCAAGTACGAATTGAGTTAACAGACCAAGCATTATTTGCTTATATTCAGCAGTGATGCGGGATGCTGTCTTGCTAAATTGACTGAGGCAAAAGAAATCAACTGTGGCTCACGTGGCAGCACTCTTATGTTGGGTCAGAAGGCTGGCAATGCAAGCTCCACTCCAGAAACGGAGTTCAGTATTGAGGCTGATATTCCCGCTCACTAATGAGGGCTGTATTGCACGATTGGAGGTGCGTTTTTCAAATGGGACATTAAAACTGATGTTTTGTCTGCCTATTTGGGTGGACATAGAAGATCCCACTGCACTGTGCTGTGGTATTGGAAGGACAGGGAGTTCACCCCTTGGGTCCTGGCCAAGAAATATCCCTCAGTCATCATTACCAAAACAAATGTATCTGGTCATTACAACAATGACTACTTCATTTAGCTGTGAAGATCTGCCAAGGACTCAATTAAACTACATAATTGCCAGTCTTTCATTTGCATTGCCATTATTGTTAATGTGGGAAGGAAGGATTCCCATTTAATCAAACCACGAAGCACAGCTGCCAATATCTCCCGTCCATATACACGAGGCCTTGCGGCCACTGAACCAAGGTACGCAATTCACCATTTCTTTGCAGATGTAATGATAGTCAATCTATGTCATGGAGTGTGAGTCAAAGCCTGCAGTGGGGCTAGTTGTTAGAACAGCCCGTCCATAGCTTGCATGGGGAGCAGGAACGAAAAGAGGCCCAATCTTTATTAAAGAATAGCAAAAAGAAAAAAAAATTGGCGACAGGCAGGCGACCTGTTCCAGGTCGCTTCATTATAGGTACAGATTAAATTCTGCCATGTGCACGACTAAGTACAGGGAAGACAACAACAATCAAAAAAACAAGGAGGATGGATTGTCATCTCATGTAGGCAGGCCACAGAAATTCCTATGTCTAAACAGACTAAAATGTTGAGCCCTTCAGACACTTCATGGAAACACATTCCCATCTTGGAATTCCCGTCCAAAATCCTGAAACTGCCTTCGTGACAGCAGTTTAGTTACAGCTGCCACAGTGGTACAAGATGAAGGCCCCGCCACTACCTTCTCAGGGGTGACTATGGAGCAGCAATAAAAGCCAGCTTTACCAGCGATGCCCATGTCACAAAACTGAATAAGTAGCAATGGTTACTCCACAGAGAGAGAAGCTCTCTGTGAGCTGCAGAATGGATTACATAAATTTTCAACAGCTGAGGTGACAAAAATTTGAAAGACATTCCAATTCTACAATCTGAAAAGGTTAATGAATGGCCGCAAGCATGAATCTCGAATGCTGATTTAGCAATGACATGGTCTGTACCTGCTGCCACAGCCTCAAGAACCTTTATGGGGCTACCAACGTTTTAGCAGCTGAAACTGCACCAGTACATTAAAAAACTTCCTATGCACGTTCAACTTTAATAAGTCTGTTGTTCCTGGCTAGACTTTTCTGCAGATCAAATGGGGAATTAAATCGAGGGAGTTGGGCCAAAAACATCTGCAGTAAGCTCAACCCCAAGCCATGGTATTCAATTCACTCATTCGAACGGCAAAACAACACAGTCCTATACGAAGAATTTAAAGAAATTGTAAAGCATTACTGCAGCTAGACAGAAAGTAAATGTGTCTCTAATGAATATATTCTTCCTCACCATGTCCAATTGTACCCTTAAAACAGCCTTTGTAAAAAGTGCGAGTAATAATGAACATGAAAAATTGTACAAGTTGAATGAAAACAGCTGTGCCGTTTTTCTAAACATAGTTCTCACTGCCACTTAACCCTTATCCCTTTAGGTCCTTGTCTTGCGATAGCATTGCTTTCATTTTACGAAGCACTTCACCGTTGGTCTGTAGTAAATCATTTGTTTCAGTCATGCCTGTGATATGGTCACGACAACTAACCACAAGTGCTGGACAGAGGGGAAGAAAATCTGCCACTACAGGATTGCTCAGAGATAACAAGTGGACGGTTGGTCAGGAGAGGTTCCAATGTACCCATGATTCAACAGGGTGTAGCAGAGGGGGTCACGTTACGCTGACCTACCGAGAATGGGTCCTTTGACGGTTCATTTTATACCCCACCCGATTTACTCTCTACAATTAAAAAAGTTAAAATTGGGCGAATTCTAAAAGAAATACCAGCTGAGCAATCCAGTCAATTTTCTGCTGGAACAGTCAAGTTAAAATTATACCTCCAGCACCACTGCCACTCCTCCATGCATCTAATCAAAAACTAGGTCAAGTCTAAATTGTGAAAAAGCAGGGCCAGTTCTTATCCTTGTGGAATATCATTTTCCACTTTCTGCCACTGATTACCTTTCACCCCCTACCCTTTGTTTTCAACCATGAAGTCAGCCAGCTAACCATTCTGCTGCCAAGCCCACATTCTCTGCCCTTAAGTCTATTATGTGGCACTTGATTGAAAGCCTTCTGAAAAATCTAGTAGATTACATGGACTACTTCACCCTTATTGTTCAAGGAACATCTTCCCACTTCAAATCCATGCTCCCTCTTCATTACTATATTTTAGATGTTATCCTATTTTATCTTTTATAGGGAATGTAATTATCTTTCCCACCACTGATGCAAATTGTTCTATAGTTCCCTGGACATGCTCTTTCACTCTCTTCCTTATTAAATATAGGTATTATGTTAGCTGCCTGCCAAAATTCTGACTACATCTTTCTTGAACAAATTATTTTTTAAATGTGCAGCAATGCCTCTTTTTAACTCTTCCCTAGATTATTTTAAAATGCAAGGATAAATGAAGTCAAGGAGTACACTATATATTTATCTTAATCTGTAAAAAAACATAATTTTGGATGGATGTAACAGAATCATATTGTTTTGAGGCACTGAAGTCAAAAAACACCTTGAAAGATAACTGCACAGATTTTGCAGTCAGAGATGAATGGGAGAAGATTGCCAAATACACAACTGCCCACAACCTTTCATGGGCTTTAGAAAGCCATTTTATAGTCATCGTGAGTCTGATACAGTGCAGTGCCTTCTAGAGGATTTAGGACCTGTGTGAACAAGGCAAACAACAATGGGCGGGATTCTCTGATCCTGGGTTAAGTGTTGACGCCGTCGTAAATGCCGGAGCGTTTCACAACAGCGTCATCTGGCCCCTAGGATCAGCGATCGTGCGCCGCATTGGGGGCCAGCATTGAAGAGCCTCACGCTGCTCCAGCTGCCAAACCGGGCATCAGTACGGGGGCTGCGGGTCCGCGCATGTGCGCCACGGCCGGTGCGAGTTCTAACATGCGCACCATGGCCAGCTCGGGTTCGCGTATGCGCGTGGGTTGCCTTCCCCTTTAGGTCTCCGCCATGTAGCGTCGGGGCCGGCGCAGAGGAACACAAGCCCCCACCAGGATAAGCCCGCCCGCCAAGTGGTAGAACATATGGCCTCCTTCGGCACTTCGGCACTTCGGCCCATCGAGTCTGCACCGACCCACTTAAGCCCTCACTTCCATCCTATCCCCATAACCCAATAACCCCTCCTAACCTTTTTGGACACCAAGGTCAATTTAGCATGACCAATCCACCTAACCTGCACGTCTTTGGACTGTGGGAGGAAACCGGAGCACCCAGAGGAAACCCACGCAGACACGGGGAGAACATGCGACTCCGCACAGAC
Organism: Scyliorhinus canicula; assembly: GCF_902713615.1. NCBI lineage: Eukaryota > Metazoa > Chordata > Chondrichthyes > Carcharhiniformes > Scyliorhinidae > Scyliorhinus > Scyliorhinus canicula. The sequence continues at coordinate 27,559,750 of NC_052150.1, read as the reverse complement.
AGTGACCCAGCAGGGAATTAAACCTGGGTCCCTGGCACTGTGAAGCCACAGTGCTATCCACTTGTACTACCGTGCTGTCCGCCATGGATGCCCCCCCGGGGTCAGATCCCCTCCCCCCCCCCCGCCCAAACCAGGCCGCCCCCCCGCAGCACGAACGCCAAGGTCCCGCCGGGTAGGACCACACAAGAACGATGCCAGCTGGTCGCGGCTTAACTCGGTGGACACTCGGCCCATCGCGCAGGGAAAATCGCTGGGGGGGGGGGCGCTGAGTGGCCCCCGACCACGCGGCCATGCCGGCGCCAATTCCGCCGATTCTACGGCCGCCAGAGAATCAGTGGACAGGCGTCGCGTGATTCGCGCCCCTACCCGGCAATTCTCCGACCCGCCATGTATCTCATCGATAAATCAGGTAGTATAATCTTTTCTGAAATACTCCACTTCAGACTCTACATGTTAAGTTAGAATATTTCGTTTAATGTAAAATCATACAAAGTAAAATGGCGAGGGGGCAGTAGAAGTTTGAGAAAGAGGCAGGAAAAGAAATTATGAAACATAATTATAATTGGAATAATGAGCCTCCATACTTGTAAACATTAATTTTGAGTGCCAGTGAAGTGGTTTTGGTCACTCATTTACAGGATGTGAGCATCACTGGCTCGGCCAGCATTTATTTTCCATCCCTAATTGTCCTTGAAAGTGGTGGTGACTACCTTCTTGAACCACTGTGGGCCACGTGTTGTAGGCACACTCATTGCTGTTACGGTGGGAGCTCTAGGATTTTGACCCATTGGCAGTGAGAAAATGACAATATTTTTCCAAGTCACAATGGTGAGTGGCTTGGAGGGGAACTTCCACGTGGTGGTGTTCCTGCATGTTTGCTGCCTTTGTCCTTCTCGATGGTCGTAGCCATGAGTTTTCAAGGTTGTCCAAGGAACCTTGGTGAGTTCCTGCAGTGCATTTTGTAGATGGTTATACTTGTGCCTGTGTGTGTCAGTGGTGGAGAAAATGAGTGTTTGTGGATGGGGTGTCAATCAAGCAGGCAGCTTCGTCCTGGATGGTGTCAAGCTTCAATTGTTGATGGAGCTGCATTGATCCAGAGAAACAGGGAGTATTCCATCACACTCCTGACTTGTAAATGGTGGAAGGCTTTGGGGAGTCAGGAGGAAAGTTAGTCACCGCAGGATTCCTAGTATCTGACCTGCTCTTGTAGTCTTACATGGCTAGTCCAGTTTCTTTCAATGCTAACTCCCAGGATGTGGATAGCGGGGGTTTCAGTAATAGTAATGTCATTGAATGTCAAGGGGTGATGGTTAGATCTTCTGTTGTAGAAGATCATCATTACCTGCCACTTGTGTGGCACAAATGTTACTTGCCACCCCATATTGTCCAGGTCTTGCTGCAATTGGACATGCACTGCTTCAGTACCCGAGGAACTGCGAATAATGCTGAACATCAACGACCATCCCCATTTCTGACCTTCTGAAGCAGCTGAAGATGGTTGGGCCTGGGACACTGCCTCGAGGAACTATTTGGTAAAAAGTAAGATTTATTGTGCCACTAGAAATTCACTTGCACTTGAATGTTCAGCGTCACAACTTAATGTCTTTCAGGTTTTGGAATGCAGAATCTCTCAGTTGTGATACCAGTTCAGCAAACTTTCAGCAGAAGCTGGGCAACTCGGATAACTACTTATAGATTCGGGTGGATAACTGTTCGTACTTGTATGCTGGGAGTTGATGCTCAATTTACTGTTTAATAGTGAGCACTGAAAGCTTCGCCGTTTTACCCATTGCAGAAACAAATCTGCTCAAAGTTGTGTGGAAGATTTAAAAATACATGCCTATTCAAAGGGGGGGGGGGGAATTCAGTCACTGGATACATAACCTGGACTGACACCTCCATTGCAGTGTCGAGTGCGCGCTGAATAGTCAGAGGTGCCAGCTTTCAGCAAGGCTCCATCTGTCCTCTCGGTGAGTTATTGCAACTCTTTTGAAGAGCAGTGGGGAGTTGGGTGGGTGGGAGGGCGTCCCTCAGGTGCTGTGGTCAACATTTATCCTTCAACCAGCGTCGCTAAAAAGGATGATCTGATCATTCATTTCATTTTCTTTTGGCGTAGCGTGCTGAGGGCAAACTGTGTTTTCCTTCATTAAAAAGTTGTGGCCAAAATTCAAGAAGCACTTGATTGGTCGCATGGCACTTTTGGATATACTGAAGTCATGAAAAAAAGTGCTAGATAAAAGCTAACACAAGTAGAAATCCTCTCACCTCTGGGACATCAGCAGCTAATAATCGTGTCCACAATCATTTTGCACTCGCAGTGGGCAAAGTTGTAGGGGGTACACAGTTCTAGATCTACCATGACACACAAAAAAGTTTCAATATTTAATCGGCTTGTTTCAGCCTGCCATCGAAATACTGGGGTGTTGAGAGATCATATAACACCCATTGCATCACTGTTGCCATGTGAGCACTGACAACTGCCACATCAAAGCATGAGAAAATTCTCTGCTGGTAATCAAATGAATCAGCCCCTTTCCCCTGCGTGCAGCTGGCTTTGGAACAGAACACAAGACATTGCTGCTCATAACTATGTTTACATGAACACAAGTCAATTAAATGTCTGAATGGGACCAAAATCCCCAAAGCCGTCACCTTTCACAGTCCTTCACTCAACCCAGCAGTGCTGAACAGGCTAAAGGAACGTTCCCTCAGTCAGAGGTGCTTCATCCGGGGAGGGGCAAACAACCTTTCCGTTCAAACCCAAGCCAAGTCAAGTCAAACCTGGGCCAAATCCAAACCTCAACTACAGAGCAATCCACACAAAAATCCCCCTGTGAAGTGTTGATAGAGGTGGTTTTGGAAAACATTCAAAAAACCAAGTCAAAGAAGTCATAAAAGAGCACAGATGTCATTGCAAACTTGCAAATAATTGTCCCGATTTTCCAAAATGTTGTTCTGCTTTTGCACTGCAAAAATAAACGTACTATTTTTGCAATACTTGCGGGCTTTTGGTGACCCGTGCATCTTATACTGACTGCTCCCAAGTTTTCGAGACAGGTTCCGCACTGTACAACTTCAGAACCACATCAAAAAAATACTTAGCGTGCTTTAGCAGAGAAAAAAATGGTTTGGCAGAAGTCACATTTGACTGCATTTAACCGAAGCCACTTCTACATGAATGGTTAGTTTTTAGTTTGTCACGGAAAAAGACAGTCTGATGGGATAAGGAAACTCGAGTTGACAAGGTAGTGTCTCAGGATCATTGTCCAAAATACAAATATCACTGCCAGGTCATCAGAGTAAAAATAACTTGCATTTATACCATGAGTTTACAGCCAATTGAGTCCCTTTTCAAATCTAGTTGGAGGAAATATGGCAGCCAATTGGCGCAAAGATTCCAAAAATGAGATTTCTAATCAGGTTTGGAAATCAGTTTAATATCACATCTGAGAGACAGGGGGCTGGATTCTCCCCTACCCAGCGTGACGGAGGGTCCCGGCGTAGGGGAGTGGCGCCAACCACTCGGGCCTCCACAAAGGTGGGGAATTCTCCGCACCTTTGGGGGCTAGCCCCGCGCCGGAGCGGCTGGCGCAAACAAATGGCGCCCCGGCAGCGGGGCTGGCCGAAAGGCTTTCGCGGGTCGGCGCATGCGCCAGCAGTGACGTCAGCGGCCAGCTGCCGCTGACATCACCACCGACGCATGCGCGATGTGGGTTTCTCTTCCGCTTCCGCCATGGCGGAGGCCGTGGCAGCCACGGAAGGAGAAAGAGTGCACCCAGGGCACTGGCCCGGAGTCTGAGCGGGGGGCCCCGATCGCGGGCCTAGCCACCGTGGAGGCACCCCCTGGGGTCCGATCGCCCCCCGCCCCCCCCCCCCCCCCCCAGGACCCCGGGGGCCGCTCGCGACGCTGATCCCGCCGTTACAGAGGTGGTTCAAACCTCGGCGGCGGGAGAGGCCTCCTAGTGGCGGGACTTCGGCCCATCCGGGCCGGAGAATCACCGCAGGGGCCTCGCCGATCAGAGTGGCGAGATTCCCGCCACCGCCACTTCCCAGGTGGCGGAGAATCTCTGCCATGGCGGGGGTGGGATTTTCGGCGGCCCCAGGCGATTCTCTGACCCTGCTGGGGGTCGGAGAATTTCACCCAGGATCAGTAACCAGTCAGCACTCCCTCAGTACCACACTTGGAAGTGTTGGCATGGATTTCAGGAGTGGAATTTGAATTTACAACCACTGGCTCAAGTAGATATAGTGCTCAAATTGGAGTCAAACTCACTCGTGTGCTCCACAGTGGCATCTTCTAAGGCAGTGGGGAATATTATTCATTTCCTGAACAACAGCAGTAAATCTATAAAAAAAAACGAGGGGCTTGTGAAAGAGTGAATACATTCTCACCCAACCAGCCAGGTAGTATGAGAGAAGGCAGATTATCAAACTATAGACACTGGTCTTTTCACTCAACTATCTTGGTCATTACATGTCTCTTAGGAGTGACATTGAGAAATACTTTCAACAACGGGAAGCATAACAAGTACTTGTGCAAATGAGTTTCAAATTGAATTGGATCCAAGGGAAGTACGATGGCACAGTGGTTAGCACTGCTGCCTCACAGCACCAAGGGCCTGGGTTCAATCCCGGCCCTGGGTGACTGTCCGTGTGGAGTCTGGACATTCTCCAGTGGGTCTTGTCATAACATACATCCATGTATATGATGGAGTGCAGACAGGCAGTGATTGACACACATGATGACAAGTGAGCACACAGAACACAGCAGCCAATCACCAGACAGGCCATGACCACTATAAAGCCAGAGGGGCACCAGTTTTCCCGCTCTCTCGGGATCCAGCCTCTGAGACAGTCAGAGCTCATGAGCAGCAACGAGTACAAACACCATGGGGTAGACAGTTAGTCTGGTCAGGCTAACCTCAGGTCTCCAGTCAAGTCAGCATAGTGTCAACCCACAGTTAAGCATGTATTATAGTTAGTTGTTCAATAAAATAGTGTTGCATCTCATCAAGTGTTGGAAGCCTGTCTCTCTCTACACTGCATCAAACACAGTCCACGTAGACCCAGCTTACCCAACACATCAGGTCTCACCCCCCACAACCCAAAGATGTGCAGCGCAGGTGGACTGTCCATGCTAAATTGCCCCTTAATTGCAAAAAAAAATAAAATAAATTGGGTACTCTAAATTTATTTTAAGAAAATAATTGGATCTAGTCAACGTGAAATTAATCTCAAACAAAATCCTTCAAAATGATAACGGCAAGACTTTTCAAAACAAAACAAATTTCAAACTTTTCCTTCTTGGCACCTTGCAGCAGAAGAGCTTTAATCAGCTATAGCACACCGAAATCAGATAGCATAGCTTGAAGTAAATACCTGATTAGACTAAAGATGCACTAGAGAGGAACAAATACTGCAAACTGGCATCATCTTTATAAATACTTCATACTTTACTTAACTTCAATGCATCTCAAAAAGATAGCAATGGTATCAAGAGACTTTACAGGGAATAAAACCAAAGAAGGTAGGTGATAGAATAATAGTGGGTGATCCATCACTTCAATGAAATACTGTATTCTGAAGTGCTTCAGAGAATTATTCGCTGCCATTCTAATTTTTTCTAGGTCAGACTCGGTTCAGCTCTTGCTCGAGTCAAAGGACCCGAGTTCAAACGCTACTCCAGGCCTTGAGCACATAGTTACTTATGCAGTAATGAGGGGCATCACAGATCCACCAGCATTCAAGTGAGACATTGAACTTATGCTGGATTCTCCATTTTTGAGTCTAAGTGCTGACACCAACGGAGGACGTGTGGACAGAAAAATCGGCACCACACCTGCACCGATTGGGGTTAGCACAGGGCTAAATCACTGGTTTTGAAAGCAGACCAAGCAGGCCAGCAGCACAGTTCGATTCCCGTAACAGCCTTCCCGAACAGGCGCCAGAATGTGGCGACTAGGGGCTTTTCAAAGTAACTTCATTTTTTTTAGTTACATAGAATTTACAGTGCAGAAGGAGGCCATTCGGCCCCTCGAGTCTGCACCGGCTCTTGGAAAGAGCATCCCACCCAAGATCAACACCTCAATCCTATCCCCATAACCCAGTAACCCCACCCAACACTAAGGGCAATTTTGGACACTAAGGGCAATTTTATCATGGCCAATCCACCTAACCTGCACATCTTTGGACAAATTTGAAGCCTACTCGTGATACTAAGCGATTTTCATTTCATTTTAGTGAGGGGCCAGCACTTGCGCCGTGTGGAACACCCGCAGAACACAGATAACGGACCGGGAATTGCCGGGTCCGTGCTGGATGCACGCAGGGCTGACAAGCTCTAGCCGGGCGTACACTATACACACGGACCGATCACGCCTGAAAAGATGGCGCCGGTTGTTCTGGACCGCATACCCATCCACCCCCACCCTACAGCCCACCTCCTGGCCACCCCCCACTGCTCCCCCCAGCCCTGGCAGAAGCCCCCTGGCCAGCAGCACGACTGTCGGCAAAGTAAGGTGGTGCTGGACACTGGGCACACCCCCTCTCTCGCCGCAGCCACCATGCCAGGTTAACGACTGTTGAGACCACACGTGGACGACGGCGTCGGGAACTCGACCCATCGGTGGCAGAGCAGCATAGTGGGTGGGCCCGGTAATTAGATGCAAACGGTGTTGCAACTCTGCGCGGCAGGCATTGCAATAATGCTGATTTGGAGGAGAGGAGCATCACGACCTGCCGTTAAACTGCCTCCTGCTGCGATTTCGGTGTCAGCAACTATTCTCCACCCACCCGATCGCCGATCCCGATTTCGGCGTCGGGCAACGAAGAATTCCGCCCATTGTCAATGCTTTCATGGGAAACAAAATTACCCCATTACACTGTTTGAAGGCCAGTGTTATTTGGGAAAATCTGCTATCCCTTCATACAGAAAAGCAGCATAGCAAAAATCATTTATAGGCTCTGAAATGCTCTAGCACAGGGGTGGGCAAACTTTTCCGTGCAAGGGCCACATTCAGAAATTCACAATTTTAAAGGGCCGCATAGTATATTAAGTAAAATAATTACTTCACCTGGTTATGATTCTGGGCGCCTCATATAGAACATAGAACAGTACAGCACAGAACAGGCCCTTCGGCCCTCGATGTTGTGCCGAGCAATGATCACCCTACTCAAGTCAATGTATCCACCCTATACCAGTAAGTAACCCAACAGCCCCCCCCCCCCCCATTAACCTTAAAAAAAAAAATTAAAATTAAAAAAGAAAATTCTAAAAAAAAATTTTTTTTTTTCTAAAATGACTTGGTGGGCCGCATAAAGACCTTTGGCGGGCCGCATGCGGCCCGCGGGCCGTAGTTTGCCCACCCCTGCTCTAGCACATCCTGAGGCTCAATTTGCTACTCAAATTCAGGTTTCTTTAGATTCAATTACTCTTCATTGGCATTTTCTTCTCATAAAGAGCTGAAACAAAAAGTTAAAAGGGGCAATTTAACCAAAACATTTCTTTGGGCGGGATTTACCAACCTTGCCGTCGCCTGATTTTCAGTGGGGGAAGCTGCCCACCACGGGATCTACCGGTTCCACCGGGAAACCCGTGCGTCTGTGTGGGACAGGAATTTCCCTCTGGCGTGACCAGCCAGTAAATCCCGCCCTAAGTGTAATTTTTGGTGAGGTGTTACAAGTCAGCTTTGAGATGCACATTGGTATTTACTCAATCATTTTTTTGATCCTTGGGGAGTTTCTCCCCTGTCTAGCCCCCTCACCCCCCAAAAATGAGGACACACCACTATAGGGTTGCTTTGGACCCCCTCCCCCCTGGCTTTTTCAAGCTTGCCCTCCCTTTCAGACCCCCAACCTTCACCCCCCTCTCCCAACATTTATGAAGCCACTTCATATCTACCCTTCACACTTCATACCCCCCTCATTTGCCTCAGGCCCTGGCCCTTGGCAGTGCCACCCTCGCACCTGGGCATGTCCACCAAGGCACGCTGGGCAGTGCCCCTGGCAGCCTGGAAGTGCCACTCGGCAGCAAGTGCAAGATCCAGATTGTGACATCTCATGGAGATGTCGTGAGGGGTTCCGAGGATCACAAATTTCACAAGAGGCCTCTCGCGAGGTTTAACAAACTCGTCGCGTCACCGAGTCAGGCAGAAGGCCATTTGATCGCCCCCAAAAAGCAATTTTCAATAAACAATTCCCTTACTGACTTCAGAATAAAGTACAGGGAAAAATTCTAAGTGACTTCTGTAATATTCTCAATGCATTTTAAACTATATATTAATAATATATAGTGGGCGCTCCTAAAAATTATGGGAAAGTTGTGTGGAGCTTATCAACTGTACTACCACCTGTATAAACATCAAGGAAAGTCAACTACTTACCTTTAAGTGGCCCCCATCTCATTAAATTGCAGTCGTCTTTCAAAGCTGATTTAGCAGGGCAGGATTTCGCCTATCAGAGGTAAATGCTCTTCCCTGACCACTAATCATAGCAAAGATTTACAGCTTTAACATTAATATATGGCTCCATGCAGTTATATATTAGGGAAATCAGCAAGCAATAATTAACTGTCGGCGTCCAATGTAGCCTTCAATACTCAGAATGGGGACATGCTACTTGATGGTGAGCGAGACCAAAATATACTGCACAGAGCATGACTGTGAATGTCCATGATTAACCAATAAATTGAAGAAATCAGTGTACTTCGCCAAGCAGAAGGTGTGCACATCTGTGGTTAACACCGAAATATGGACAAGTGGAGTAGGTGATACATTTTATTGCTTAACACATCTTCTTATGCCTTTGCAGCCATCTCCAGGTGTCCCTACCTGGATTCAATATCCAATTGCACCGTCAATGCATTATGCCTACAATATGCACACCTCAAGGCTACATGTCATCAATCTTACTTCAATGGCCACCCGGCTCCAACAATCTCTCCCATGGTGGATAAAACCGAAGAGTAACATGGGATGACCATCACCTCAAAGTCAAGCACCATGGCCTAGAACTTATGATCTCGGAACGGTTCAGAGGTACTACCCCTTACTACACTGTTCTTCCAACGAGCAAATCTCCTCTGCTCGGAACCCTCCAAAAAAAGTCAGACTTTCGATAGATCTGGTTCACTTATCCAAGTAGTCACGCAGGGAAAGTTAGGAGAATCAAAACTAACTCCTGGATAACTATACTACCGACTTCCTACTGGACCCCCAACCCACCCAACCCCCTCTCTCATCCACCTTTCCTACTCAACACACCATACCCCCTCGCCATTTCTCAGTAGCTTCTCAAAGTGGATTTGGAACCTTTAAACTCTCTAGAACAAAGAAGAACAAAGAAAAGTACAGCACAGGAACAGGCCCTTCAGCCCTCCAAGCCTGTGCCGACCATGCTGCCCGTCTAAATTAAAATCTTCTGCATTTCCGAGGTCTGTATCCCTCTATTCCCATCCTATTCATGTATTTGTCAAGATGCCCCTTAAACGTCGCTATCGTCCCTACTTCCACCACCTCCTCCAGCAGCGAGTTCCAGGCTCCCACTACCAATATTCTACTTAACAGAATATGGCAGCTAGTGCAGTAAAGAGGGGATGTGGCTTGATCTTGCCCTATGAGGGAGCACTCCCAGAACAGGTACGCTCTGCCTTTCTGAAGATGGCTGGTTCAGAGGTCTGTGCCAAAAATGCGGAGTTCCATTAGGGTCACAAAAAGGAGCAGAGTGGCACCCCAATGACCTTTGCCACTCCTCAAAAGATTTGGCCTATATCGAGCTCCATTCCATTAATTGCACTCTCCACTGTTCTGAGGAAGCACCATCAGCACCAGTTCTACAGCAGTTCAGGAAGTTTCATCGCCACATTCTCAGTTGAACTGGGGGTGGGCAATAAATACAATGCCACCCATATCCAATGAACAGATAGGAAACCATTCCTCCATCCCCAATGAGAACAGTCTCGGCAGGCAAATGCAGCATTAAACTCTTCGTAATGAACATTACGCAGCTGCTGGAGAACTTGGCAATGTTGCTATCTCAAGGCATCTTGCAGAAAGAAGACTTTTACTTTCCTGAATGAGGAGCTTGTATTGACAAGGATGCTTTACAAGCTATTTCCCTTCCAAAACCATACCACTACCATCCAGAAGGACAAGGGCAGCAGATATCTGGAGACCGCTACCACCTGCAAGTTCCCTAACTCACTCAGCATCCTGACCTGGAAATATATCGCCGTTCCTTCACTGTTGCTGGGTCAAAATCCTGGAACTCCCTCCCTAACAGCACTGCAGGTATACCTACACACGGACTGCAGCGGTTCAAGGAGGCAGCTCACCACTACCTTCTCAAGGGCAAGTAGGGCTGGGCAGCAAATACAGGCCAACGAAGCCCGCATCACATGAATGAATTAAAATAAAAAGTACAATGCAAATACCTTCACTAATGATACAAAATAATCTCTTTCACCATAACAACATGGCCTTTCACCCAGTACAAGGCTGGAAATCTCAGCTGTACAGCAACATTGGATTGGCAAGTCTTTCAGGACAACGCTGAAGTCTCCAGGAGTTAAAGATTAATCGCCAGTCGAGAACAACCCAGGAAAAAAACTCATTAGAACACCAAGAAAAATACCTGCTTTTACATTTTCTTTGAACATTTGCTTATTAGTTACAAAGAAAATTTAGGGTGGCGAGGAGGGACGGTGAGTACGATAGAGGAATCAAGTGGATCGTGAAGAATCGGTTTGCTTTCCAATTGATGTGGGAAGTCAAGTGTCATGAAGACGGACAGGTGGAGTGACCAATAGCAGAAGCAGGGTGGTAGGAAGCAGGAAGTCATCTGATAACACATCCAGGGGTGCGCCCAACCAGAGTTGGCAATCCTGCTGGGGCAGTTCTGTGCCCAGGGAAACACACAGTTTGTAAAGTATGCTGTTACTTGCCAGTTCTCGCGTTAGGCAAACATCTTTGTGCTATTCCAACTGAGACCTTGTGTTCACGTACGTCCTTGAATTGCAGCGGTACAGATTTTAAAGTACATTCACAGACTGATCAGCTGCTGAGGTACCAGCTTCTGTGAACAACAAGAGATTAAGGAACACGCTCCACACAGGCTCTATTAAGCAGTGATGCCACGCGAGGCAGTGTAGACAGGACGGCAATCCTCATGTATTATTTTTGACGCTCTGATTTTGAGGATATTACAATACAGAAGCCACTTACACAGACGGAGCAAACAAACCATACAACCATCGAATAAAGAAAGGCACTTTGGATGAGTCACATTACAGCCCATTTACAGCCACTTAATGTGAATGCTCTTCATGGTGAATGAACAGTAAACCCGTTGGTCGCTAATGACCATAGCACATCAGTAACTTCTTCTCCAAACAGCATGCATGGAACAAGGTGAAAGCATTCTCACTTCAGAGGCAGAGTTTTAAATTCCATTCCAAGATTATAGATTACAAAATCTAGGCTGTCACTTCTGTGTAGTACTGAGGGAGTGCTGCATTGTTGAAGGTGCTATCTTTTGGACAAGTTGTCCTGACATCTCATGTTGCCTCAAACGACCCTAAGCTCCCACTTAAGCCAAAGGAGTTGTCCCCAATCTCCTGGCCAACATTCACCTCTCAACCAACCTTACTAAACAACTACTTGGTTATCATGGTTGTAGTTTACAACTATTTTGCTGAACACAAATAACCAAGTAAACAAAATCAAATAAACTGGGGGGCAAATTAAAGGGACAGTCCATGAAAAAGAGAAACTGCTTTAAACGAAAAGCGAATCACAAATGAAACTTAAAAACATCAAACCAAAATGTGATTAAAGAGGTCAATAAGGCATCCAGCCCCTGTGGCGCCCAACAGATGCAGGTGGTGTTGAGGGTGCCAGTGGATCCTGCATGCTCCCTCTCCAAGGACACCCAGCTGTGAATGTGGGCTGCGGTAGAATGGCAGAGTCGGAACAGACGACCTGGGCTGCAGAACTTTCCAGATTACAACAGTGACTGCACCTCAATTCCAATTCTACAACTGATGGCACAGCCTAAATATTTGGCCACTGACAATCATGGTATCTGTGCACATGGAGGGAGTGGTTCTGGTGGCTGTGCCTTTACGGTCTAGGCCCGAAGCGATGAAATTCCTTCCCTAAATGATCTTTGGTCCAAGCTTTGGGTCACCCGACGACTAACATTTCCTTGCGTAGCTTGGGTGTCAATCGTTTGCCCGATAACACTTGTGTAAGGGACCTTGGAACATATCATTTGGAATATATAAAAAAAGGTTCTAATAAAAATGCAGGTTACTTTAAGATTAAAAATAAATAAATCGAGTGTACCCAATTAATTTTTTTTCTCCCCAATTGAGGGATAAATTTAGCGTGGTCAATCTACCTATCCTGCATATCTTTGGGTTTGTGGGTTGAGACTTGCGCAGACATGGGGAGAACGTGCAAACTCCACACGGATAGTGGCCCGTGGCCTGGATTGAACCAGGGTCCTTGCCACTGTGCCGTCCTAGGTTACTGTCTTAAGGAGTTGTCTTTTTTTTTAAGATCTGCATTTCCCATTCTGAGCGTTTGTAAATACTCTAATTACTGTAAGCTTCCCAGGGATGTTGCAAACAATATTTGGATGTTTTTGTTTCCACAGAGATATTCTATGTTCTGCTGCCAAATAAACAAACAGGGAAAGAAATAAGGAAAACCACACAACAGTAATAACAACAATTTTTGGAACTCTGGCATTGAATAGCTTTGGAAAATAAAACGCCTCTTTTTATGATGGAGCTTGACATTCACCCCTTGCAGATTCCATATTAAAAGTCTAGAAAGTGTAAATAAACTCGCCGTAGTACTGCAGACACCTGCATCAGAACTAGTGCATCCCTCGTCCAATGGCAGCTTGAGCATAGTGCAACGCCTTCAACGCGATGGGAGTGTCTGAAGGCACTTCACAGAAACATTTTGAAACAAAACTGGGCACAAGAGTTAGGAAATGTTAGGTCAGGTGGCAAAAAGCTGGTCAATGTAGCAGGTTGTTTGAGGAGGAGAGAGGAAGGGAGGTGGAGAGGTTTGGGGGGAAGCAATTCCAAAGCTTAGGCATTAGGCCGTTGAATGCACGACCAAAATGGAGAATTGAAAATCAGGAATGGGAATTGGCGGAACAGAGGCCTCTTGGAGGACGAGAGGATGTTACAGAGATATGAGGGACAAGGCAATGGAGGAATTAGAATACAAGGATCCAAACTTTAAAATGGAGATGTTGCTAGACTAATACCCAATATAGGTCAGTGAGCACAGGACATTATGCACAGGCTAAACAGTATGGGTCCAAGGTGCATGGTTGATCACTCCTCTATTACCAAACCACTGAAATTAGGGAATTGTAGGTTCACTGCTTAGCCTACAGTAAATTTACTGAGCTATGGACATCAGTCAGCTCGCCAATCCCAGAACAGAAAGAGGTAAAAGGATCAGAGATCGTCATTGGAGCGAATCTGGCTGCAATATGCTGCCTGGATTAGGTTCAGCTGCGATGCCCTCCAGTCAAACATTTACTGTCTGGCTTCACTCATGACGGGTAAGGTGCCAGAGGGCTGCCATCAGCTGGAAAGCATTGTCAAGGGACACTGAGGGGCAGGGTAGTGGTGTAAAGGTGGACAGCGAATCGGGAGAAGACCATTCACTCCCTCAAGACCGTCCCACTATTCAAGACGATCATGGCGAATTTGCATCCCAATTCCATTTATTTTAATACCCTTGAACTAGCAAAAATTGACTGGTCCTGGATTTAAAATTGAACGAGCATCTACTGCTTTGTGTGGGAGACTTCCATATATCCAGATGGCTGATGGCGGACAAAAAAAAAAAAAATTCTACAAAGCCTTGTTGCTTTTGCCTGCCCTCTGCGACCAACCAACGCCAAGCCAACCCCCCCCCCCCCCCCCCCCCCCAACAAACATCTACGGTGGCAACCCCCCACCCCCCCCCCCACCACCACACTCTGCTGGGATTTGTATAAAACACAAACTCATAGCAGATGTTTAGTGCTGTAATGATGAAAGACACTGCTGTTCTGGACAGCAGCCATACATTTTCCATTCAGAGATGAAAGGTTCCACATGCTTCTCAACCACAGCAGAGTCTCAAAAGCCAGAAAGATCCTCTCCCCTGTCCTCCAACATCCCCCCCCCCCCCCCACCCCCCACACCCCTCACCACCACCACCCAGCCAGCAACAGAAACACTTCACAAGAAAGCCTTATACGCACAGCCACTCAAATCCCGGTGTAGCTAATTCCTCCACCACAGCACATTGTTCAGGATCTTACCTTTGTGCTTTCTACTTGGTTGCACATAATGGGGCAGCCAATTTTAACATGATTTCACACACCTTTACGAATCCCCCCAAAAATATAAGTGACAACCAACTTATGGTTCGGGCCGTCAGCTTCTGGTCCTTCAAGGCTCCAGTTTAAGCCACATTACTTACTGCTCGACAGCCTGCAGTCTGGCTCTTTTGACTGTAGCTATTCAGCTAGGAAGTCAAAATCAGAATTTTGACAAGTTTTATGGAGGCAATTTTAAAATAACTCATGAATGCCAATTTGATGAACGCGATTCCGGTACATCGACTGCATCACCTTACACATTCTCCCTTTAACCATTGCTCCTTTGACGAGATTGTTACAGAAAAGGAAGGTCATTCATTCCATCCATACAATGTGCCCTCTAAACGCGAGTCAATCCAAAACACGCTGCCCGGTATTCTAACACACACCCAAGTCCGACTCAACCATCACCCCCGTGCCTGCCATCCTACACTGGCTTCTGATCGAGCAATGTCACAGATTAAAAATTCACCACCTTTGCCTTCAAACTCCATCACAGCCTCGTCATACTTCTTCCAGTCTGACAGCTCACAGAGATCTCTGCCTTCGTCCAATTCTAAGCTCTCGCACATCATTGCTGTTCTTCACCCCACCAAAAGCGGTTGCGCCTCAAGCTAACTCTCCCTCTTTCAAAATCATTCCACCTCCTCCATAATACTTGCGCTTGTGTATTCGCCCAAGCTCGTCAGTTACCTGTCCTAATATCATGGGCCGGCTGTCAATTTTTTTTCTGGTTATGCTCCTGCAAAGCATCTTGGCCCATCTTACAACATTAAAAAAGGTGTTACATAAATGCAAATTGTTGCTGCATGCCCTTACAGGATGATCTTCCAGATATCCCTTTTCCAGAATTTCCTCAGCCTTCCTTACAACACAGGCACTTTTGGCAGCAATTATCATCTTTACAGGTCACCTCTATAGCATTTCCACTGCTTAACTCTTCCTTTTGCTTCAAAAGACCGCACCCAAAATTTATTCCAAATATTATCCTGCACAGTTTGATCACAACTTCCTCCAATCTGTATCTTACTACTTCAGCTGTGTAGCTCCACGTTCGAGATGTCTATTTTGTGATGATTGGATGTGTTGATTTTATCAGAGGTTCGATCTTTGCTATTTCAAAACACCTGTCATGGGAGTGCGAAAGTCATCCATATGTCCTTTCTGTGCCATCCTTTTGCTCTCTCCACATTTAATGCCATCTGCTAATGCTACATATTTTAATTGGGGGCTGGTTTAGCTCACTTGGCTAGACAGCTGGTTCATGATGCAGAGCGAGGCCAGCAGCGGATGTTCAATTCCCATTCCAGATGAGGTTATTCATCGTCTCAACCTTGCCCCTTGCCCCCGAGGTGATCCTCAGGTTAAATCACCACTAGTCAGCTCGGCCCTCAAAAGCAGCTTAAGGTCATCTGGAACCATGGCGGCTTTACCTTTATATTTTAGCTCTAGAATTTCTGATCGGATTCCTGCAATTCCACTGCTCCCCAAAATTTGGCATCACCTGCAAATGTTCCCTCTGTCGAGATTCTAAACGGGGGTTGTGGGGGGGGGGGGGGGTTTAATTTTTTGTTTTAAATTTAGAGTTGCCAGTTCATTTTTTCCAATGAAGGGGCAATTTAGCGTGGCCAATCCACCTACCCTGCACATCTTTGGGCTGTGGGGCAAATCCCACGCAAACACGGGGAGAACGTGCAAACACCACACGGACAGTGACCCAGAACCGGGATTGGACCTGGGACCTCGGCACCGTGAGGCTGCAGTGCTAACCACTGCGCCATCATTTTTGTCAATTAACGTGAGCCCACTATTGTCACTCAGAACACTCCACCCAGCATTTTGTCCTCTATCCATTGAGACATACTCCCCAAACGAAGTTTTCCACACTTCAGTCAACTCCTTACCCGTTCCCAGTGTTCATCCCGAATCCCTATTGCTTGGATCTTGCTCCTAGCCTTCGAAAAGTATTTTGAAAATCAAGATACACTGCAGCAGGAGGGCCCCAAAGTCCACTTGGGGTGTTACGCCCTCAGGGGCTTGATCATGCAAGGTATTATCCCTCTGGATCCATGTTTATTCAAACATTATTGTACGGATAATCAACTTTATTCCACATGGATCACTTTGTTCAAAACGTATCAACAAGCCTCTAGTTTCTGGTTTCTCCTTTTGCCCCTCCTTTTTAAATTAGTGTACCAGTTTAGTGCCTGTTCACAATCCGTAGGTACCTCGAGTGCCCATTCTCTCACTCGGTGAGCCAATGCCTCATAAATCACATCCCCAGTCTCTCTTAGACCTCTGGAACAAATAACATCTAACCCAGTGGTCTTATTTGTTTCAAGCCATTAAATTGTTTTTTTTTGTTTGAGTCAGAAAGTTCAAGCCGCACTCCAGGATGGTGCTGCACTATCAGAGGGGCTGCCTTTTCGGATGAAAGGCCAAACCGGTACCCTGCCTGCAGAGGATTGACAAACTAAGGCAGACAAATGTCAAGTAATACGTTCCAACAGCGTGAAGAGAGGCAATATAAAACTAACAGTATAATGTGAAAAAGGGATTGGCCACAAACGTTTGGAAGTGGCAAGACAAGTTAACGCTGCAAAAAGCCTATGCAATCCTAGATGTCAGTAAGGAGGGCAAGAAGGTTATGGCAAAGCTTTAGCAAATAGGCCTCAGCTGAAGTATTATGTTCAATTTTGGACGCCACACTTTAAGAACGGATGTCAAGGTCTTGGAGTCAGTGGGGAAGACGTTTACCAGAACAGTAATAGCGTTGAGGGGCTTCAGTTGCATGGGAGTGGCTGAAAAGCTGTGGTTTCTCTTCTGAAGAAAAGAGCAATGAGGCGGTTTGGTAGAGGCGTTCAAAACCTTGAAAGGTTCCCCCACCACCCCCACCACCCCCCCCCTCACCCCCTCCACCCCCCACCCCCCCCCCCCCCCCCCCCCCCCCCCCCCCCCCCCCCCCCCCCCCCCCAACACAGCCACAGAGCCAAAGTAAAGAGGAACAGTTTCCACTGGCAGAAAGATCGGTAACCAGAGATTTAAGGAGACAGTCCAAACTACCGGAGGGGACATGGGGAAACGCAAGTAGCATAATACATTTCTCGGAGGCAAAAGCAGATTCAAATAGTAACACTGAAAAAAAAGAGAAATGGAGGCTTGAAAGGGGGGGGAATAAATGACAGGGTTATTAGGAAAAAAAAGGGAGTGGGATTAATTGCATTGCTCTACTAAAGAGCCAGCACAGGCTATGATGGGCCAAATGGCCTTCTCCTATGCCGGATCATTCTAGAATTCTCTAGAAAAGGTCCCATGGCATGGGGGCTGCCACGTTTTCCCTGTGCCCCTGCCAATATTTCTCCCTAAACCAACATCTAACAACAGACAGCATCGGCCTTTGGTTATGCACATTGTGGCTGCTGCATTTCCTACATTGACAAAACAAAAGTGACTACACTTCAAAAGTATTTAATTAGCTGTGAAGTGCCATGGGATGTCCCGAAAGGTGCTATATATCAATCAAGTCTTACTCCCTTTCGCCAGTACTTCAGACTATTTTTGTACTCATTTGGATGAGCACCTTCCAATTTCATGCTGGCTATCCTGAAAACCCCGTTTTACTGGTATTCAATCATCGCTGCTTTCCGCCTGATCAGCTTTTAGATCGGTCCAGATGAACTATTTCACCTTCCGTCCGCTACAGAATCTGTGAAGACTTCCATAATTCTCCTTGTATGGCTTAATGGGTTTGTCAATCCATTTGGAGACGCGCTTAATGATTTCAGAAATCTGCCATTTTTGATCCTGCGTTCCCGTGATTCTTGGCCAGATTTTAAATTGCACCTTTGGATTCAGAGAGGGCATTGATTCCCGTTCAAATCAACTAGAAATTGCGATACAATCCAAATCTCCAGCTGTGTTGTACATGGGACGGAACAGAAACAATTTATTTAATGCTCTTCCCAGTAGACTGCCAACTTACTGGTTGGTCCAAATGATTCCAGACACCATATATTTAAAAAAAAAAGAGATCACACAACTCTGACAGCTGATGTCATCTATTGGGGGAAAATGCGTGTGTGGTTCTTAGGATGTGTCAAGTTTTTTTTCCATTTTTAAAGTACTCGCCAATAATAATTTAAATGGCAAAATGGTTGCCAAGCAAAACATCACAGGATGTCTATACCCATAATAGATTACAGTATCCCCCTTGCCCCCTCGAGTCCTCTATGGGAAAATGATTTTTGAAAATTCAGTTTAACTAAAACAAGCTGGGTTTTTCATTTCTGTGCACCATTCCCTTAAATTAAAAGCCTTTTGAAAAGTAATTAAAAGGGGCCTTGGTGCTTCTTTGTGGAATGTTTGCTCTCAACCCCTCAAATAAAACAGAATATCCATTTCCACGTTCTGTGGGAACTCAATGAAGCCAGAATTCAGGGGATACAGGACAATGCACGTTACTGCCAATCAATGCACGTCACGATTAATGTGAATGCAAAATTAATTTAGCAAGTTAGTAGATGTAAATAAGAAGGTACAATGGTTGCACTACATTCATTCTAACAGAACCAGAAAAAGAGATTCTAATGACCAGATTTTTTTGTTTTAAATTATGTCGGTTATGGGATAAATGGCCAGGACACCAGAGAGAATTTCTGTACTTTTCTTTGAAATAGTTCCATGGAATCTTTTACGCACACCTCAAGAGGACAAATGAGACTTCTCATCCCACCCGGAATACTGCACCTCCAGTCTTTGGAGTGAGACGCGACTGAACAATCCTCTAATTCAGAGGCAAGTGACTACTACAGAGCCGAGGCTGGCACACTTGAAGAGGAGAGAATCTAGCCTGCTTGCCAGTCCATAACACGTGCCTACTCGGAAGGTGTGAAATAGGTGCAGAAGGTTGCCTTCACAACAGGATCAGCAAACATTCAACAGCATCTTTTGAATCAGTCTCCACCAGTCTACAACACCGATGGTAAAGTGTAAAGCAGTGGTTTCATGGAAATATATAGAGAAAGGTGATACCTTTGGACCATCAAGCACCAAAGCAGTGTGGGAGCAAGCTCCATATAACATTGTCTCATAGCATTGCAACTCAGCTCAACTGGACTAGGAAGAGTATTAATAACGGTCATGACCCCCATTGCAAACATCTGGCTTGCTGGCACGCAGGCCGTTGGTTTACTAGAGGGCGTGCCCAGTAACTGGCACTTAATGCCAGAACGATCCATTGAAGCAGCTTTTTTCCAGGATGTCGCCACACCACATGTGCCAGGATCCCCATGAGGATCATAGAATCCCCACAGTACAGAAGGAGGCCATTTGGCCCATCGAGTGTGCACCAACCCTCTGAAAGAGCACCCCACTCCCTTGCCCTACCCCCACAACCCCACCTATGCGCATCCCTGGACACGAAGGGCCACTTTAACACAACAAACACACCTAACCTGCACATCTTTGGACTGTGGGAGGAAACCGGAGCACCCGGAGGAAACCCACACACACACGGGGAGAACATGCAAACTCCCGCACAGTCAAGGCCGGCAATGAACCCGGGTCCCTAGTGCTGTGAGGCTGCAGTGCTAACCCAGGATGAAGTAGGACCAGAAAGTGAGCAGCTGGATGTGATTCCAGTTGGTGGACGATACACCTTAAAGGACTTTCCCTTTGCATCAATGATTTGAGGATGAAACTATATTTTAAGTGGTGCATTTTAATAGAGTAAAACAGCACAGGTTTTATATTAAACAAGAAAACAGCAGGCATACAGGCACTGATGAGGTTTATTAAAGCCAGACAGACCTTTTTGTGGAATATGTATCATAGCTGAAGTTATGAGGGTCAATGGAGTCATTCGAGATCCATTAATCAGATTGGCCCCTCGTCAGCTTGAGAACAGATGTTCTCTTCAAAACTACACCCCAAAAGGAGTGGAAAGTTTGTTAGTTTTGCCGACAAGCCTATCCTAATGAATCATTGACTGAAAGGTCAGTGCCACAGCCCCACCTCTGATTGGCAACACTGGGGTGAGGGAGGGAAAAATCTGAGAGGCTTTTAAACAAGAAACTGGGCAGGGGTACAAATGGTTCAAAGACAAAGGACATCAGGTTTTATACTTCAGAACCTGCCACCTAAGAGCTCACCTCTTCCCCAAGAAGAGACTGAAGTGGAGTTAAATGGAATGTGCTTTGACTGGGAATATAGGAAGAGGAGTGGCCCATTCAGCCCATCGAGCCTGCTCTGCCATTCAGTTATCGTGACTGATCATCTACCTCTTTCCCCGCACTATCCCCATATCTCTTGGTGTCACTGCTTTCCAGAAATCTATCAATATCTGTTCTGAACATGTTCAATGATTGAGCTTCTACAGCCCTCTGGGTACAGAATCCTGAGGATTTATCGGCCTCTCCGAGTGGAGAAATCCCTCCTCATTGCAATCTAAATGGACCATTTACACTTTATAGTCACTCACTGCAAGCAAAATAAAACAATTCATCTCTAAATTTATCTCATAGCAATGTTTTGGATGAGGGAACCGAATGGAACATTTCCAAGTTTGCTGACGACACACTTGATGGGAATGTGAGGAGGATATTAAGAGGCTTCGAGGTGAGTTAGACAAGTTGCATGAGGGAAAATACATGGCAGACGCAGGATAACGTGAATAAAATCCATTTTAAAGGAAAAATAGAATGTCAGGGTATTATTTAAATGGTGATAGATTGGGAAATGTTAATGTACAGAGGGACCTGGGTGTCCTTGTACACCAGTCACTGAAAGGAAGCATACAGGTGCAGCAAGCAACTGGGAAGGCTAATAGTGTGTTGGTCATTGTAAGAGGGCTGGAGTACAGGAGCCAGGTTGTCTTACTGCAGCTATACAGGGCTTTGGGAGAAACTAATCCTTATTCAAGAAAGGGTACAGAGGGAGTTTAGCGAACGTACACCGGACCGTTTCCTGGGATGGCAGGATTGTCGTAAAAGGAGGGATTGAGTCGATCGGGCCTGTATTCACTGGAGTTCAGAAGAATAGGAAGGAATCTCATTGATAAGTATAAAATTCTGACAGGGCTGGACACACTGGATTCAGGGATGTTGTTTCTTCTGGCATGGGTGGGGAGGGGGTCCAGAGGGCGAGGATTGTGGGGTGGTCACAGTCTCAGGATACAGGGTAGGCTATTTAGGACCAAGATGAGGAGAAATCTCTTCACTCAGAAGCTGTGGAATTCTCTAGCACAGTAGGAAATAGATATATTTATAGACTCTACATGTGGCATGGGGAGAGTACAGAAGTATGGCGCCGAAGATAGAGGATCAGCCATGATCATACTAAATGGTGGAATAGGATTGAAGGGCCGAATGATCAACTCCTGCTCCTACGTTTTGAAACCTTGTTTCAATAGTGCTTCAGTCTAAGAAAGATTGGAGAAATACTTATCAAGATGCATTTAAAAGACACAACTTACATTACAGATCACAATACAGATCACAACATTGTAGGGAAAAAGAGAGTGGGCTCAATTGTAACAGCCCGAGGTTAGGCTACTGTTCCATTAGCTATTGGGCAATACAGGCACACTGTTGAGCAGAATATGCTCATATAAATCAGAGGTGGCCAGGGTCACTGCACCAGAGAGAAACTAAAAGGTGGTGCCCCCTTTACGCGATCGGCACATCCATAAAATGTGTAACAGAGGCAACCCTGCGCTCACCTGAGCAGACAGACAAGCAATTGTGCGTTGCTTTTCAAAACGGAGCAGAAGAGATCAGGTAGGATTGATGCCATCATTTATCCTCCAGCTAAACACTGCTAAAACCTGATTTATAGTGTCTTTCAACTCATTTCTGTTTTGTGCGATTTTGCAGCATATAAACTGACTGTCACGCTTGCCTGCAGAAGAAAACGGCGACTGTATTTCAAAAAGTACCTGCGTTGCTAAAAGGTTTCTTGGGAACCCAGGCCGGGCGGCCAAGCATGGCGGACGGCGGGGACCGGGGAGCGGAGGCTCACTGGCCAAGGGAGGAGCAGATGGAGTTTTTCAAGAACTGCTTCGCCGAGCTGAGGAGGGACACGCTGGACCCGATGAGAGCGGTGATGGACCGAATGGTCGAGACACAGGCGGCCCAAGGGAAGGCGCTCAGGGAGGTCGAGGCGAAGCTCTCCAGTCAGGAGGGCACGGTAACGGAGCTGGAGCACGAGGTGGAGGAGCTGAACGCCCGTCAGAGGAGGATGCAGGAGCAGCTTGAAGAGCTGGGGAACAGAGCCAGGAGGCAGAATTTAAGAATCGTTGGCCTCCCCGAGGGCTGCGAGGGGTCGGATGTGGGCGCATACGTGACGGGTATGCTTGAGGCGCTGATGGGACCGGAGGCCTTCCCTCAACCCCTGGAGTTGGATGGGGCACATAGAGCCCCCGCAAGGAAGCCCAGGACGGGCGACCGACCGAGGGCCTTGGTGGTCCGCTTTCACCGGCTTGCTGACAGGGAACGTGTGCTGCGATGGGCCAAGGCGGAGAGGAGCAGCAGATGGGAGAACTGCGAGGTGCGCATTTACCAGGACTTGGGAACGGAGCTGGCCAAGAGGCGTGCAGGATTCATCAAGGTAAAGGCAGCCCTCTACAAAAAGGAGGTGAGGTTTGGAATGCTATATCCTGCAAAGCTTTGGGTTACGTTTGAGGAACTCCACTACTACTTTGAGACACCAGAACAGGTTTGGACCTTTATTAAAGACAAGAAGCTGGACTTGAACTAATGGGCACTTAGTTCTTTCAGTGCTGTACAGTGGCGGCGGCCTGTTAACTTAAAGTTGCTCTGATTAGGACTTTTACTAAGAAAAAGAAGCTGGACTGGAACTAAAGGACTCGGGGCTTTCAGACATTTTGTGTGGCGGCGGTTTGTTAAACTATCCTGTACTGTAATGTTTTATCCAAGATTGTTTTCAGCCTGGACAGAGAGTGGGGGCTGGAGGGCGCACTGTTTAGGGTCCTTTGGGGGGATCGCAATGGGGGGGGGGGGGGGGGGGGGGGGGGGCCTGTGCTTGGTACCTTCTGGTGCGAGATCGGGGCCTCTGATGGGGGGATGGGCTAGGGGCTAGTCACGGGACTTGAAAGGGCTCGGTGGGATACAATTAGGTTAATGGGTCCCTGGTGGGTGGGGGGAGGGCCTGAGCGTTGGGACGGGAGACAGGTAGGTGCCAAGGGCAGGGCTGACCTGGCAGGCCAGGCCTGGGGGAGTAGGGGAGACCAGGCGGGGGGGGGGGGGGGGGGGGAGGGAGAAGAGGGTTAGGGCCACGTTAGCTTAGTGTAGTTGAACACGTGTGGCATGGGCAAACAGAGCTGGCAGGGAAAGTGCCGTATGGAAGGATTTTTGGCTTCAACATTTATTAACATGTTTATTCTTTCCCACTGTTCGTTTTCACTATGTTAAGGCTCTTTGCACAGGGCCATTTTTCGCTTTGTAACTGTTACAAATTTGTGTTAAATAAAAAACTTCAAAAAAAAAAGGTTTCTTGGGGCATCGCGAGGACACAAAAGATGATACATAAATGCCAAATTTTGTTTGGTCTTCTTTCGATAGTGGCCTGGACGCTTGGGAAGCCTGCCAGGTGGGATAAATTGTATGCCCTCTTTCACTGGTGTCACCTTCCTGCTGGGAAACAGTTGAAGGCATATCCCCGACAAACATGGAATCAGTCAGCTGCTTTATTTAGAATACGAGTAGTCTGGCGTGTGTCCAAAAGGGCAAGGATGGATCTTATTCCCCAGAAGCTTAAACGATGTGACCTTCACAGTTGCAGGAAGATTTGTCCCAGTCCTTGAAGACATCTGAAAGTCAGCCTGCAGATGGCATCACCTGGCTCTCTTTGCAATGAAGTGAGCCCAGGGAAGGAAAGGTCTCCTCTGACATACCCAGTAGAGACTGGTATGAACCATTAGCATGGGTCACTGGCTATTGATAGCATACCCTGTCTTGTTATGCTCTTGGCATAGCATAAGCTGCTTCCTTGATGTTCACTCTGACAAAGGAAGGTTCAGACATGGAGATAACTTCAACACGTTTATTAAACTATTAACAATTCTCCTACTCAGATTCGCTTCTCCTGTTAATCCTTCTATAGCTACTCAGATTGACAAACCAGTCTGCTACAATCCAGGTGGTGGGTATGATGTGTTGAATCAACCCCGTGTACTCACGGAGAGTCTCCGCTGGAAAGAGGAAGATCATGTGTGCTGTGTCCTTTATATATGGGTTGGTGTAATGCCCCCCTGTGGTAGTGTCACCTCTGTGTGTATCGTGAATGCCCATTGGTCGTGTCTTATCTTACTGGCCTATTGGTTGAGTGTCTGTGTGTGTCATGTCTCTGGTGCTCCCTCTAGTGTCTAGCTAGTCTAAGTGTACTTACATTAACCCCTTGTGTATCTACAGTGATGCATATCACCACATACCGTACTTGAGGGATTGTTGGACTTGAGGATTTTTAGTCATTCATCAATACCCTCTCCTGGAGGGTGGAGCTTAAGTTATGAAATTCAGCAAGGGATCCAATTTAATTAACTTGACAAGGTCAATGCAAGTTCACCTTTACTTGTAAAGTGCTGTCATTCCAACAAGACTAGTCCAGCTTTGTAAAACCATCCCCAACTTATTTTTTAAATTCTGGGGAGGTTAACTAGAGATTATCATTTATTGGATTAGTTTTGGATTGATCCAGGAAAGAGTTGAATGGGCTATTTCTCATACAGCAAATTTAGAGGAGTCTATAGAACAGGAAAGTACAGGACTGTGACTGTCAAGTATTGTAATATGAATATGTATTCCCTCTTCAGTTATTTTGCTTCATGCTGCCATTAATTCCCAAATCTCCAGAATCTAGAATGATATTAATCAACTTCTAGCGAGTCCTCCCCACTTCCATTTTGCGAGAAAGCACGCAAGGATATAAATCTGGCCACTCCTTCTTGCATGTGAATCAAACCTCACTTCACTTCTAAGGATGTAGATTTTGAAGAGATGAAAAATACCAAAAGCTCCCTTGACACGAGGGAGTGCCCGCACAGCAAACTGGGCTGATCAGAGTTGGCAAACTTCCTATCCTTCTTTCAGATTTGCCCCCATTATATCTTTCAAGCCCTTCTCAAGCACGAGTCTTCTCGTCCAATACTTCATTCCTTTTAGAAAGGGGAAGGAGCACGTGAAATGTCTGGCCTAGATGCTGCCCCTTGAGGGGGACATCAAGAACAAGAGTTCACTGCGCCAGGAAGGCACTGGCTATCAGTTTATGGCATTTATCAAAGATAGATTCTTCCCAAATCTGTTTCAGCTGCACCATCAGTTTACTAATGAAAGGCAGAAAATTGAGAAACCTGATTGCACACCCATTAAAGGATTTATCCAATTTTCTTGTACTGACAGCGCAGGCTATCGACAGCACCTGGAAAGTCTCCCCCAGGTTTCTTTCCCCCATATCCAGATGTCTGAAGAGATCGGTTGCCAATTAGACGGCTGCTGCCAGTTTAGCTCAGTGGGCTAGACAGCTGGACCATGATGCAGAGCAAGGCCAACAACACAGGTTCAATTCCTGTACGGGCTGAGGCTATTCACGAAGACCCCGCCTTCTCAAACTTGCCCCTCGCCTGAGGCGCGGTGATCCTCAGGTTAAATCATCACCGGTCAGCTCTCCCCCTCAAAAAGGGAAAAGTAGCCTATGGTCATCTGGGAATATGGTGACACTACTACTTTACTTTTAGTCTGCTGCTGTTTTCTCACACTCTGCTCATCTCATTGCACCCTCCCCTTACCTGGAGAATATATGTTTTGCATCAATTTAAATATATGGCAGACAGTCGTTAGAAATTGGACCATTTACTTAAATGGTACAAGAGTAGGAATCGGCTAGAACATAGAACAGTACAGCACAGAACAGGCCCTTCGGCCCTCGATGTTGTGCCGAGCCATGATCACCCTACTCAAACCCACGTATCCACCCTATACCCGTAACCCAACAACCCCCCCCTTAACCCTACTTTTTAGGACACTACGGGCAATTTAGCATGGCCAATCCACCTAACCCGCACATCTTTGGACTGTGGGAGGAAACCGGAGCACCCGGAGGAAACCCATGCACACACGGGGAGGACGTGCAGACTCCGCACAGACAGTGACCCAGCCGGGAATCGAACCTAGGACCCTGGAGCTGTGAAGCATTTATGCTAACCACCATGCTACCGTGCTGCCCGAACAGACAGTTCTTTTCCCAGAGAATAACCCGTCTCCAGATTGCACTGCCGGTCAGCTGAATCTAGACAACTGGACCAGTGGTTGTTTGCAAGAGAGGTCAAATTTAAGCAATTTGACAGTTAATGTACACATGGTCAATGCGACTGGTTGTGGTTGCAAGTGTGAGTCAGATTTGAGAGAGTTTAATGTCCTTGTTTACCCTGGTTTTTTCATGGATCCAAGGAGCACAGAAAGTGTGTTTGGTCCAACACACTTGCTTTCTTGCCTTTATCCCTTTAAATATTTGTCCGATTCCCTTTTGAAATTGTGGCCAGGATTTTTTCGGGCCATTGGGAATCTCAGAGAACCCGCAGGGAGTGCTGTCTGGCCTTTGCCGCGATTGAGGACTCCAGTGCCAGGAGTTCTGCTCGCCGTGAGCTGTCGACCAATCACAGAGAACGGTGCCTGCTGGCTGCATTGCATTCACTGAAGGCCCAGGATCATCATTGGAGCCCAGGCCAAAACGTGAATGAAGTCGAGGAATGTGGCTTTCAACAACCACTTCCCTTCCTAATTTCCGAGGGAGTCGGAAAGTCACGTGGCATCCATTATATCCCCAAACCACCACTAAATTGTGAGGGGTTCAGGGATAATCATAGAATCTACAGTGCAGAAGGAAACCATTTGGCCCATCGGGTCTGCACCGCCCTTGGAAGGAGCACCCTACTTAAACCCATACCGCCACCCTATCCCCGAAACCCGACCTGGCCTTTTGAGCACTAAGGGGCAATTTAGCATGGCCAATCCATCTAACCTGCAAATCTTTGGACTGTGGGAGGAAACTGGAGCACCTGGATAAAACCCACGCAGACACAGAGAGAAACTGGGCAGCATGGTAACACAGTGGTTAGCACAGTTGCTTCACACCTCCAGGGTCCCAGGTTCGATTCCCAGCTTGCGTCACTGTCTGTGCGGAGTCTGCACATACATCCACTGGGCGCTCCAGTTTCCTCCCACAATCCAAAGATGTGCAAGTTAGATGGATTGGTCATGTTAAATTTCCCTCGGGTTAGGTGGAGTTACTGGTTTACAGGGATAGGGTGGAGGTGAGGGCTTAATTGGGGTGCTCTTTCCAAGAGCCAGTGCAGACCCAATGGGCCAAATGGCCTCCTTCTGCACTGTTAATTCTATGAAAGTGCAAACTCCACAGAGACAGAGACAGTCACCCGAGGCTGGAATTGAACGCGGGTCCCTGGAGCTGTGATGCAGTAGTGCTAACCATTGTGCAATCATGCCGCTGCCTTAATGGTGCTAATTGGCTCATTAATAAGCTTAACGGATATCCCACTGCTATTGGCCGGCAGTACTGCATCGGCCTCTTCTGCCCTCCAAGGTTTTGCCATCACAGAGAGACTGAAGGAGGTCACCTCATGATTGACTGGGCCCGGCCACCATGTTTACCACCATAGTGGGCTGCAATAAATCCTGACCTGTATTAACTTCCACATCCTTTTAAGCACTGCATTCCAGATGACAACACACTGTACGCAGAAAAATAAAACTAACCCCATCAGTTTATTTTGCCATCACTGGAAATTGTTTTAGTTTAAGTTGATTAAATATGATCAGGTTAAATTAGCTTAGATTTCTGACCCACGTTTATATTTGGAAGGTTCGGAATGTTGGAAAGCCCTCTCGCTCCATTTCAATTGGACCACACCTCAAAAATCTGTAGTATTCCAAAGTATAAAGATATATAAAATCTCTGGGACACAGATAGAGATGAAAGGTTTGAATTTGGCAAGTGCAAGGTTGATGCCAGCTCGGATACTTTCAAAGATCAAAGTAAAAAAGGAGAACAAAAGGCCTGGTGTACAGACGTGGGCCCATGCCAAGGTGATGTCCGAACTCAGCTCTCCAACTACTACTACATCCTACATATTCACAATGTAATGTAGCAACATCTGCAGCATGAAAGGGAAAAGACGGCCAGTGCAGTAGCAGTCATGGGAGTCAAAACCAGACATGGCCTGCAACTACGAAGTTGGAATCTGACAGGGACCTTGCGCCCAGGCAAAGACATCGCTGGCTCATTGTTAACACCCTCCTTGGAGTCAGATGGGTTCGGTGTGAGCCCTGCTCCCAATAAGCAGAGACCAGGAGCGGGATTCTCCATTTTGAGAGACGCAAATGTTGACGCTGGGACTGATGGTGGACTTAACTGGCAAAAAAATTGGCGCCGTCCCAGAATGATTCAGGTCCCGTTAATGGGCTAGCACCGACGTCACATAGAACTTGTGTAATTCCAAAGCATGATCCTAGCCAAGATGATGGCGCTGGTTGCGCTGGAGCATGCCCATCCCTTTGATGTGGTCTGGGGCGGGGCACCGATATGACCCTTGGTGCTAAATCCACAGTGGTCAGTCAGCGGTATGTGCATGGCTGCCTTGCAGGCTGCGGCAATGGCGGTCCGTGCCCAGCCATCCCGACCCTCCTCGGAACTGCCATCAGCTACTCCCCTTGGCTCTGGCAGACACCCCCCGGCCAGTGGCACAACTGACAGCACACTGTAGCTATATCAGACACAGTTTGTAACCCCTCTCGCATCCTCAGCAGCCACAGCACCTATTTCCCCAGTGTGAAATACCACAAGTGAACCTCACTGTCGGTAATTCCTCCTGGCAGAAGTGGGGCATCGCGATAGGCCCAGAAAATGCCGGGCCTGGCCCGTTAATGATATGACATCGGCCTTTACTGTACAATCTGCACGCCCATGTCGGTGTGCGGCGTGGAACACATTCACACCGCTGTCGAGGGACCAGAGCACGCATTCCGTTTGTCGGCCAGCACCAACCTCGATTTTCGGGTGACGCCTAATTCTCCGGCCAATCATGTTTCCCGATTCCGGCGTCGACCGACAGAAATTGGTAGTGGTACATTACAGTTAACTAGGGAGTCCGAGATGCTGTGGCAACATGCATTTTTACATGCATGTTGTAACCTAGAGCTACGGAAAGTGATGTTAGAGGATCCCACACTCTTCCCATCACATGGCTGAATAGTAATCTCTCCTGCTGTCCCCACCCGTCATTGGTGTGTGTTGCAGAATGCAACGGCTGGTTGATAATCAACTGGTTTGGCCACATTATGAAAGTGCCTTCCTTGACCATCAAGTCCTGGGCTGGCACTTGAACTGGGAGCTATTCACTGCACCACGAGACCTCCAGAAGAGACCAGAGTACAGACTCTGAATTATGAGGGTTGATATCCTGGGGAGGGGTTGTGCTTATGATAGTGGAGGCTCTTTACATTTGGGAGCAGCTCCTTTTTTTAAAAATCCTTACTTAAAATGATACCATCTGTATAGACATACCACACACTTTAGAAACAAGAGATAACACTGAGTCTTCTCTAACCACCTCTTAAAATATCACACTTCATTGCTTTAGAATTGAATGAAATGAAGGCTTGCAAGCATCTTTCACAATTTCGGACATTCCAAAACATGATTCAGCCGATGAAGTATTTTTTTTAAAGAAAGGGCTGCAAGGGCAGCACGGTGGCCTAGTGGTTAGCATAACCGCCTCACGGCGCTGAGGTCCCAGGTTCGATCCCGGCTCTGGGTCACTGTCCGTGTGGAGTTTGCACATTCTCCCCGTGTCTGCGTGGGTTTCGCCCCCACAACCCAAAAATGTGCAGAGTAGGTGGATTGGCCACGCTAAATTGCCCCTTAATAGAAAAAATAATTGGGTAATCTAAATTTATAAAAAAAAAAGAAAGGGCTGCAAGGCAAGAATCTGTTGTAAAGCAGAAACATTTTTTTTTTTTTTTAATTTAGAGTACCCAATTATTTTTTTCCAATTAAGGGGCAATTTAGCGTGGCCAATTCACCTAACCTGCACATCTTTGGGTTGTGGGGGCGAAACCCACGCAGACACGGGGAGAATGTGCAAACTCCACACGGACAGTGACCCAGGGCCGGGATTCGAACCCGGGTCCTCAGCGCCGTAGGCAGCAATGCTAACCACTGTGCCACCGTGCTGCCCCGTAAAGCAGAAACATGACAGCCATTTTTCATAGAACAAGTTCCCCTAAAGAGCAAAGTGATGATCAGAAATTAAGAATATATTGGCTAGGGCATCGGGGACAACTCGGCACCTCTTTTTTAAAATAGTTCCATGGGATCTTTTATATCCATCCGTGAGAGCAAAGCGGGCCTGGATTCAAAAGCTCATTCAAAAGATGGCAGCTTGACGGTGCTGCATTCCACCTTACTACCACACTGGAGCGTCAGCGTCTCTGAAGTAGTACATTAATCCCCAACCTTCCGGCTCAGGAGCGCTTACTACCCAGAGACACAGATGGCACTTATCCAGTTGTAAAGTTTCCAGGTCTCTAAATACATACGCATAAATATATGGAGGAAGGGAAAGCGGTTGGCATTAAAAGTGGACAACCTTGAGCATTAACCCACATGCCAACAAGATCAATCTGGTTTTCCACAGCCTTTGGATCAAAATGTAGTTATGGCACATCGTAAAATTGCGATTGCGACCATGAAGAACCAAGTGATGAGAGTGAAGTTTTAAACATTAGAAAAAAGTCACAGATCCACTCACCCATCCCAAACAGATTATGGGGGGAGGGGGTGGGGGGGGGGGGGGGGGGCAGTGTTTATATTTATAAATGCCCAGCTTGCCTGGATCGTATACTACAGCCAAGCTCCTCACCACTCTCTACCTGTTAACCTCAAAAGCTCATAAGGCTCACACCAAAAGCCTCCAAATAAATGCTCCCAGTGGGAAAAAAATCAACCTTTCGGAGTCTGTGGCAAAGTCAGTCATGGATTTCATAGAAATTGCAGTGCATAAGTCATCCGGTCCATCGAGTCTGCTCCGGCCCTTGTAAAGAGCGCCCTACTTAAGCCCACACCTCCACCCTATCCCCGTAACCCAACCTAACCGGTTGGACACTAAGGGCAATTTATCATGGCCAATCCATCTAACCTGCACATCTCTGGACTGTGGGAGCAAACCAGAGAACCTGGAGGAAACCCACGCAGATATTTGGGGGGGGGGGGGGGGAAAGAGTGCAGACTTCACACAGGCAGTCACCCGAGGCTAGAATTGAACCCAGGTTTCTGGAGCTGTGAGGCCACAGTGCTAACCACTGTGCCACCACCTTATTATTGTGAATATCATAAAATGATAATCATTCTGATCCAGGTTTACAGCAGACAGTTAATATCATTAAACTGAAAAGAAGCCTGGTTAACACATCACTCAACTGAAAAAAGGGATATTTATATAATGCCTTTCATGATCATGGGAAACCCCAAAGCGCTTCACAGCTAATTAAATACTTTTTGATGTTAATCACTGGTGTACTGCAGGAAACGCAGCAGCATATGTACACTCAAAAGCTTCCATGAACAACTATGTGATAATGGCCGGAGAATTAGAACATAGAACATAGAACAGTACAGCACAGAACAGGCCCTTCGGCCCTCGATGTTGTGCCGAGCAATGATCACCCTACTCAAACCCACGTATCTACCCTATACCCGTAACCCAACAACCCCACCCCCCCCTTAACCTTACTTTTTAGGACACTACGGGCAATTTATCATGGCCAATCCACCTAACCCGCACATCTTTGGACTGTGGGAGGAAACCGGAGCACCCGGAGGAAACCCACGCACACACGGGGAGGACGTGCAGACTCCGCACAGACAGTGACCCAGCCGGGAACTGAACCTGGGACCCTGGAGCTGTGAAGCATTTATGCTAATTGGTTGAGATGTTGATGGAGGGAAAAATATTAGCCTGGCCACTGGTTAAAAAAAAACTGGCCTGGACACTGGTTAAAACAGTAAGACCATAAGATGCAGGAGTAGGCCATTCAGCCCATCGAGTCTGCTCCACCATTGAGTGATAATGATAACCCTCAACTCCACTTTCCTGCCTTATCCCCATAACGTTTGATTCCTTTCCTGATTAAAAATCTAGTGAAAAAAAAATTCTCCTGCTCCGCCATAAGATCTTTTAATGTCCACCAACAAAGAGTATGGGGCATCAGTTTGACACCTCCTGCAAAATATGGTGCCTGCAATAGCGCAGCACACCCTCAACACTTCCATTGTAGAGAGTCGGCCTTGATATTTGTGCTCACGTTCTAGAGTCGGGTTCAAACCCACCACCTGGTGACTCGAGCAGCAAAAGATGCTACGACTTGGGCCCTGGCTGGCACATCCAAATGAATGACTAACGAAAGAGTGAGCTGTAAGCCATCAATTCAAGATCCATTCCACAACTACCAGCACAAAATCCTGGCTGATGTGTGGTATTGAGAGAGGTCCTGTCTTTCAGATGGATGCAAAATATTCCATGGTCACTATTTTGAGGAAAAGCAACGAACATAACCTTTGTGGAGTGTGGGACTAGGTGCGTTTCACTTGCAGATAGCCAACTGATATGACGAGCTGCACGACCTTTCGTGAGGTAACCCTTTCCTTCTTGTGTCCTAGCCAATATTTGTCCCTGAACTCCACAGGTTAAATTAATTTACTACATTGGAACATTGACTACACTTCAGACGATGCTTCATTGACAGCGAAGTATGTTGGGACAGCCCGAGGTCATGAAAAGATGCCATAAAAACCCAATTCCATATGAAAATAAAAATGTCAGCCTCACATCAAGGGAAGGCAGTGTGTTGTTAACCAGCACTCAAATGCTGAGGAAAAATCACGTTAACAAAGGAGTTGTTGGAA
The DNA here is from genome assembly GCF_902713615.1 of Scyliorhinus canicula. Taxonomy (NCBI): domain Eukaryota; kingdom Metazoa; phylum Chordata; class Chondrichthyes; order Carcharhiniformes; family Scyliorhinidae; genus Scyliorhinus; species Scyliorhinus canicula. The sequence continues at coordinate 27,526,366 of NC_052150.1, read as the reverse complement.
AATCTTAAAATTGTGGTCTTCTAAGATCCGTTTAATCATTTTATTTTTTAAACTTGCATGAAACTGAAGCAAAATGGGACCTGAAGTGACGCTGCACAGGTTATTGATGAAAAATGCTTCAAAATGAACTACATTTTTATCTCAAAAATATCCCTTCTATTTTACGCTAAGCCACAAAATGCAGGGCAACATTGGCCACGCTATATTTATTCTTGGGACCAATGACTGACTGCGATACTGCAGTTTACTTGTTTAAGATTCTCCCAGAAGTATTCCCCCCCCGCCCCCCCCACTTCCTCCCCCCTTCCCTCCCACCCCTATCATCAGAATTCCTTCCAATTAAGCAACAGCACAGTATTGTTATGTTTTAAATAAGAAAATTGAACTTTACTTAGGTATGGTTGACATTTATTGCCCTATCCAGTTTACCTAGGTGTCATACAACAGAGGGCAAGTCAAGTGTAAGCCAACATTGTTGCCTCGAGTCATAAATGGGTTAGTTTGACAAGTCTTCTTCGCTCAAAAAAAATAAGCGTACTTTCAAAAAAACAATTCGACAGCTACATAGTCACCTTCATCGACACCAGATCATTCATTTCAACTGGCACACCCCAACCCCCACGAAATAAAACCAATTCAAATTTTCAAACTACCATGTTGAAGCTCAATTATATAACCACTACACACCACTGTGCCCTCACAAACATCAGTCATGGATGATCCCTGAACTACACTCTTTGAACAGCATTTTGGAGAAGATCTTTCTCATTTGCACTTCCAACTTCAAGCTTTTGAGAACAAAGTTATCTTTTTTAAAGTTGCCTTCTTGAACACACACCATCAGTAAATGCTAATTGCATTCCTGAACTGTAATAATGACTGGGCAAGGAACTCACTTCAAATACAACATTTAAAAAAAATAATAAAGTAGTATGAAAGCCTAACACAGAGGAAGATTAATCCTACAAACGAAACACACCAGCTTCTCCTCCACCCAACTCGAAGGCTTTAATTTAAACTCCACAAACTTTCTGGATGAGAAGGTGGAGCAGATGGTTCTGGGCCAGACACTGTCATTCAAGTGATGGAGTAACCCGGAATAACTCTCCTCGCGAGGCTCTTTGATGTTTATGTGAAGCAGCTGTGGAATCCAATTATCCAACAGCTCAAGGAAAACACCCTCATCCCTTTCTCAAATATATCCTAATAAAGTCACCGTACTACTGCTCCTTCATACTACTTAACAATATGAACACATTCACCATTGTGCTGGTGGTGGAGGGGCGGGGTGGACAGGAGTGAGTAGGAAACACCATATTTGTTTTTAAACTTTGAAAATAATACGACGCCAGTCAAAGGGGTGGAGGTGGGAGAAGAAAAGGAGGAAGCTACATTGCAAGATTTTCAAATTGATTCAGGTAAATGCTTTCACATCTGGACCATTTAGTAAATGGTTTTTATGAAGTAACTGTCATGAACATTGATGATAATGGCATTTAAGGGGCCTCCTTTAACAAGGATGTCCAAACTGAGTAAAAGTTTTATTTACAAACAGGATATTTACACTCCTTGGTAGACCCCTACCGGGTACTTCGCTGGTCAGTGCCTTACTGGCCGACCTTATGTACCCTAGGTAATTGGACCTGCTCCCAGCGGGGGAGCTTGCACTCCGCAAGTAGCACAGGGAAGATGAGCATTCACGCCTCATAGGCCCAGTGCAGGATATTACGGCCTCACGGTAGCATGGTGGTTAGCATCAATGCTTCACAGCTCCAGGGTCCCAGGTTCGATTCCCTGCTGGGTCACTGTCTGTGTGGAGTCTGCACGTCCTCCCCGTGTGTGCGTGGGTTTCCTCCGGGTGCTCCGGTTTCCTCCCACAGTCCAAAGATGTGCGGGTTAGGTGGATTGGCCATGCTAAATTGCCCGTAGTGTAAGGTTAATGGGGGGATTGTTGGGTTATGGGTATACGGGTTACATGGGTTTAAGTAGGGTGATCATTGTTCGGCACAACATCGAGGGCCGAAGGGCCTGTTCTGTGCTGTACTGTTCTATGTTCTATTACACCACTCACCTCCTCAATCTCGAGACAAAAAGGGGATTCAGAAAGAGAAAGATTAAAATGACAACTTTACAGAAAAAGTAATTTTTTTTTTTCAATAGTAGGCAAACCATGTGGAATGCTGCCAAGGATTCAGAGAATGGTACCAATAAATGAACACTATGGCAGTGCACTACACAGAATTCCTCTTCAGGATTTACGGGACTCCCCACTCTTGCGCGACTTCTATTATTGGAGATTAGGAGCAAACAAGCCCCAAATGTAAATATTCAGCAGTCTTGACACCTCTGGTTCCAAACAGAAAGAACAAGCTCGTCACTGGTGATGGACAACCCAGGGTGATGAATGTACAACAACTCCAAATGCAGGACTATCTGTACTATACCGAATCAACTAGAGTCTATGGAGATCAACTACAATACTGGACATTTCATGACAAATAAAAGATTTTGTCAACACTGTTCGTGTCATAGGAACAGGAATAAGCCTCTTCGTCCTCAAGCCTATTCCTCTGGCATTAATGAGATCATGATTTTCAAAAATCAAGAGTCAGAAGGTTACGGGTTCAAGTCCCATTCCAGACACTGGAGCCAAAAATCCAGATTGCAGTCTTGAGGGAGTATTGCATTGACAGAAGATGAAGTTTGGAACTCTCTTTCGCAATTAGCAACTGATGCTAGATCAATGATTCACTTTAAAACTCAGATTAATATGGTTTTTATTTTTAGCCAAAAGGTATCAAGGGATATTGTCTAAAGGAAGATATATTTAAATAATATAAAAGTTAGGTTGCAGATTGGCCAGCACCTCATTGAAAAAGGAACAGGCCAGAGGGGCCAAATGGCCGACTCCATTTCCCATATTCCAAGATGAAGCTTGAGGCCTGCTCACTCAGTTGGATGTAAAAGTCCCCAGCACTTGGCATTTCAAAGAACAGGAGGGAGTTCCCCCGGTGTCCTGGTCCACGGTGCTCCCTTAACCAACATCAAAGCAGGTTATACCATTTCATCTCAATGCTGTTTGTGGGGCCTTGTAAACTCGCTGCTGCATTTTCTACATTCCGACAGTGACGACGCTTAGAGGCTGTGATAGGTGCTATATAAAAGGAAATTCTTCCCTTAAACTCTTTGGACTCAGGACTCCCTGAACAAGTAATGTCTGATTTAGCAATACTAATAATGGTCAGCTAATTGCAACTTTGCATACACGTCAAATCTGACACAGAATTAATTAGCAGCAAATATAAAACACAGGCCCTAGCACAGTGGGCTAAACAGCTGGCTTGTAATGCAGAACAAGGCAGCAGCGCAGGTTCAATTCCTGTACTGGCCTCCCCGAACAGGCGCCGGAATGTGGCGACTAGGGGCTTTTCACAGTAACTTCATTGACGCCTACTTGTGACAATAAGCTTTATTATTATATAACTGTTACAAAAGTCTTGCTCACCATACAGTAGAACACGTAGAAAATTAACAAATTAATATTTGCCCAAGTTACGTAATTGAAAAAGCTGACCGCACAGGGACACAAGACATTTTAATTGTGAAAAAGAAAATAACATCAAGATATGGAAGCCAGCTTAAAAATCCTTTCATCAAGAGCCTACAGTTATGCCATCAGCATATTTACTCAAAATACAATGGTCACGATTTAATCAAAATAAATGAGAGTCTGTTCTGGGTGGGGTTAGCACGATCGCTCCCAGCGCTGAACGATCTCGTTATCTAATGGCACTCTGTTGCTATCTTGGCCCTCGGTGGAAAAGGCCCTACCGAGGCTGCACTTAGTGTATATTTTCTGCACTGAAGTTCCAATGAGTGGAACTCCTCACTGCAGGAAAAAGGTGGACACTCGACCCTCTGAACCCCCTCAACACCCCAGCTCACCTTTAAGGGGGTCTTCGTGCCCCCCCCCCCCATACCCCACCTCACATGGACAGGGCGCCGCTGGTTCGGATCCTTGGCATGGGCCAAATGCCAGCTTGGTAATACCAGGCAGGCACTTTGGCAATGCCCCGCCAGCTTGGCAGTGCCACCTGACACCATGGCAGTGCCAAGACACCAGAGTCAAGATAGGTACCCAGGTGACATCGGCAGTGTTTGGGTGCCCAGAGGGAGGAACACTAGATCTTAAGCAAAACTGGAGCCTGACTTTGAACTTTGTAATTGTGCCTCCGAATAAGGAGATTGCCCTTGAGATTTTGTATGTGTTTCAAGGGCCAACATGCAAGGGTTAAATTTGGGTTACGATCAGGTTTCTCAAAAGGAACAGGGTGTAGTAGTTCAGCTACAGAAATGTCAGCATTTCGGTATCGAAGGTGTGGAAGCCCACAAGTCCCAATTAATGGGAATGAACACATTTGTCGACATGTGTCTTCGGCTTGTTTCAATATTGATGAATGTTTATTCTGATTTAATTAAACCATGAGAGGATGAAATTTGGGCAAAGCAGTGGATCAAATGAGAAGGGATTTTTGTAGATAGGGACATGCTCCCACTGACGCTGGCGGGGAGGGTTCAGACGGTGAAGATGACCGTCCTTCCGAGGCTGCTTTTCTTTTTTCAGTGTCTCCCAATCTTTGTCCCAAAGGCATTTTTCAGAAGTATTAATGTGGCGATATTGAGGTTTATATGGGCGGGTAAAACCCCAAAAGTAAAGAGGGCACTCCTGGAACGGGCCCGCGGGGAAGGGGGATTGGCTTTCCCGAGCTTTATTAACTATCACTGGGCTGCCAACATATCGAATGTCAGGAAGTGGGTAGCGGGGGAGGGGTCGGTCCAGGAACGGATAGAGGCAGCAACCTGCAAAGGTACGAGTCTGGGGGCTTTACTGATGGCACCCCTGCCATTCTCGCCGGCTTGGTACTCCACAAGGCCTGTGGTGGTGGCAGCCCTGAGGGTGTGGGGGGCAATGGAGGCAGCATATGAGACTGGAGGGGGCGTCAGTGTGGTCACCGATCTGTGACAATCACTGGTTTGTCCCAGGGGGGGCTGGATGGGGGCTTTAAGGTATGGCAGCGGGCAGGGATTGAGAGGTTTGGGGATCTATTCATCCAGGAGGGCTTCCTGACCTTGGAGACATTAGAGGAGGAGTTTGACTTGCCGAGAGGGAACGGGTTTCAGTATCTTCAAGTGCGGGACTTTGTACGGAGACAGGTCCCAAGCTTTCCTCGCCCCTCCCTGAGGGAATTACAGGATAAAGTGATGTCAAAAACAGGGGTTGGAGGTGGGAAGGTTTCCGACATATACAGGGGATTGTTAGAGTGGAAAGGGGCCCCTATCAGAGAGGTGAAGAGGAAGTGGGAAGAGGAGTTGGGAGGGGAGCTGGAAACTGAACTGTGGGGAAAAGCCTTGAAAAGGGTAAATTCATCCTGGTCCTGTGCTCGACTCAGTTTGATTCAGTTCAAGGTAGTCCACAGGGCCCACATAAAGGTAGCCCGGATGAGTAGGTTCTGCGAGAAGATGGAGGACAGATGTGGGTGGTGTGGGGGTAACCCGGCCAATCATGTTCATATGTTTTGGGCATGTCCGAAACTGAGGGAATTCTGGCAGGGATTTGCAGATATTATGTCAGAAGTCCTGGAAGGTAGGGTAACTCAAGAGTCCATAATTTGCAATATTTGGGGTGTCGGAAGATCCGGGGGCAAAGAGGGGGGAGGGAGGCCGATATTCTGGCCTTCTCCTCCCTGGTGGCCCGGAGACGGATCTTGCTGAGATGGAGGAACTCGGGGGGGGGGATAGGAGGCAAGATTATGTTAAATAAGGACAGGGAATTTAGTATGGGGGTAATTGGGGATAGGGCAGGAGAAGTGGAGTACGTGGTTTATCGTGTGTTGTTATTTTAGGGGATATTTTGTGCGTCGACCCGCGCGGTTGTTTTAGAAATGTCAATATGTTAAATTGTTAAAATTACAAATACTTCAATGAAATTTTTTTTTTTAAATCATGAGAGGATGTTATCTGCCTAAAGTAGGCCTCAGCCTGGAGTGACGACATGGATATCTATTGGAGTCTTCCAAAGAAAATAGCTGGTTGTCGTTTGACTGGAGCCATCTTATGATTGGCACATCAAAGACCTTCTATCACCAACTTAGAGCAAGTGTTCACAAAGAGACACAGGCAATCTCTCGCAGTCGAGACAAGGCACAAAGGCTTTATGAACAACCACCAATTGTGGAGTGAAGTGAGGAGAGGACAAAGAATAGCTAATTGTTGAGGAAGAGAATTATGGAACGCAGGCTGAAGCAGGACAAACCAAGGCGGGGTCAGAGGAACTTACAGCCATAGAGAGGCAGTCAGACTTGTACAAGACAGAATGAAACGGGCACAGTGCAGGTGAGGATAAAGCGTCTTGATGATTTATAACGTGTGGAGCATTGAGGCTGGCTAAGAGAACATTAGACAAGTAGAGCCTCAAAATCAAGTCGTCCAAATTCTTCACCATCAGGGTGGATTGAAGAGGAGAGGCATCAGAGGAAGATGAAGCAATCAATCTATAGTGTCGACGATGGGATGTCAAGCACCCCAGTCTGAAGTTGCTCATGCATGCCACATTTTACAATGTGTTCTCTCAGAGGGTAGTGAATCTGGAACCCTTTACAACAGAGAGCTGTAGAGGCTTGGTCATTAAGTCTAGTCAAGGTTATGATTGACAGTTTTTAAATCCACGAGGGGATCGAGGGTTATGGGGATAGGACGGGAAAGTGGAGTTGAAGATCATCAGATCAGTCATGGCCTCAATGAACGGCAGGGCAGACTTGATGGGACAAATGGCCTACTTGTGCCCCTGCATCTTATGGCTACGGGCAAGGCATTCTCCCAGTGTCTGCGTGGGTCTCATCCCCACAACCCAAAATGATAGGCAGGATAGGCGAATTGGCCATGCTAAAATTGCCCCTTAATTTAAAAAAAAGAATTGGATACTCTAAATTTACTTTTTAAAAATGAACCAACTCACTTGACGTTTGTTGAGGTAACAGGAGGCTGGAAGAGGGCAGTGTAGTTGATGCTGTGTATATGGACTTTCAAAAGGCATTTGATAAAGCACCTCCGATTAGGCTGGTTGGCAAAAATTGAAGCACATGCAAGAATAGGGGATGTATCAGCAAGTTTGCCTGAGGAATAGAGAACAGTTGTGGTGAACGACAGTCTTTCAGAAGAGTGGGGGTGATACCGTCCGTTCACCCCAAGTCCCATCCTTTCACCCGATATAGAATCTCCAATTCTGGACAATTTAGGAAGGAAATGAAGGCCTTTGAATGATACGGAGGAGGTTTACTAGAATGGTTTCAGCGATGAGGGTGTAAATGTTACATGGACAGAATGGAGAAGCTAGACTTTTCCTCGTTAAAGCAGGGAAGGAGAAGTGGAGATCTGATAGAGGTGTGCACATTTGTAATAGGTTTAGATAGAAGAATTTTAAAAAATTGTTTCCAATGGTGTATGTGCCAGTAACCAATTTTTATAACCTGCCTGCTTATCATTAGCTGGGGACTAATGACAATCCCACAATCCTATGGGAGTATGAGCTTCCCCAATGAGGGGGGGGGGGGGGGAGAGAAATCATTAGCAGACTCCCTGCATAAATAGAGTTTTATTTTTGTTTGTTGCTCCTTTCTCTTATTCTGCTTCTTGTTTGTGCATCTCATCGATAAGCATTTATCTCCTTTCCTATTTTTCGGTCCATATATATTCCCTCCTGAGGCCCTCTATCTAACCTGGGTGCCGTTTTATAGCATTGTATTTCTCGGCACTGCGAGCATCAGGAAACACGCAGCTAAATACTCTCGCTATGGGACTTTGTTCCCATGTAGTTAAATCCTGCCCCATGTATAGTTCAAAAATCAGAACCAAACCCATAGCAGAACATTTAATAACAAGCCAATCAGTACACATGCATTTTAACACTCAGCATTTCTCCTCCGATTTGATTCAAGTTTTCAGTCAAATGTCCTCCATCTGGGAAGGATGATTTTGATGCCCAGGATATGGATGGCTAAACACAGCTACACCTGCAAAGCACCACTTGCTAGATAGCTTTCTAGAGCCAGAACTTTCCCCATGGTTCCCACTGGCAGAGAGACATCAAGAAAAATCAATGTCCCTCTTGGGCCCACCGCACATCAACCAGTACCTGCCTCAGCAGCATATTATGTGGGCAAACGGAAACTGATCAGCACTTTACTGCCAATCAACTAACAAATTAAGTATTTGTGGTGGGCACATCACTTTAAAAAAAAATTTTTTTTAGAATACCCAGTTCATTTTTTTTTGCAATTAAGGGGCAATTTAGCGAGGCCAATCCACCTATCCTGCACATCTTTGGGTTGTGGGAGTGAGACCCACGGAGACATGGGGAGAATGTGAAAACTCCACACAGACAGTGACCCGGGTCCGGGATCAAACCCGGGTCCTTCGCGCCGTGAGGCAGCAGTGCTAACCACTGTGCCACCACTTTAGTGTAGTATTACGGTGGATTGGGGGAATGCAGTGGATGTGATTTGCATGATCTTTCAAAAGGAGTTTGATAAGGTACAAACACGAGATTGTTAGGGGTTATACAATGCAGAACAGAGTTTAAAACTGGTCATAAGGGTACAAACAGTAGGAATAAGGAACAGTTTGGAAGTCAGTATTTGTTCAGTTCCAAGCATGCTCCTGTTCAATGTGTACCCTAATGAGTTAGGTATTAGAGCAGAGGGAGTGGTATCTGAATTTCCAGACGTCACTAAAGTAGAAAGCATAGGAACAGAGGATAAATGAAAGCTGCAAGGAGATGGTGACATGGGAAAAAGGATGGCAGTTGGAATTCAAAGATGGCCCATGTTGGTTAAAAAAAAAAGTTATAATTATATTTTCTTGTTAGGGACAAAGTTTGGTGATGTAGAGGATCGGAAGGTTTGGGGTTTATATTTCAACACACAAACATCATCCCCTCAAATTAAAAAGCAAGTTAAATACAGGGTTTTGAGGCAAAAGATACAAGTTGAAGTGTCATTGTGAATGTATATAAAAATGTTAAGACCACAGTTTTAATATTTTGTAGTGTCGTGCTCGACTCTAAAAGTAGGATGTTGAGGCAATAGAGAGTACAGATTCACTGCAATGCTGCCAGGTATGAGGACATAGAAATATGAAGGTAAACAGGAATGGTCTGTTAGAACAGAGGAGATCACGGAAATGATTTGAAAGAAATGTTTAAAATTATGAAGCAATGGAATAAAGTAGGCACAAAGACTGCTTTCAGTGGCCAAGGGGCCTGGAACAAGAGGGACGTAGATTAAAGTAAAATACATTAAAAAAAACAGGAGAGGGTAGAGATCTGGAGAAACCTCTTTTTTTTTTAGGAGAGATCACTCAAAGAAAAAAGAGAGATGTTGCGAGGTTGCGGAACGTGCCATCAAATTTGATGACTGAATCAAAGACCATGACGGTGTTTAAGAATAGGTGAGATAGGAAAGAGAGATAAAGGACAGCTGCCCACATTTTCAAGAAAATTCAAATGGGAAATCTTTTGATTTGATTGCTAGGCCTTTTTTGTACAGTTCAGTGGACTAAGTGTCACAGTTGTACACACCCAAATCATAAAGAACCTAAAGTGCATCCATGTGAACATGCTACTTGCCCTCCATTACACATCACTGAATAGATCACATCCAAAAAAAAAGGCCAGCCACTTCCATCCTGATAATGTGCATTCAGACTGGGTATCAAATAAGCTATGCCACCCTCCCCAATGTGAATCAACTGAAACCTTTCTCTTTGCCAGATTACAAACACATGGATTAGTGTCATCAGAAGAATCAACACTTCATAAAGTCTGTTAGCATCATTATCACAAAGAAAACGGTTTTGGGAAAGGTTTATTCCTCGCTGGAACAACCCAGTCACCATATGCAGCAACTGAACGGCTGCAACATTGCCAAAAGAAATTCTCACTGTGTCTTCCCCTTGGGTTTGTTTTTTGGTTACGCATATCTAGCCACTTCTTATCCTTTCAGACCACTGCGCATCTGCTCACAGATCTTGCAAGATTGGCAAAACTAAAGGGATTGGGTCTGAAAAGAAAGAAAAGGTGGCAGAGAGAGAGAGAGAAAAAGAGAGCACGAGAGAGAGAGAGTGGAGATGAAAGTCTAAGCAAACATTTCCTTTCCTTGGCAAGCTGCTCTTCCCTCAGTGATGAAAAAAAAGTTCTAAACCCCAGAGGGTGGAGGAAACCCAAATGCATTTCCTTACAGAATGTTGTAGTTTCGAAGAGGAGAAAAATAGATCACTTAATTATGTTTAAACATGCACAAAAATGAAAACAGAAGTCTTCTAAAACACCACCCAGTCCTTAATGAATGCAAAATGCTACGTTGGTAATGGAACCACCATGTGGGGACCAGTTGTTGAGACCCACTCCATGTAAAACCTGATTGAATTATATCCCGATAGTTTAAATGATTCTAGGGTCCGTTTAAAGTTGCTATTGGGTTAGCTCAATTGAATGGATCGGTGATTAGGATTTAACTTGTATTAGATCGTCCCACTGGAGGTGGTCAATGTCCTGAGACATGGAACGGAATCTGTCTGGAAGATCGAATGTCCTCACACTGCTATTTCAATTGGATCCAGATAGAAGTACGTCCCCCGAGTCACACCTCAGTGGCTCCCTTTATCGGCCGCTCCATTTGATCTCAAGATTGGGCATGGGGAAGAAAACGCTTGGAAATCAATACTCAATATCTCCTCAACACAAAATAGCGAGTGAAGAGGGCTAGCCCCGGACGCAGGACACGTCCCATTAGGCAAATAGACAGAGACAGATTTAAAGGCACTTTCTTTTTCTTAAGGAGTATAATCACCCCCTCCCCCTCCCCCCTCCCCCCCCCAAACAAAACATTTGAAACATAAAAATTCGAAACTGGGCTCGTCAATCCAAGTTTGACAATAATCTAAAAAGGTGGCTGGAGAGTGCTTGCTGTATGTGAGGCTGGACCCCGCGTATTACATTGTCCCTGGGATGTTCTGTACTGGTGAGTGTGGGATGAATGGATCTGGGAACTCCCCCTGTTGGGGTTCATGTCAGTTACCGTGGAGTAGGGTCGGTATCCCCGCAATTTCGCCGCCTCCAAAGTCCTCTGCCGCTCAAGCTCCTCCAGACCCCGGCGGTTGAGGTAGGCATTGACCACGAAACTGTCTCCTGCAAAAACACATGTCCGGATGGAGGGTGGTCAACAGAAAAATAATGCCGAGAACTGAAGAAACATTTAACAAAAATGTAAAACAAAAGAGAGGGCAAGGGCAGGGGGGGGGGGGGGGGGGGGAGTGGAGTTTAAAACACTGTTGAAAAGGAAAGGGATCAAATTAACGTCAAGTCATAGAATTAGCACCAACCCCAAAAGTTGAGCTGTCTACATGCAATTTATCCTCAGTATCGGAGTTAAAGAAAGTACCTCACCTTCAGGGTTCTCTCTCCGCTTGCACGCTGTCAGTTTCAATCAGTTACATAAAAAAATAAAATGTAACAAAAATTAGCAACACTCGCGATTTTCATTTTAATCGCACCCCCCTCCCCATAAAATACAACTCTTGAGAAAAATATGAACCGACCCCACGTGTGTGTGTGTGTGTGTGTTTGGGGGGGGGGGGGGGGGGGGGGGTTTAATTCACCTACCATGTTTTGACTGAAGCTTGCCCATTTTCAGCAATTGCTAATATCCTCTCCGCTTCCACGCCGAGAAAAGCATTTGGAGTTTTATTGTATTTCTTTCCTTTGCCGAGGAGGTAGGTGGGTGGTGGGGAGAAAGGTTTTAACAACCCCACAATTACAAAGAAAGTACTCTTTTTCCTCCCCCCACTCCCACCCAAAGCTTAAATCCTTAGAGTTTCTAGAAGAGCTGTCACTAGAGCGACTGGGGCAGAGAAGCGAGGCGGGCTACAGTGCATTAGCTCTCACCAGCACCACATTATTTAAAAAAAAACCTGCAGCTCTCACTCAGCGGCACTTTAAAGAGGGAGGCAAGACTTCCCTGTGAGACCCGAGCTCCAGACACTTTAAACTCACGTAGACGCGATCAGTCGAGTGCTGATTTCTGCCCAACTGCTTCAATGTGTACAGGCACCACCACATGTTGTCAAAGGTACCTTTCAAGGGAACCACATCTGTGTGCCTTTTCTGAAAGGTTGTTTCAGTGCACTCACTGAATCGCAAAGCACAGGAGCAAACCGTTCGGCCCATCATTGCCAATGCCAGTTCTTTGAAAAACTATTCAATTACAGCTTCATAAATCTTTTTTTTGTAATAAAGAGATGTGGTGCAAAAGTCGTTTTTGTTCATGCATCAAACCGGTATGGATGGACGGCCGGTTTATAAATCACAACAGTGACTTATTGCAAACTGACAGAGACAATGCTGGAGAATCTCAGCAGGCCTGACATTATCCATGGAGAGGGAAGGGAGTTAACATTTCGAGTCTTTGTTAAAGCTCATTTCTTATTTCTTCGTTAACAGGTCAGAAGCTCTTCACAAAAGCTATATTAATGCGTCTGAAAATACTTTTTTAAAGGCCCTGATCATAACTGAGGTACAGGAGCCCGAATGCTGCAGAGGTCAATGTGTTAGCAGCAAAAAGCATTGGATGAAGAACTAGAAAATCCTCAGTTGCTGGTTGCTGGGCAGGAAGAGGAGAGGGTTCGACACCCCAATAGTGCATCTTTCTGCTGGTTGTATCAAAATATCTCTTTAATACTAAAATTAATTGGGTTGCGACAGTTCGTTTTTAATGTCTTTGTCAGCACTTTGTCAGCGTTAGTTACTTAAATTTGTGTTATTTATAGTTGCATTGGTGTATATCTGATCCATAGAATCCCCATAGTGCAGAAGGAGGCCATTGGGCCCATCGAGTCAGCACCAACCCTCCAAAAGAACACTCCGTGACATTATGATAAATGCACAGAACTGTAAGGGTTAATGTTATGTCCAAATCAACCACTAGAGGGAGTTAGATGCAGAACTATACAAGGCAATGTTCTTCAAACTTTTTTTCCGGGGACCCATTTTACCAACCGACCAACCTTCTGGACCCAACCCGGCCGACCTTCAGGACCCACGCCAGCCGACCTTCGCGACCCACGCCGGCCACCTGCACGACCCACCATTTTCTCTGATCTTGTTTACTGCTGACAAAAATGGAGGAAATGGGTTTGGGTCCCTTTGGCCCTCGTACTCGCTCCGCCAATGGAAACTGTTGGATGAAGGTGAAGCCTTCTGGTGTTGGAAAGTATGGAATCTCCATCTGTCCAAAGTTCCACATTTTTATCCTGTAAAATTTTATCAAAAACACCCCTGAACTTGTAAAAAAAAAAGTTCAATAAGATAAATGAAAAAAATAAAAATTAAATGAATAAAATAAATGAATAAAAAACCCCAAACATGTAAAACAAAAGCTGCGACCATTTAAAAAAAAAGTGGTCGTACTGCGCATGCTTGCCTGATCATCGGCGCGCATCCGCATAGTTTTGCGCATGCCGCCGATGATCTGGCACGCATGCACAGTGCGGTCGCATTTTCTTTACATGTTCATGGCCATTTTGAAGGCCGCTTGCAACCAACGTTATTAACAGCCGGCTGCTGCGTGCAGATTTGCGCGATTGGGAGCACCGTGACGAAGATTCCGCGACCCACCCACGACTTGGGGTCGCGTCCCCAAGTTTGACAATGCCTGATATAGGCATCAATGCTAAGCCTTCTGGGTGAGAGGTTGAAGATAAGGCTAGAAGACAGACTGTAGGAAAGATAGTGTGAGTGCGAGCATTTCATCGTTATTGTATTAGTGTAGAGAATAGTAGTAGATGAGTGTACATTGTATGTTTATTATCAACTTTATTATGTAGGAGTAAGCGTTGAATCCAATTAAGTAGTGTAAATACATTTTTAGCTTTGTTCAGTATAAAAGCTAGTTGTGGTCTTTGTGAACACTACGCCAATCATCCTCTGATTCGAACCACAAAGAACACCACACACTCTACCTAGGCCCACTCCCTGTCCTATCACCGTAACCCCGCACAGTGATCATGACCAATCCATCTTATCTGTACAGCTTTGGACTGTGGGAGGAAACCGGAGCACCCAGAGGAAACCCACGCAGACACGGGGAGAACATGCAAACTCCACACAGTGACCCGAGGCCGGATTCAAACCCAGGTCCTTAGTGCTGTGAGGCAGCAGTGCTAACAACTGTGCCACCCTTTAACTTTCTATGGATTCTATATTGGCCAAATAAAAGCAAAATACTATGGATGCCATAAATCTGAAATAAAAACAGAAAATGCTGGAGAAACTCAGCAGATGTGGCAGCATCTGTGACAGATATCTGGCAGATATGTTTACATCTGCTTATCAGTTCAGAGGTATTTGATTTTACTTGTAAGTTATTCTTGTGTGGATTTATCTGTGTGTTATTGACCAGTGTGTTTGTGTATATCAGTTGTAAACTTTATTCCATAATCTTCTCCAGTTTGAACATTTCCCATGGTTTCTGCGCTACCCTGTCTGGCATCTTTTTTCCCCTAGTGTATTGGGACTACAGCCCTATTTAATTTGTTGAAATTGGCTCCATTAAGATACATTTAGCATTGACTGTTTTCTCTCCTTTTCAGTTTTTAGATCAAGTGATTCTTACCAATAATAATGAAGGTGACACTCTGAGGTCCATCTTGATGTGCCATTAACAAGATCAGGTTTATAACTTGATGTGTGAGGCTTTGGAGGTCTTCTTTCTTAAGATTCCAGACTTCAAGGCTATATAACTGAAATGCTCTTTGCATCTTTCATTGTCCATCCAAGCTTGACTTTAAGGGAGGCTCAATGAACAGACACCAAGAGCAGATACTGGGCAGTGGATGCATCTCAAGCATGGGATGGATTTATCTGTGCTGCAGTGTGGATCATTGGGCTAAGTGCTGGCAGCACAGGTTGGGAAGCCATGTGCACTACAGGTGTCACAGGATGTGTTTTGTGCAGTGGTACATGGTGGTCAAGAATGCTGCACATGGCGCCTATGCCAGAAACTGGACCACTGGCCAGAATTGATGGCGTGCTAGTTCTTTCAAAGAGATGTTTTTTCTCAATTTTGGGCTTGTGCATGAGATGCCTCATCTGCGTGTATGCTACACAACATACAATCATATTAGCATGTAGAGGGTTAGAATTCTGATGTTGTGCCACTCTCAGAATTATCGGTATGGTTTGATTATGGAGCATTTGGCAGCATGGGCCCCTCATTTACAGTATTGCCATTCATGTGAAGGGGGCGGGTTGTGAATGACTCATTACTGTGTTTGTTTGCAGTATGATGAGGCTCAGTTCTGGTGGTGAGGAGTTTCAGCCATATGAATGTGACTGACTCCAATTCATTGATGTTTATTGTCTCCCAGTTGTGTGTGTGTGTGTGGTGGGGGGGGGGGGGGGGGGGCAGTCAGTCCCTTGAGAAATTGTGAAGTCAATGTATAAGGTTCATTAGATGGAAGAATATCACCAGAGACTGGCTGATGGCAATTGTGATACTAGAGGACCCATCTAACAACAATTCCTCTGCACAGAGTCAGCCCTGGCTACATGGTCATCCATTCCTGGTGCTGTTCCATTGGTGGCCTCCTCATTTTCGTCCACTTTAAATTTTCCGAATGGACAGGGGCTTCCTCTTTCTTTACATCTTCCTCCTCCTCAGATGTTGGAGCTCTGTCCATGCCGCCATGTCATTGATTTGAATGCCCCAATGTTGTGCAGCATGTAGCACACCGTTACTTTTGTTGATACCCTTGCTGGGGAATATTCCAGAGCTTCACCTGAGCAATCGAGGCACCTGAAGCGCATTGGCAAAATGCCAAATGCCTGTTCGATGGTGACAAAATGGCTGCTGTTGTAGTTACGCTCTGCCTCTGTTTGTGGGTTGCTAAATGAGGGAAGGGTCATTATCCACATTCTTGTTGCCTGGAAGCCAACCATGGATCTGCGATGGTGGCCGAAATAGTTTAGGGAGTTGGGAGCTCCTTTGTATGAAGGCACCGTGGCAGCTGACAGCGAACCTTGCACACAAGTGAAGGAAGACCTTGTGGTGGTCACAAACCACCTGCTCATTGCTTGAGTGGAAGGATTCATGGTTGACAATGGTGTCCATGTTGAGTTAGGGCCTTTATAGAAACCTAGGTGCAATAAATAACACCTTGCACCTGAAGGAAGCCTGCTTATTGGGCAAAGACCATGGCTGTCTGCATCTGAGACACCAAAATATAAAGAGAAATTAATGTGATCCCCACACAAGCAAATAGGGCATTAGTTACAGCCTTAATTCAGCTATAAACTGCTGATTGTAATATACCAGACAAGGTATGATGATCACTGGAAAGATAATGAGACAACACGGTTGACAGCAACAGTTACCTTCACAGTCACTGGCAGGTCACGGGGGCGGGGTGAATGGATTGTGCTGCTGGACCAGACGATATATGTCTTTCACCACCTCATGGCTAAGCCTCAGTCGCCTTTAACACTGACTCTCCATCATGTTGAGGTAGGATGTCCTATAGGGCAGTACAACGTTGTCCTGTCTCTCCTTCCCTTTCCTGGTGCATAGATAACAGCGCCTCCCTCCTGAGCTTCTGTCTTCCCTCTGACCTCTGGCTGCTTATGGTGACTGGCTTCTATATCCTCTACATGTGAAAGTGCCATGCCCATCTTCTATGTTCCTTCATACGAAGGGCTATGCGCCGTTCTGCAGCACAACATTCTTGCTGGCATTGGGCGCATGAATCAATCGGAGCAACAATAATTATCCTGCGGGAACCAAAGAGTCCCACACGCCTACACCTTTGGGTCAAGGGAAAACAGCTGGAATTTGTTTAGTTCCTCTTCTGGAGCTGTGAGTAACATTTTAAAGCAAATTCCACTGGCTACCCTACCCCTCCATAGGGCCCCACTACTATCCGAAGAAATACATCAAGTTCAGACCTGAAAAAGTCAGGTCTACTTTACACACTTTGGGATCCACATTCCTAGGCCTCAGACTAGAGTGGAGGTAATTGATGATTTAAATGGCCAGCTGCCTTTGTAAAACATGCAAGCGTGAAACAAATGCCCATTTTCGTGCTTCCATGAAAGTGGAAAGTGTTGTGTTTGGCGGGTGGGATTTCCGATTTACAGGTGATCCTGCTGCTTTGGTCAAGATGGAGAAGCTCCATGACAAGTTGCAAATCTCCAACTGCACAGCACCAAATCCTGGCCGCTACCACCCGCCAACTCCCAGTCACTCACACGGCCATGTCAATTGCAATCTTGCTTTTGCGAGGAACCTTTAGGATAGATGATGGCTCTGTATAAAATTACGGAGCATCATAAAGCTCGGGAAAATCCACTGAAATTGCCATTGCCAATTCCCGTTGTTAGAGAATGGTGCCAAGTGCTTGGGTTTTACTGGAGATGCGCACTCACGCTTCAAGAACCACACGCAACGTTTGCCCCACCTTGGTGCTCACGAGGCTGTTGGAGGCTTCACTTCCACCCCGAGCCCTTGATCCATTTGGGGGCTGAGCATGATGCAGTAGGTGAAGAACGGTGTGTTTTTCAATGCCTGTTAAAAATACTGACAGTTCAAACAAAGCATTTTCTGCGAAATTGGGAATAAGGCTCAATTTTATTGAGAAATTGTGTCCCTCACGATACGTTTGCGAGAGTTGGCCTGGCTCCAATTTGTCCCCTACCCTCCTGTTCTTTCCCCCTAGCCTCCTGTTCTTTCCCCCTAGCCTCCTGTTCTTTCCCCCTAGCCTCCTGTTCTTTCCCCCTAGCCTCCTGTTCTTTCCCCCTAGCCTTGCACATTCTTTTCCCTTCAAGCATTGGTTGAATTCCCTTTTTGAAAGTTACTAATGAATTTGCCTGCAGCACCTAGTCAGGCAGTTCATTCCAGCTTATAACAAATTGATTGCTGATCCTTCTGCCAGTAGTAACTGATCATTCAATCAAAACCCTTCAGAATTTTGAATGCCAATATTAAGTCTACCCATTCTCTGCTCTGAGGAAACCAATCCCAGCTACTCCCCTTTCTCCACTGAAATTGAAGTCCTCACTCCTGGGTGGAGCAAACCTAATTGTACCTTCTTTCTGGTAAATTTTATGGGGGGGGAAGCCTGAAGTCCCTGCCTCTCCCCCAAGCCTCCACCCCAACACACTCCAACCCCCACCCCATACAAACGCCTTCTCTCAATTTGCAATAAAACAGAAAATGCTGTAAATAGGCAGCTTCTGGTGAGAGAGTAACGCTGCTTTAGCATTTTGGAGACACCCTTCATCAGTTCAGAAGGGTAATTCTAACTTTGGAGGGCGGCATGGTGGCGCAGTGGTTAGCACTGCTGCCTCACGGCGCCGAGGACCCGGGATCGATCCCGGCCCCGGGTCACTGCTCACTCCCACAAACGCAAAGATGTGCAGGGTAGGTAGATTGGCCACGCTAAAATTGCCCCTTAATTGGAAAAAAAAAGAATTGGGTATTCTGAATTTAAAAAAATAAATTCTAACTTTGTTGATATAGTGTAAAAGACCAAAGATTCAGCCACACACAAGGCAACCTCCCTGATTTTCATTTCTAATAGCTAGATAAGTACACATTGGCCGAAATTTTCTGTCCATTCCCGCCAGCGGGATCTTAAAAGCGGCAGCACTGACTCCCCACTGTGGGTTCCCCAGCGGAGGAGGATGCAGACAACAGGAAAACCCATTGACAGCAGCGAGACAGGAAGATCCTGCTGCCGCCTAATGGCGGGCCACTTCTGCCATCACAAAACAGGCCACGGACAGGGTGGGGCTGAAAATCTTGCACATTATCTGAAATTCATCAAGAAGATGCATTGGCCAACACTGAATGAGGGTATCCTATTTAACAACAACAGTAACAAAACAGCAAAGGCTTGTATGAGCATTGTAGTAACACTTCTCAATGTGCTTCACAGAACTTGTTACCAAATAGAATTTGACACTGAGGCACAAAACAGGAATTATCGAGCAGATGACTAAAAAGCTTGGCTGAAGAGATACATTTTAAGCACTGTATTAAAAAAGGTTAGGGAGCATACTTCAGGGATTTACGCTCTCAGAAACGGAAGATATGGTTGCCAATGGTGGAGCAATTAAATTCAGGGCTGTACAAGAGACCAGGATTCGAGGAGTGCAGAGATTCTGGTGGATTGTTGTGTTTGGGGATATTGCAGAGATATAGAGGGAGCGAGACTATTGAAGGATTTGAAAAATAGCATTTTAAACTTTAAGCATTACTTAACCAGGAGTCAATGTAGTTCAGTGAGCATTGGTGCGATGGGTGAACTTGTGATTGTGCAACAGACATTTGGATGAGATTAAATTTATGGGATTTGGAAGATGGGAGGCTGGCCAGGAGGACATTGGAAAAGTTAAGTCCCAACATTGTGATGAATGTAAGAAATTGTAATTTTCTTTGCAGTACGGTTATTAAAGCCTGGTTAAGATTGATACTGACTGTATGTCTGCTAAAACTATGATTAAGGGGTCGTAAAAGTGTGGCATCATTGATTCTGGAGGTGAAGTGTTCCACTAATTGATTACTGTTTACATGTAAAGGACAACTGGGGTGTAGATAATTATGAAGGGGTATTATGTGTTCCCTGGCTAAACAGATCATGGGATATCTTGTGGGAGGAGACAGAAGAATACGTTAATCTTTGGTTACAGATGATGTAATTAAGGGGAGGAGCCAGGTCTGTCTGAAAAGTTAGTTATTCCAAGGATTTAAAACCGAACAGAGTTTTTTTTCAGTTTTGGACCTGAAAGGTCTCTCTCCAAAAATGTTGTACAGAGAAAAGGAAGTAGAGGGTTGTTAACTTTATTCATGAATGGCATTTGAACTATTGTGGTTTGCTTAATTGGAATATGGGGCAGATTTAGGAGGAAAGTTAAAGTTTCTCTTTTACAAAATAACTGTTGTAGCTGTTAGTGTAAAGCTATTTCTCTGTTGTTAATGTGGTTAATTCTGTGTTTAAATTACAGTTTGTTTAACATGAGCGGATAGGAAAACTGAGCCCAGTGGTGTAATGAGCGAGAATGTTTTGTATCCAAAATTAATAAGTAACCAGTTTTCAACCAGCACAGCCATTAATACCTCTGACAACTACAAAAAGAGAACATAATGTGATATAAATCACAAGACCTAGATAATTTGGGTGGTCTTTCTTCATACCAAAGAAGGGTACTTACTTAGCTGGAGTGGGCCTTTGCTTATTACTGTGAAAAATGAAATGAAAATCGCTTATTGTCACGAGTAGGCTTCAATGAAGTTACTGTGAAAAGCCCCTAGTCGCCACATTCCAGCGCCTGTCCGGGGAGGCTGGTACGGGAATCGAACCGTGCTGCTGGCCTGCTTTAAAAGCCAGCGATTTAGCTTGGTGAGCTAAACCAGCCCCTTAGTGTTTGAGAAGTTCCAAAAAAGATCTACAACTTGCTTCACGCTGTGTGAAAATGTATAGTTGATTTTTGTTTCAGGTGAAGATGGGACAGGTGGTGAGTGGAGAAGTCAGCTTCCCCACCGCCCAGCCCTCCGATATTGCCGATAACAGAAGCATGTGTGATGATAGGTAGACTATCAACTGTATATAATATGAATAGTTCGTCACCATCTGTATGCGTATTATAAGTTATATGTTTTACTGTTGTAGTTCTAGCATCCGACCAGCAGGTGGGGTGAACATGCAGTCCCGGGACCCGGATGCTCCACGTGTTCCATCAGTTAGATATTTATTTCCAGCTGTATTCATCCGAGACATTTTAGTTATTCGGTGGTGTAGTGTTAGCAATAAATAACTTTGTTTATAAAACAAAGTCTAATGTTCTTTGTTCACACGGCAATATCGCGATTTCACATCAGCCCAATCAAAGAATATTACAGCACGATCTATTAGAGTAATTAAAGGCAAGCTGTGATCACATGCTGAGAGGAGCTCGCCAATCAAGGGTTGCAGGAAACCCAGTGATTCTTCCGTGGAGGCAATATTCAAGTAGGTGGAAGGGGCAGAAGTGGAAGATGGGGAAGCTTCACAATCAACAGGGAGCAAACAATTTCCCCTCTAAGCCAATGGAAGCATTATTTTTGGATCCCTGACCAGCATACCCTTTGGACCTCTTTGACTTAAAGCCCCATTGCTTGCCCTTCCCTCCTTGCTCCATGTATTGAACTCAGTTGTTGGGACCCTCCAAACTCCACGCCCCTACTTTGCATTCATCACATACCCCAACCATTGGCAACACAACATTCAAGGCGACAGTTCAGTAATTCCTCACTGCAGATTCTTCTCGAGGCTGGCCGAGCAACAGTTTGCGACCACAGGAAATATGCAGGTTTGTGCTCATTTCCCAGGGAGAACTCATGACTGTTTAATCCTAAATCACTCCCAGCAACCAGAGCAATCTGCAGTCCCTGTCTAATTGCAGAGTTGGATCCAGGGTGACAAGGGCAATCCCCTCAGGATGTGGCTCATGACACCAGAGCATCATCTCCAAAACCCCTGGAAAAACACTAAACTGCACTCACAAATTGATGAGGGCAATTTTAGAGAAAGCCATCGGCTTGCTGAAACAACACTTCTGCTGCCTTGACCAGTCCTGCACAGCATTACAGTATGTGCCACAAAGCGTATCCTGGATTGCCATGGTCTGCTGTGTGTTGTACAATGTGGAATTGCAATAAGGAAAGGTATGGTGTGGCAAAAATGTGAAGAAGCTGCTCTCTTCCTCTGATGAGGATTCTTACAACACCGGGTTAAAGTCCAACATGCTTGTTTCAAATCACTAACTTTCGGAGCACTGCTCCTTCCTCAGGTGAAAGGAGCAGTGCTCCGAAAGCTAGTGATTTGAAACAAACCTGTTGGACTTTAACTTGGTGTTGTAAGACTTCTTACTGTGCTTACCCCAGTCTAACGGCGGCATCTCCACATCATCTGATAAGGATGACAGTGAAGAATCTGAGTTAGCCCCTGGAAGCAGCCAGTGGAGTATAATTCAATGCTGCAGTCACTTTGAGGGCAACTGACATCAGGTTCCCGCCAAACACAGGAGGCTGCAGTTCTTGTTGAAGAAATGGTCAGAGCTCAGTGACTGCTGACTGGGATAGGCTCAGCTGTCTGACCTTGTCTCTCAGGCAGTTGAGGATAGCTGGTGCGTGTTCTGAATACACGCTGACACACCGTGGCTCACATCCCGTTGTTTTCCTCCTGACCAGTCTCCCACTTTGTGATGCTGTTTGAAGGCCTTACTGTGGCCTATGTTGTTGTTTGGTCATAAACCTCCGCGGCGAATTCTCTCCTCCACCTGAGCTTGCAAAAAGGCTGGATGTATAAGACCCATCGCAAATCCACAAAGTGAACTGTGTGAAGAAGGCAGGCGATGAACACTTTGTATATGGCCTTCATCCCGAGAGCAGCTGCAAATGACCAATGGGAATGCCGAAACCTCCCATGGGCCATGCCCAGAACTCCTCACACCCCACAGTGGCCTTCTCTCAAAAGAACCTGTCTCCTGCCTGCTCAAGCTGTGTTAGTACGTGTGGTGAATGTAACTTAGTAATTCACACTGGATTTACCAATACCATTGTAAGCGCAGTAGCGTTATCCGACCACTAGGGGGAGTAGCTCTGGGAATGCTCAGGAGTTTGTACAGGGCTCCACCCTTGGCTCCGCCCACGACTCCTCCCCCTAGGCAGCTGTATAAATAACCGTGTCCAGAGCCAGCCTGCAGTTCATCGAGAGTTCAACAGGTAACAGGCTGGCTCTGTAGTAAGTAGATTAAAACCACTGTTCATATCTTAAAGCACGTGTCTCGTGAATTGATGGTTCCATCAGTACGGATGTCCGTGGACGTGCCCAGTGTGACCCAGCAGCTGCCAACTATCCACCTTCACTCTCTCTCTCTCTGCCACCATCACCCCAATGTTGAGATCCAGAAATTTTGACTCCCACTAAATAAATCCCCACCCGTCAGCGGACATCTCATTTCTCAATCCCAGAGGCCCCTTTAAATTCTGTCACTCGTTTAAGGCCACCTTGTTGGATAGGAGTTAAGAACTGGCGTTGGTGAAACATCATGCATGACCTCAAAACACCCCAAAGGTCTTTTTATTTTACAGCCAATGACATACTATGTAATATAGGAGGTTTCAAGTTTGTGCACAGCAAAATCCCACAAATGGCAATGAGGTAAAAGTTTTTCCTGATGTTTTGGGAGGGGTAAATATTGACCCAGGTATCAGAGAATACAGCACAGCTCTTCTCCAAAGTAGTTTTTTGGCAGCTTCCCTATCCACCCGAGGGGCATATCAGCTTGCCCAGAAAGGCAATGAGTTAGGCCGCGCACTGGAACTCCTAAGTGCAGAAGGAGATCGGGACACTGTTTTTAAATGACGTTCCAGCGAACGGAGCACCTCAGTTCAGTAAACAAGCTGAGTGCGGCCTCTGGGATATGCTCCCTGCTATGGCCCCGTATCTAACCAGATGGGCTTTAGATCGCATGGTCTTTCTCGGCGCAGCGATCACGGCCTTGGCTGTGATTATCTTAAGGGGAATAGCCTCGGGGAACCGAGTGGCTAAGTCTTGCTGTAACTGTACCCATTGTACAGTTCCAGGTTGTGATGGATACAGATATTACATTGCAAGTCAAAGCCCAGTAACTTTCTGGAGGATTAATCACAGCAGAGAATGAGCCAGGAAAATCACCTTTCCCAACAGCTCAAAATAGTTTTTTGCGTAATAAGAGTTTGGAATGAAACTCAATGAGCCCTTACAGAGCTAACATTTAGTATCCACTTTGTCTGCTGGTAGTGAATGTTGACATAGAACCACTCTTCTTAGTTTATAAAATTACCTTGCACATGCACCAGCTTTCGCTTGCATTGAAGGAAAGCGACTCAGATTGCCACTGAACCGACGTTATTCGTTACTCAGACTTGAACAGCTCAGTTACTCAGAGACTTAACCATATTGCACAATGTGGCATTTGTCAACACTGCCATTAATCAGGAGTGCTAGATTGTCAATGAAGAACCAATAATACCCCCTACAAATCTTTCTCAAATAGCCCTTCAGCTGGACTGTTGAACACTGGGAATCGGCTACTTAACAAAAGTGCCCTTTAAGATAATGGCTGTGGTGGATCACATTCCTAGTAATTCACACTGTGTTATATTGTATGTGTTGTGTCTCTGTAAGCTCGGTATACGAGCAGTTGCGTGGCTCTGCCCATAGGGGGAGATCAGGAGTTTGTACTGGGCTCCACCCTTGGCTCCGCCCATGGTTCCGCCCATGGCTCCTCCCACTAACTGGAAGTATAAAGATCTGCAGTTGTGAGCCTGCTGCCAGTTCATCTCGTCGCAGGCAGGCTCAGTTGTAAGACTATTAAATTGATGTAACCACTGTTCACTTCCAATCTCGTGTCTTGTGAATTGATGGTCACATCAATGGCACACTGCCTTTTTTTGATGAGACGCTGAAATGAGAAGGGGCAACTTGGTGCTCTCATTCCCAGGATGACACATGTGCCTTCAAGTGCAATATTAATGGCCTGGCACCTTACAAAGAGCACTGCTTACAATCAAAAGATGGTTTCTGGTTTGAGTCATGTTCAGCAACTACTAAATATATGTAATTTAAATATAGGATATGCCAGATGGCATCAGTGCCTCTCTCAGAAGTGTATCATTAATAATGATTGCATACTTTGATAGCGCAAAGTTTAATATTTTATCAAAGTACACAATTAAGATTTTTATCCCTTCCAACATCCTCCTCTTTATATCTTTAATTGGTGGAAGGCAGTTTCTCTTTCTGGAAGATGCCAGCTCAGTGTTGCCAACTGTGTGAGCTTTATATCACAAAGATCATTTCATTAATTTAGGGCAGTTGGGATGGCCTGATCATTTATTTTACTACTGTATACTTTTAGTGATCAGATAGATGGATAGATAACAATCCCACATTTATTTTTCCCTCCTTTTAATGGCAGGTGCACTGAAGTCAATTGTAATGTTCCAGTAGCAAGGAGGTTATGCTGAACCTTTATAAATCACTGGTTAGGACTTCCGGTTGCGGCTATGCGGAGCTAAGCCGCACGTTCGGCAGCTCCCGCTATTTAGGGACTTTTGGGCCGTTTCGAGGGCCCCAAACGGCGCTGTTTTTACGCATCCTGGTGGGGGGAGGTGCCTGGAAGAACTTGCCCTACACTATATGGTGCTCACCCGGAGTGGGACGAAGAAAAAGACTGCAGCAACTCCCCCAAAAAACGGGGGAAGGAAAACAAAATGGCGGCCGGCGCAACACCCGAGGACTGGTGGAAGTGGGCGCAGGAGCAACAGGTCTCGCTCCTACGTTGTTTTGCTGAGCTGAAGGCTGAGCTGCTGGACTCCATGAATGCAACTACGAACAAGCTGCTTGGGACCCAGGCGGCCCAGGAGGAGTCTATTCGGGAGTTGCAGCAGCAGGCCGTTGAAAGGGAGGAGGAGGCCGTGGTCCTCGTGGGGAAAGTGGAGTTGCACGAGGCACTACATAAAAAGTGGCAGGACCGCTTGGAGGAGCTGGACGTTCGCACGAGGCGAAAGAATCTGAGGATCCTGGGCCTGGCGGAGGGGCTGGAGGGGTCGGATCTCCCGGCGTATGTGTCCACGATGCTGAGCTCGTTGATGGGAGCGGGGCCCTTCCATTTGCCCCTGGAGCTTGAGGGAGCGCACAGAGTGATGGCCAGGAGGTCCCAAGGCAGGTGAGCCCCCGAGGGCGTTGCTGGTGCGGTTCCACCGATTCAGTGACCAGGAGTGTGTGCTGCGCTGGGCCAAGAAAGAGAGGAGCAGTAAATGGGAGAATTCGGTAGTGAGGATCTACCAGGACTGGAGTGCGGAGGTGGCTAAGTGGCGGGCCGGGTTCAACCGGAGGAAGGCAGTGCTGCATGCCAAGCAGGTCAGGTTTGGAATGCTGCAGCCTGCGCGCCTGTGGGTAACATACAAGGACCGGCACCATTACTTCGAGTCCCCAGAGGAGACGTGGGCCTTTGTACAGGCGGAGAAGCTGGACTCGAACTAGGGCCTGGGGACATACTTTGGCCGTCGTTGTTTCCGCTGTGGCTGTTTTGTTTCAACTGTTTCAACTTTTTTAACTTTGACATGTGTGTTATGTATGCTGGTTTTCTGTTTTCTCTGTTTACGGGTGGGTTTGTTTGTTGGGCATGGTTGTGGGTTAGGTGGGGAGTGTTGGGGATTTGTGTTTTATATGTTCTCTTCTGTACGGGGCTGGGGATTGAGGTGAAACTGGATTTTGGGGAACTGCGTCAGAAGGGTGGGGTGTGGCAGTGTGAAAGCGCGGGCTTTCCTCTGGTTTCCTGCGCTGCGGGGCAGGGGGGGTGGAGCTTGCGGTGGGGGCAGGGCCTCTACGGGTCTTCTTTCCCACGCTGCAGCAATGCCAAGGAGGTGTGGCAAGAGGGGGATGACCCCATGCCGGGAGGGGATAGGTTTTGGCGGGAGCTGCCGGGGTCAGCAGAAGTCAGCTGACTCACGGAAGTACCATGGAGGGTGCGTCGCGGCTAGGAGGGGTCCTAGCCTTGGGGGGGGGGGGGGGGGGGGGAGAATACCAGGTTGCTGCTGGAACGACTAGGAAGGAGCCGATGGGGGCCGGGGGGAAGAGGAGAGGTGTTATCGCCATGGGGAACGGGTCGAGCGGGGTGTGCTGGCCTGGGGTGAACATCTGCCAAGCTATGGCTAGTCGGCGGGGGAGGGGGGGGGTTGCCCTCTGATCCGGCTGATTACCTGGAACGTGAGGGGGCTGAACAGGCCGGTTAAGAGAACCAGGGTGTTTTCCCATCTAAGGGGGTTGAAGGCGGACGTGGCTATGCTCCAGGAGACCCACCTGAAGGTGGCGGACCAGGTTCGTCTGAGGAAGGGGTGGGTGGGGCAGGTTTATCATTCAGGATTGGACGCGAAGAACCGGGGGGTGGCGATTCTGGTGGGGAAGAGGGGGGCGTTTCAGACGGCTGAGGTGGTGTTGGACAAGGAGGGCAGATATATCATGGTGAAGGGTAGGCTGCAGGGAGAGAAGGTGGTGCTGGTGAACGTATATGCTCCGAATTGGGATGATGCTGGCTTCATGAGGCGATTGTTGGGCCGCATCCCGGACCTGGAGGCAGGGGGGCCTGATCATGGGGGGAGATTTTAACACAGTGCTGGATCCCACACTGGACCGGTCCAGTTCAAGGATGGGTAGGAGACCGGCGGCGGCCAAAGTGCTGAGGGGATACATGGACCAGATGGGAGGGGTGGATCCCTGGAGGTTTGGGAGACCGAGAGCGCGGGAGTATTCCTTTTTCTCTCACGTCCATAGGATTTATTCCCGGATAGACTTTTTTGTCCTGAGCAGGGGATTGATTCCGAGAGTGCAAGATGCCGAGTACTCGGCCATAGCGATTTCGGACCATGCCCCGCACTGGGTTGACCTGGAGATGGGAGAGGCGCGGGACCAGCGCCCGCTCTGGCACCTGGATGTGGGGATGCTGGCGGAGGAGGAGGTGTGTAAGAGGGTTCGGAGAAGCATTGAGGGATATCTGGATACCAATGATATGGGGGAGGTCCAGGTGGGGATGGTCTGGGAGGCTCTGAAAGCAGTGATCCGGGGGGAGCTGATCTCCATCCGGGCCCACAGGGAAAGGAGGGAGAGGAAGGAGCGGGAGAGACTGGTGGGAGAGATCCTGGAGGTGGACAGGAGATATGCGGAGGCAACGGAGGAAGGGTTGCTGGGAGAACGGCGCAGTTTGCAGGCCAATTTTGACTTGTTGACCACCAGAATGGCGGAGACACAGTGGGGGAGGGCGCAGGGCGCGGTATATTAGTATGGAGAGAAGGCGAGCAGGATGTTGGCGCATCAGCTCCGTAGGCGAGATGCGGCTAGGGAAATTGGTGGAGTGAAGGATGGGGGTGGAAATGTAGTGCAGAAGGGGACAGAAGTAAACGGGGTCTTTAGGGACTTTTACGAGGGATTGTACCGGTCGGAACCTCTGAGGGGGAGAGAGGGGATGGAGAGCTTCATGAACAGGCTATGTTTCCCAAGGGTTCAAGAAAGGCTGGTAGAGGGGCTGGGGGTGCCGATAGAGTTGGAGGAGCTAGTCAGGGGGATCGGACAAATGCAGTCAGGTAAGGCCCCGGGCCAGACGGGTTCCCGGCGGAATTTTACAAAAAATATGCGGACCTGGTGGGTTCCCTGTTGGTGCGAGCCTTCAATGAGGCATGGGAGGGGGGGGCTTTGCCCCCGACGATGTCGCGGGCACTGATCTCTTTGATTCTAAAACGGGATAAGGACCCCTTGCAGTGCGGATCATATAGGCCTATCTCGCTCCTTAACGTAGACGCTAAGTTGCTGGCGAAGATCCTGGCTACCAGGATAGAGGATTGTGTGCCAGAGGTAATTCACGAAGATCAGACAGGATTTGTCAAGGGGCGGCAGCTCAACACGAATGTGCGGAGACTGCTCAATGTTATCATGATGCTGGCAGTGGAGGGGGAGGCGGAGATAGTGGTGGCGCTGGACGCAGAGAAAGTGTTTCATAGAGTTGAGTGGGGGTACCTGTGGGAGGTGCTGGAGAGGTTTGGATTTGGGGAGGGATTCATTAAATGGTTGAGGCTGCTTTACGCGGCTCCGATGGCGAGTGTAGTCACAAATGGAAGGAGATCGGAGTACTTTAGGCTCTATCGAGGGACCAGGCAGGGGTGTCCCCTGTCCCCCCTGCTCTTTGCACTGGCGATTGAACCGCTGGCCATGGCGTTGAGGGAGTCAGGGAAATGGAGGGGTCTGGTGCGGGGTGGGGAGGAACATCGTGTATCACTGTATGCGGACGACCTGCTGTTATATGTGGTGGATCCAGAGGGGGGAATGCCGGGGGTGATGGAGCTGTTAGCGGAATTTGGGGGCTTCTCGGGCTATAAGCTAAATTTAGGAAAGAGCGAGGTATTTGTAGTGCACCCGGGAGATCAAGAGGAGGGAATTGGGAGGCTCCCTTTCAGGAGGGCAGTGAAGACGTTCAGGTACCTGGGGGTGCAGGTGGCCAGGAGTTGGGGGGCTCTCCATAAGCTTAATTTTACCAGGCTGGTGGAGCAGATGGAGGAGGAATTTAAAAGGTGGGACATGGTACCGCTATCGTTGGCGGGTAGAGTGCAGTCCGTCAAAATGACGGTTCTCCCGAGGTTCTTGTTCCTCTTCCAGTGTTTGCCCATCTTTATCCCTAGGGCCTTTTTTAAAAGGGTGACCAGCAGCATCATGGGATTTGTTTGGGCGCATGGCACCCCGAGGGTGAAGAGGGTCTTCTTGGAGCGGGGTAGAGATGGGGGGGGCTGGCGTTGCCCAACATCTCGGGGTACTACTGGGCGGCCAACGTGTCGATGGTGCGTAAGTGGGTAATGGAGGGGGAGGGTGCAGCATGGAAACGGATGGAGAGAGCGTCCTGTGGGGATACAAGCCTGGGGGCCCTGGTAACGGCGCCGTGGCCGCTCCCTCCTACGAGGTATACCACGAGTCCGGTGGTGGCGGCTACCCTCAAGATTTGTGGGCAGTGGAGGCGACATAGGGGAGAAATTGGGGACTCGATGGAGGCTCCGTTAAGGGGGAACCATAGGTTCGTCCCGGGGAACATGGATGGGGGATTTCAGGGATGGTACAGAACGGGCATTAGACAGCTGAGGGACCTGTTTATCAACGGAAGGTTTGCGAGCCTGGGGGAGTTGGAGGAGAAATTTGGGCTCCCTCCGGGAAACATGTTTAGATATCTGCAGGTAAAGGCATTTGCTAGACGGCAGGTGGAGGGATTCCCTCCGCTCCCCGCGAGGGGGGTGAATGACAGGGTGCTCTCGGGGGTCTGGGTCGGGGAGGGGAAGATATCCGATATCTACAAGTTTATGCAGGAGGTGGAAGAGGCGTCAGTAGAGGAGCTGAAAACGAAGTGGGAGGGGGAACTGGGGGAACAGATCGAAGACGGGACATGGGCTGATGCCCTGGAGAGGGTTAATTCTTCCTCCTCGTGTGCGCGGCTTAGCCTCATTCAATTCAAGGTGCTGCATAGGGCCCACATGACTGGGACGAGGATGAGTAGGTTCTTTGGGGGTGAAGATAGTTGTGTCAGGTGCTCGGGGAGTCCAGCGAATCATGCCCATATGTTCTGGGCATGCCCGGCACTGGAGGAGTTCTGGAAGGGGGTGGCGAGGACGGTGTCAAGGGTGGTGGGATCCAGGGTCAAGCCAGGATGGGGACTCGCGATCTTTGGGGTTGGGGTGGAGCCGGGAGTGCAGGAGGCGAAAGAGGCCGGTGTGCTGGCCTTTGCGTCCCTAGTAGCCCGGCGAAGGATCTTGCTACAATGGAAGGATGTGAGGCCCCCAAGTGTGGAGACCTGGATCAATGACATGGCCGGCTTCATTAAGCTAGAGAAGGTCAAGTTCGCCCTGAGAGGATCGGTGCAAGGGTTCTTTAAGCGGTGGCAACCTTTCCTTACATGTGTTGTTACGGTTTGGGGGGAGTTGCGGGTGTTATGGGGCAGTTTGTTGCATATTATTACTTGTTGTTATATTTTTATATTTTCTGTAAAAAATTCCAATAAAAATTATTTTAAAAAAATAAATAAATCACTGGTTAGACACCATGCCTGTCCAATTCTGGGCACTATGAGGATAGTAAGGCCTGGGAGAGGGTGTAGAGGAGATTAGAATGACACCGGGGTGAGGGACTTGTAGGGTAACTGGAGAAGCAGATTTGAAATTACTGTCAGATTAGCCATGATCCTATTTAATGGGGGAGCAGGGGCTCGAGGGGCTGAATGGTCTATTCCTGCTTCTTGTTCGTACGTTCACATGATTATTCTTCTTGAGCAAAAGTAGGTTAAGGGGAAATTTGCTGGGGGTGTTGAAAATGAAGGAGGGATTTGAAAGAGCAGACAGGGAGAAGCTGTGTCTAGGCGGATGGCAGATGGGTCAGTAGCCAGAGGACACAGATTAAAACTGATTGGCAAACTAAACAGATGGAAGACGAGGGGACCTTTTTATGTGCAGTGATCTGAAAGGCACTCCCTGACAGGATAGTGAAAGCAGATTCAACAGTAACTTTCACAAGAGAATCGGATGTACACTTGGAAAGTGGAAAGAAACGCAGGGCAATTTGGAAAGAGCAGGGAATATGGGACTCATTAGATAACTACAAGCCAGCACAGGCAGAGTAGGCCTATTAGCTCCTTCAGGTGTTTTATGATTCATTGAGAGACCTAGGCCTGATTTTCTGTGGCCTGAGATAGTTTGGAATGGAGGCAGGCAGAGTGGACAAAATGGCGGCAATGCTGCGTGACTCGATGTCCCATCTCCATTTCCAGCTTTGTCAATCTTCCACAGGGCAGGGGGAACATGGACCTCCAAACTTGGCCAAGCCCCTAAACAGGCCAAGGGCTTGTTAAAAGGCCACCTCTACAACCGCATGGACTCCTCCTCGAGATGGCCAGCGTTCAGCAGCTGCCTAAACCAGACCAGCTGCACGCAGGTGAGGACCATGTCGGGGAGAATGCTGGGTATCAGAAAGCCAGAGCAGAGAGATGAGGGGCGTGAAGGGGAGGGAGACATTTCCCTGAACACCAGGATCTGTAGACTGAGGCTAAGGGACCCGTGATGACTGAGAACAAGTCCCAGAGAGACTGCGATACTTTACACAGATGGTCGCAGACATCTATTCTGTTGTCAGTGCAGATCTTTGTGGCATCTTACAGATGGCTGAACACTGGTCAATCACCCAAGTTATACATGACCTCCTCACCAAGGCTGGGCAACAAGTCAGTTTCACAACAGATGGGGCACTGCAGGCAGAGGGCACTGAGTCTAGTGCCTGGTCTGGTCAGCTGGTGCCTTCCATTATTCTCCTGTAAGGATCAGAGGAACATAGGACTTCAGAGCAGGAGTTGGCTATTCAGCCCCTCTACTCTGTGCCACCATTCAATACATTTGTGGTCTCAGTGCCTGTGGTAATTTTCTTTGCTCTCCATTACATGGTGTTCGGAGAGGTCTGGTCCTTGAGGACAGTAAGACACTGGAATGGGACTGCTCAGAGGATGAGCAAGAGAAGGAGGTAAGAGAGGAGGAGGAATGAGAGTCAGAGGAACATGACGTAAAACAGAGAGGTGTCCCTGCTGCATGATGAGTTGGTCACCTCCTGCCACCCTCCAGGGAGAGGATCTCGCTCCTCTCTCTCATGGGTGCCCGTCCTGCTGTTCTCCTGTAACATCTCACTTACCTGCGGTGAAAGGCCTTGGCACAAACTCTCCTCTTTGGAACAATCAGCAGCCTCAATGATGGCTACTCTGAGTATCAGAAACCCGCCCCTTTTCCGACGCCCATTAGCTTTAATTTGACATGAATCCCGTCTCTATATCAGTTTAGGGTTCGTCACACAAAAATCTGTAATTTGGACAGTTTCCCATTGGAGGCGGGTTTTTGATAAAGAGACAGAATAGGCTCCGATTCCCCATCACTATCATGAAAATGCGGACCCTAGTGATATATGATATTTTACAAAACTGATAAGCAAATATAAACTAATTCAGTAATTAAAGGGGCACTGTTACAAAGGCAACATTTTCAATGAAAACTTAATAAATTGCATTAAAATGCCATTCCAGGGGCTGGTGATGTACTCTGGCCTCAGTGGTGTCCACCCATTGCAGAAGGCCTCAGGCGTACTGGTGGTAACTACATGCTTCCTCTCCAGGGACACTCGTGTTGTGTGGCACTACCACTGTACCAAATGGGATAGACTTCAAACAGATCTAGCAACTCTATAAGGTGCTGTGGGCCACCAGCAACAGCAGAATTGTACTCAATCACAATCTGAAACCCCATGGCCCAGCATATCCTCCACTCTACCATTGCCACCAAGCCACGGCATCAACCTTGGTTCAATGAAGAGGCCAGGAAAGCATGCCAGGAACAACACCAGGCATACCAAAAAATGGAGAGGTAAGGGTTAATCAAGAGTAGTCAGCATGGATTTGTTAAGGGGAGGTCATGTCTGACCAACTTGATTTAATTTTTCGAAAAGGTGGCCAGGTGTGTAGATGAGGGCAATGCATTTGACGTTGTCTGTTTGGACTTCAGTGAGGCTTTTGATAAGGTCCCACATGGGAGACTGGTAGCGAAGGTAAGAGCCCATGAGATCCAAGGAAATTTGGCAAATTGGATTCAAAATTGGCGGAGTGGCTGGAAGCAGAAGGGTCTCACAGCCAGCACAGGGGACAGGGCCGCACGGCTGTGCATGTGCCGCCGACAAGTGAGCCTGGGCCTTCCAGCCTCAGAGCCCCCAGAGGGGTGATTATCTGACTGGAAGCCTGTGTCCAATGTGTCCAATCTGCACGGATCAGTGTTGGGGCCCTTGCTGTTTATGGCTAATATAAATGATTTAGATATGAATGTAAGAGGGTTGATCAGTAAGTTTGCAGAAGATATGAAATTTAGTGGAGTGGTAAATAGTGAGGAGGATAGCCTCTGATTACAGGAGGATATAAACGGGTTGGTCAGATGGGCTGATCAGTGGCAGGTGGAATTTAATCCAGATAGGTGCGAGGTGATGCTCTTGGGCAGGACAAACAAGGCAAGGGAATACTTGATAAATGGCAGGACTCTAGAAAGCACCGAGGATTAGAGGGATCTTAGTGTGCATGTACATCTTAAGGGACCTTAAGGTAGCAGGGCGGTTGGATACAGTGGTTAAGAAGGTATATGGTATACTTGCCTTTGTTAGCCAAGGCATAGAGTTTTAGAGCAGGGAGGTTGTGCTGGAACTGTATCAAATGTTGGTTGGGCCACAGCTAGAGCATTGTGTGCAGTTCTGGAACGCACATTATAGGAAGGATGTGATAGGACTGGAAAGGGTGCACTCAGGTCCTGCACCCTTAGCCCCTAGACTCCTCCAAGCGACTATGGAACTGCTGGAGTGTCGCTAACATCTCCCTCTGGATGGCCCAGCTGCACCCTAACAGCTTCATCAGCTCTGGGATGACCATTTCCACAGGCTCAGCATCTGGCTGGGACCCAGCTGGGTCCTTGGATCCAGCAGACCTCCGACTGCTCTCTAGCCTGGGGGTTCCTGCCTCCACCTGTGCATCATCAATTGTGTGGTGCTCACCAGATTGTGCCCCAGAGGCCTGTCAACTAAAATTTCCCACCAAGGTGTGTGTATCTGCGCTAGTGGAGGGTGGGGATGACAGCTGTGACGCGACTCATTCGATGGCATCCTCGGAGCGCTCCTCCGAGGTAGTCTCATGGGAGATTGAAGAGGAGGCCATCTGGGAAAAGCCTTGACAAAGGGTCATCTGGACTCGAAATGTTAGCTCCTTCCTCTCCTTACTGATGGTGCCAAACCTGCTGAAATTTTCCAGCATTTTCTCATTAGTGCCCTATTAGTCTATTGTATCATCAGCAAAGCGATGGAAGGAATCACCAACAGTGCTATCAAGCAATAACCTATTCATGGACGCTCAGTTTGGGTTCCGTCAGGGTCACTCAGCTCCTGACCTCATTAGAGCCTTGGTTCAAACATGGACAAAAGAGCTGAATGCCTGAGGTGAGGGGAGAGTGACTGCCCTTGGCTTCAAAGCAGCAATTGACCGCGTATGGCATCAAGGAGCCCTGCTAAACTGGAATCAATTGGAATCAGTGGGAAAACTCTCCGCTGGTTGGAGTCATACCTAAAAATGTATTTCATTACAAACATGTGTAAAAACAGTACCATATACAACAACACACTCCACAACCTCATGATCCACAGTTTGTATAATTTTTCTCCTTTTTACCCCCTATCCTCCCCCCCATCCCTCACGATGAACAGTTCCTCAGAAATTGTCATGAACAATCCCCGTCAAGTCCTCTTCTGACCCGCTCAAATCAAATGTGATCTTTTCCAACCAGAGAAAGTCATACAAATCCCCCAGCCAGGTCGCCAACCCCAGCGACGTATCCAACCTCCAATTCAGCAAGATCCTTCGCTGGGCAATTACAGAGGCGAAGGCCACAACATCGGCCCCCTTTCCCTCCATCAGCTCCGGCATTTCCGATACTCCAAAGATTGGCACCATTGGGTCCAGCTTCTCTCCAACGTCTCACAACCCCAGAACATGATTCGCTGGCCCTCGCACATACTTTTCGCAATATTCGCCACACCTTGAAAGAACCCACTCATCCTCGTCGGAATCATATGCACCCTGTACACTACCTTGAATTGAATCAAGCTCTTCCTCGCACAAGAGTTGAATTCACCCTCCGCATTGTAGCCATCTGGGATGGTCACTTCCAACTAGGTACAGAGAACTCGCAAAGCCTGGCAGGTAAAATGGACAAGCCAAGAATCAGGCAGGCTCAGAGCCTGAAATGCATATTTGTCAGCAAACGTCCAGGCGGTATCGAAACTCCGTCCCATTAGCATGTTAATCAGGCCGATTAGCATTTGATGGCCCATCTTCCCCAAAACAAAGTACTGGTACTCAAGCAACCGGGACAGTCCCAGACATTGCGGCACCACTCCCTGTCCAAGGGAAACACAAACAACGGGGTCAGTGACCGCTTGGGACAAGCCCAGCCATCCAGATCCCCGCCTACTTATTGGTTAAGGAATCGAATGGAGTGATCAGGGATCACCCAATTAGTAAGGCCCAAATCGAAGGACCGCCCAAAAGAGCGTGAAAACCCCTGAGTATAAGAAGAGTTCGCCATATGTTCGCTCTCTTTTGGCCTTGGTACCCCGGTCACGGTCATCGTCAATCGCAGCAACACCAGAAGCGAGTCCAAATTCAACGCCCACTACCAGACGGACGGGCCCAGCTGAGCAGCAGTTACTCCTTCGAACCCAAGAGATCCTGAATTGAACAGCAGCCACTGTTTTCTGACCCAAGCCCTGTGCCCGAAATTAAGTACAGGTTGTCTTAGTTGATAGGTGTAGTTAACTAGTAGTGTTTAGGTTGCATGACTAATTGTGTGTAAATAAAGTACCCTTGACCTTGAACTAACTAACTCAGGGGTGGGCAAACTACAGCCCGCCAAAGGTCTTTATGCGGCCCACCAAGTCATTAAAAAAAAATTTTTTTTTTTTTTTAAGTTTTAAATTTTTTTTTAAGGTTAATGGGGGGGCTGTTGGGTTACTTACTGGTATAGGGTGGATACGTTGACTTGAGTAGGGTGACCATTGCTCAGCACAACGTCGAGGGCCGAAGGGCCTGTTCTGTGCTGTACTGTTCTATGTTCTATATGAGGCGCCCAGAATCATAACCAGGTGAAGTAATTATTTTACTTAATATACTATGTGGCCCTTTAAAATTGTGAATTTCTGAATGTGGCCCTTGCACGGAAAAGTTTGCCCACCCCTGAACTAACTGGTGTTTGGCTCTTTGATCGATAGCCGGTTGAAACTTGTGGTGGTATCATTTGATACCTAGCGACTCTAAGCATTCGGACATAGATAACATAGAAAGAAGGGCAAATTCACTGAGTGCCCTAATTGGAACAGAGCCACACAAAAGACCAAGTAGAAAAGAGAGGCAACAGCATCGTCTCACACCACAGACCCCAACTTCTCTCCCCCCAACTCCTCCTCCCACTTGCTCTTAATCCTCACCACTTGCTCCCCAGCCACCCAGATGTCTCCAATCCTACCCTCTCCCGACTCGTCCGGGAGCAGCAGTTGCTCCAATAGAGTATACCCCGGTAACCTGGGAAACATCCTCCACTCCTTTTGTGCAAAGTCCCACACCTGCATACATCTAAATTCACTCCCCCTCGGCAACTCAAACCTCTCCCGCAACTCATCCAGACCCACAAACGGCCCTTCCAGACAAGTCCCTCACCCTCTCCAGTCCCGCCTCCCTCCACTTCTCATGATCCCAATCCATCGCCCCGGCTTAAACTGTGGTTCCCCTACAGTGGCGTCAACACCGACATCCCCTCCACCTTAAAGTGCCTCCTCAGCTAATTCCACACCCTGACCGTTGACCAGCACCTCACCTTCTCCATGTTCGCTGTCCAATAATAGTGCCGCAGGTTCGGGAGCGCCAACCCCTATTTCGGCCTCTACCGCTGTAGCAGGGCCCTCTTTACTCTTAACCTCACCGCCCATATAAACTCTGAAATCACTGTCACCAATTTCCAAAAGAAGGCCTTCGGGAGAATGATCGGGAGGGTCTGGAAAACAAACAGGAACCTTGGCAGCACATTCATTTTCACAACTTCCACCCTCCCTGCCAGAGTCGAGTGCAGTGTGTCCCATCTCTTAAAATCCCCCCTAATCGCCTCCATCAAAGTTGTCAAATTCCACTTGTGCATCATAGTCCATTCTCTTTTCACCTGAATTCCCAAGTACCTAAACCTTTCCCTAGCTACCTTAAATGGCAACTTCCCAAGTTGCCCCCCAGCCCCGCCGCATTCACCAGAAACACCTCACTCCTCCCGACATTTAACTTATTCCCAGAGAAGGCCCAAATCTCTCCAATATTCCCATGATCCCACCAAACTTTCCAACGGGTCCGCCACAAACAACAACAGATCGGTTGGAGTCATACCTGGCTCAAAGGAAGATGGTTGTGGTGGTTGGAGATCAATCACCTCAGCTCCAGGACATCACTACAGGAGTTCCTCAGCGAAGTTTCCTGGCCTCAATCATCTTCAGCTGCTTCATCAATGATTTCCTTTCCATCATCATGTCAGAAGTGGGGATGTTCGCAGATGACAGCACAATGTTCAGCACCATTCGCGACTCCTCAGATAATGAAGCAGTCCATGCCCAAATGCAGCAAGCCCTGGACAATATCGAGGCTTGCGCTAAGAATTGGCAAGTTACGTTCGCGCCACACAAGTGCCAGGCAATGACCACCCCCTGCAAGAGGTGATCTAATCATCGCCCCATGACATTCAATGGCATTGCCATTACTGAATCCCCCACAATCAACATCCTGGGGATTAACATTTTAAACAATAAATTTAGAGTACCCAATTAATTTTATCCAGTTAAGGGGCAATTTAGCATGACTAATTCAACTAACCTGCACATCTTTGGATTATGGGGGCGAAACCTACGCAAACACGGGAGAATGTGAAAACTCCACACGGACAGTGACCCAGAGCCGGCATCGAACCTGGCACCTCAGTGCCGTGAGGCAGCAATGCTAACCACTCTGCCATCGTGCTGCCACTAGGGGTTAACATTGATCAGAAACTGAACTGGACTAGCCATATTAATACTGTTGCTACTAGAGCAGGTCAAAGGCTAGGAATCCTACAGCGAGTAACTCATTACCAGATCCCCCTGAAGCCTGTCCACCATCTACAAGGCACAAATTAGAAGTGTAATGGATTACGCCCCACTTGCTGGATGAGTGCAGCTCCAACAACACTCAAGAAGCTCAACACCATCCAGCAGCTCAATTGATTGTTCCCCTTCCACAAACATTAAAATCCTCCAACACCGACGAACAGCGGCAACCGTGTGTACCGTCTACAAGATGCACTGCCGGAATTTGCCAAGGTTCCTTGGGCAGCACCTTCCAAACACACAACCACTACCATCTAGAAGGACAAGAGCAGCAGATACCTGGGAACCCCACCACCTGGAGGTTTCCCTCCAAGTCACTCACCACCCTGACTTGAAAATGTACCGCCCTTCCTTCACTGTAGCTGGGGCAATATCCTGGAACTCTCTCCCTAACAGCACAGTGGGTGTACCTACACCTCAGGGACTGCAGCGGTTTAAGAAGGCAGTTCACCACCAGCTTCTGAAGGGCAACCAGAGATGGGCAATAAATGCTGGCCTAATCAGCGACACCCACATCCAGTAAATGAATTTAATAAAGAAAGACTGCAGGCGTCAAACGTCAATAAGAAGAGGGTGTGAAGGCAATTGGTTTGATATGGTGATGAACAGAGGAGGAAACCAGGGCAATTAAAAATTAACATAAAGTAAAGAAAGCGGTTTGACGTGGCTGTTGTATTTCAGAAGGTAACATATACAAATTGAAAGATTGTAAATAGATGAGCGAAGATAGGATAAGTTTACTTTCAAAATATAGTTGCCATCAAGTGAAAGAAAGGGGTTGATCAATTCTGGGAAAAGGGAACTTTTGAAAGTTTGCAGGAATCAAGAGGGTAAGATCAAAGGGGAAGATAAACTTAACCATACAAAGAAGACCACATGACATCTCAAAGAAGACAAATGTGGACAACGTTAGACCTGGAGAACCAGATTGCTGTCACCCTCGGGATCACCCTAGAGCAGCAGAGTGTTGTGTCGTAAAGTTACTTGAACTTTATATATTCAAAAATCTATAAGGACTGTTGCCAACAGAAGGGGGGTTTAGCTCAGAGTTATTTAAGCCAAGATCTTTTCAGAGTGCTTTAACTTTAGTATAAAATCATCACAATTTGTCTGAGAAGTTTCTTCCTGATTTCAGAAAACCTCCTCATAATACACAATTTGCTCAACTGTTCTGGCAGCTGTTTCAAGTTCCTTTTTGGGATTCGGGCAGCTTGGCACTTACCGAATGCCATGCCATAACAATAGTCAGCTCTTGTGACTTTGAATTAATGTAAAAACTAGCACAGCGATGGATTTGTGTTTTAGCTACATTCACCGTGAATATGAATCCCACCTTGGTTTGAATATATAACTTGTGGGTTTGCACTGCAGGCTAGGACATCATGCGACAGAGGGGTAGAATGCCACCATCGTGATTAGAATTCTGAAGGTCCCTTGCTTTTAGAATCAGTCTTTATTATTCACTGAACGCGTAAAATAGATTTTTTTAAAAATGTAATTAAAAAGCATACAGCTACTGCAACTTCTCTAGCAGAATCTGCTGGTACACTCAATCATAGTCCCGGCAGCAGGGATTTTTCTACCACCCTTGTGCCCCCTCAGTTTAGCTGCCGTAAAAGATTCCCAAACTAATTTATAATCCAACACCTGAGAAATGGAGCGGGCAGTGAAAAATTGCGGGTGATTGGGTTGTATTTCAAAATGGCACGTGGGCTGCAAAATTCTTGCATGTCTTCCGTATTGTAACACAGGTTGCCAACTCGACTTTAGCCTGCCCAATTTCTCGTTAGC
Organism: Scyliorhinus canicula; assembly: GCF_902713615.1. Classification (NCBI taxonomy): domain Eukaryota; kingdom Metazoa; phylum Chordata; class Chondrichthyes; order Carcharhiniformes; family Scyliorhinidae; genus Scyliorhinus; species Scyliorhinus canicula. The sequence continues at coordinate 27,486,127 of NC_052150.1, read as the reverse complement.
ACTGGGGGGTGGGGCAGCACCCAATTTGTGAATGTAAAATCCAACACTATGTTTTATGTTTACAAACGGTCATACCAGAACTGAAATGTTATAACGATTAGGAACGGTCGAGCCAAACAAAAACAGTCTGGGCGGGACTAGAGGGGTTGTTCCCAGCACTTGACCCTGCTATTTAACGGCATGCTGTTTTCCTTCAGGTCTCAATGGAAAACTCCCCCTGAGGACACTTAGTGTCATTTCCTGCACTGCGGAGCCCCAGCGAGTGGAGCTCATCGATGCAGGATGAGATTGAATGGCGCCCTGATCTCCAAATCTCCCGGCGCGACCATTGGATTCCCTCAATGCCCCAACTCACCTGGTGGGGGTCCTCAAGCCCCACGCACCCCACCTCATACGGGCACGATTCCCCCGGGCTGGATCCCAGCTCGGGCAAGGTGCCACCTGGGCTCCACTACCAGCCTGGTACCCTGGCAGTGCCCTGCCAGTGCCTGGGTGCCCTGGCAGTGGCGACAGCAGTGGCAGGGTGCCACCCTGCTCAGCGGCCGACCATCCAGTCCCGATCACCTGTGAGACCTCCAAGTATTGTTCACCTGCACCCTGTTTGTGGCGATCGGTGCTGATTGGCACCCGGCTGGGGTCTTCTCCTCGACGAGGCCAGTAGATCTCCGGGAGCCAGTTCAGTCCGACGTCGGCAGAGTTAAGTGAGCTTCTAAACCCACTTAAATCTGCCAGTCCGGGTCCTTCCCATTGTGGACGGGATCCAGATCGCGACATCTCGCAAGATTTCGTCAGGCTTAACGACTGTCAGGAATCTCGGAAGAGGCCTCTCACGGGATTTACGGGCCGTGTCTCGCCCCAATTCCGGTGAGACCCGGCCGGTAAATCGCACCCTGAATTAACCATGGTCATTTTCTTTGGAAAGCTGAGAGCTGTCTTCAAAATTACAGTGTAGACCTGGCGAAGATGTTTTCACTTACGACGGAATCCCAAACCAGGGGCCATAAATCTAGTCACTAATAAATCCAGTAAGGAATTCGGGATAAACCTCTTTGGTTGGATTGCGGAACTTGCTACCACATGGGGCGGTTGAGAGAAATAGCATATTTGCACTCAAGGATAAGGGCAGGTGTGGGAATCAAATAGAAGGACGTCTTGATAGGGTTAGGGTGAGAAGAAGTTTACATAGATTTAGACGATAGGGTTAGATTAAGGTGGATGTAGCTTCATGTGGAGGAGCATAAACACTAGCCTGGAACGACCAGGCAGAATGACCTGTTTCTGGGTTGTAAATCCTATGTAATTCTACGTAATTTTTACAAGCCCTGCCCCAGCAGAAACCAGATGTGGAAGCAGTTAAAGTGGAATGGATGATTTGGCCACTGGCCTCCCCCCTCCCCCCTCCCCCTCCACCCTTACCCCATCCCCCAACTGCATAATTCAAATTTGCAGGCAACAATATCCCAGAAAGCCAGGTGGGGAAGGATAGAATTGAAACAACTTTTACATACTTGTATAAGCATTTATGTACAGGAATCAGAAATTCCAAACATTCCCGCCTAACTCAAAAATCACTGTTTTGTTCAGTTGCTGTTTTAAAGGGAAGACAAGTGAATCCCCAGTTAGTGCAGCCGCCTGCATGCAGTTAAACACCATTAATTATTGTCACCCAAGGCCGACCGGTCTTGTGCCCGACTGCAAGCTGAGAACTCGAGGGGAGAAATGGGGGAGAGCTGTGGTGGCTTCACTGTCAGTCTTAAGCTAGTGGGAGTTGGATAAAGGATCAGGAAAGGCTCCTGATCCTTTAAGTTTACAGTTGGCTTTAGGGTCTCCCTGATGTCCAGGATGAGCTCCTCATTGCCCCACCAGGAAACCGTGAGGCTGGCCCACCTTGGGCTTCCCCACTCAACCTCACCTCTGACTGCACTGGCTCCAAATGGCTCCTCCTTTACTTCAAGTCAATCGTCTTAATGTTGGGGGCTGTAATGTCAGGACCCCAGTGGTGGCCTCTCGCTGCCTGATCATCCATTCCACTTTAACTGCCCGAAATCCCTCTCCTGCCAACTGACCAGATGTGATTCCTGACGGATTCAGGCAGAAGTACATCCTCCCATCTTAAAATCAGGCCTACGAGCTAGCAGCACTCCAAGCCTCCTATGGAATAGGAATGACAGCATGCCTGCCCTCTCTACCATGAACTGTTGCCAATCAAATCGATCTCGACCTTATGTCTCCCAGTTCAAAATGCTAATTTTACAAAGCATAGAAGTCGTAATGAAGATGATGGTGTGAATTTGAATAAATAACACAACGCATCACAATTACTCATTTACAATACTGAAAGTACAAAGGCTTTCATGATACATTTTGAAATCGCTTTATTAAATTGTTTTATCATTAGCCCTTGCTTCCAATGGTGGCTTAGAATGCAATGTGCATAGAATTAGCAGCACAGAGACAGACCATTAAGCCCAACTTGTCTAGGCTGGTGTTTCTGCTACATGGAAATGCCTTCCCACCTTGCTTTATCTAACTCTACCCCCAGTAGACATTAATGTTATTCCACCGCTCCATGTGGCAGCAAGCCACATTCTTTTTTTTTAATTAATTTTTTTTCCAATTAAAGGGTAATTTTAGCATGGCCAATCCACCTCCCCTGCACATCTTTTGGGTTGTGGGGTTAAGACCCATGCAGACACGAGGAGAATGTGCAAACTCCACACAGACAGTGACCTGGGGCCGGGATCGAACCGACTATCCACTGTGCCACCGAGCCACCCATTGCAGGTCACATTTTAACCACTCTCTGGCGAAGTGCTTCTCCTGAATCCCATAATGAATTTATTAGTGAATATCTTATATTAATAAACACCAGGTCCTGGTTTCCCCCAACAAGTGGAAAAAGGAGCCCCAGCCTGTTCAGTCTTCCCTGATAGTTGCACCCTCTCAGTTTGGCTATCACCCTTGTAAATTATTTTCGCACTTCCAGCACTTCTATAACATTTTTAAAAATAATATAAAAACCGGAATCGTGCCTGGGTTGCTCATTGTTGCTACAATTGTGTTTTCAAAAATGTTTTTAGATACTGTGTCACATCAATTACTTGAGCCGGTTTCATTGTAGTTTAAAGATGCTTATTTTGTTCTCTGAAGAGGGCTGTCTTTACTTACAGCGTCACTTTCTGCTGCGCAATTATGAACTAAGAACTAATTAATAATCTTTATTCATGTCACAAGTAGGCTTATATTAACACTGCAGTGAAGTTACTGTGAAAATCACATACCTTTTAAGCCATGTTTTCCCCTTCTTAACCTTTTCGTTACTTTTCAAGGAAATGGAACCCTCAATAATTCACCATCCATTCGGAATCAATCAACGGATTATGCAGATTGGCTGAGTGCATTCCACATCAGATTTGATTCCAAATTGACACACGTTCTTAGTTTTAATGGTGTGCCAAGTAAATGACACCTACTATTACATGACTACACGTTGATTTTTGACTGATTCATTCTCTTGCAACTAGAAGTACAGTAGAGAGGGGAGGGGTTAAAAAGCACCAGCCAGGGATTAACATTACACTGACTTTCAATAAATTATTGTTTATTCACAGAAAGACAAAAGAAGGGTTCAGGTAGTTTTATCTTTGGCCACTAACGCACACATTTCTCAGTCACGACTAAACTCTCCTTTAATGATAGGGGGCCTATTGAAAGGGTGAAAATTCTCCATCCAGCTTCATGCTGTTTTACGCCTGGCAAGACACCTAAGACACAGTCTGGAATCCTGCTGTGTTCGTTTCCTGAGGAGTTAGACTGGGATAAGTAAAACTAGAGAAACAGCCTGTTCTTTGTTGTTACAGCACATATGTGTTAGGGTTTTGTTTCATCCATTTTAACAACCATGTTTTTTTCAATTTGGCTTACATCCTTAAGTATTTGGAGAATTGAAACATTTGGCGGACATAATGGCCCTTAAGAATGTGATTCTTTAGCACTGGATGCATATTGCGACACAGTACACTCCAGTTAATAGGCAGCCCGTTTAATCAGTTCATTCATCAGTCTGCGTGGAGGTTTCACTTTCTCCTCATGTCTGCGTGGGTTTCCTCTGGGTGCTCCGGTTTTCCCCCACAGCCCAAAGATGTGCAGGTTAGGTGGATTGGTCGTGCTAAATTGCCCGTCAGTGTCCAAAGGTTAGGTGGGGTAATGGGGGCAGGGCGAGGTTGTGAGCGTGGGTCTAGGTAGAGCGCTCTCTCAGGAGATTGGTGCAGACTCGATGGGCCGAATGGCCTGCTTCTGCACTGTAGGGATTCTATGATTCGTATAAAGGGAACATTTGTTCAGATCCTCAATTTACTCCATGCTGCTTGTCAGCTTGGGCTCAGTAGTATTATTCTCACCTCGGAGTCGGGAAATCGTGGGTTCAAGTCCCACTCCAGAGACTTCAGCACATAACCCCGGCTGACAGTCCAGTGTTGGACTGAGAGAGTGCTGCATTGTTACAGCTGCGGCCTCTTGGATGAGATGTTCAACAGAAGGTTCATCCTTTGTCCTGTCAGCTGGGAATGAAAGGATTAATTTCATCACACTATTTGAAGAAGAGTGGCATTGTCCTGCCTAATATTTATCCATCAACAAACATTGCAAAAAGGGATTGCTGAATTATTATCTCATTGGCTATATTTGGTGACACTGAAACTGCAGAGGGCGCACTTCATTATGCAGGCTGGGAAGAATGTCCTGCTGTATAATGACACATTCTGTACAGTTTGTTGTGTAGTAGTTGAGTCCAAATAATTGATCAAACCTGCTATCTGATTACTGCTTGATTATCGCCCAGGGCTGATTAAAAATGCCTTGAACTCCTCTTGACACTAGTTTCACACATCCAAACAACAGGAGCAAACTGTGCACAGTTAACAAAAAGTGCATATACACAAGGACATCAAAACGTCAGTCAGCGTCAGGAATTATAGTATATTACAGCATGTGGGACGTTAATATTTGCAGTGTAACTACTGCACTTCCTCAGCTGTGGCTATAATTCATAGAACATAGAACATTGAATACACAGTACAGAAGGAGGCCATTCGGCCCATCGAGTCTGCATCGACCCCCTTAAGCCCTCACTTCCACCCTATCCCCGTAACCCAATAACCCCTCCTAACCTTTTTTTTTGGACACTAAGGGCAATTTAGGATGGCCAAACCACCTAACCTGCACGTCTTTGGACTGTGGGAGGAAACCAGAGCACCCAGAGGAAACCCACACAGACACGGGGTGAACGTGCAGACTCCGCACAGACAGTGACCCAGCAGGGAATCGAACCTAGGACCCTGACGCTGTGAAGCTACAATGCTATTCACTGTGCTACCGTGCTGCCAAAAGTCAAAAGGACTTTATTGGCTGTAATCTGCTTTGGGACATTCTGAGGTCACGAAAGGCACTGGATAAACTTTTGTCTTTAAATGGGCAGAGGTGGGGTACGTGGAACCTTTTGTTTGGCGTGAAATCATTTCTGTCAAGAGATTGCTTCTCTCATGTTCAACTTTGCTTAAGTTTTGCATTTTGCAACCAGAGCAATTGTGGATTGGCACTAAATATCAGCTGGTGGTGCGATGAGGCACCCTCAAACATTAATTATTACAAATGGGCAGCACGGTGGCACAGTGTTTAGCACTGCTGTCTCACGGCGCCGAGGCCCCAGGTTCAAATCCAGCTCTGGGTCACTGTCCATGTAGAGTTTGCACATTCTCCCCGTGTTTGCGTGGGTTTCACCCTCACAACAAAAAGATGAACAGGGTAGGTGGATTGGATATGCTAAATTGCCCCTTAATTGAAAAAAATTAATTGGGTACTCTAAATTTATTTTTAAAAAATGAATTATTACAAACAACCCAAAGTCTGGCTCCTACCATGAAAGTGAGGACAGAATGATTACTTCAGTGCATTGTAACTCTGTGGTTCGATCCTGTTAGTATTTTGCAGATGAATGTAAATTAGATTAATGGTCTAATCACAAAGATACATCTCCAAAGGTGTTTCATTGAGACGCTGTTATAAATGTCACTGACATGGTCAATGGCACTGCCTTTACGACGATTATGAATGGGCTTGAGTCATGGTCAAAGTCAGCATGTTTTCAGAGAACTGGAATGAGTTGTGAGTATAATTAGAACCAGTTACTGTGTAACCCTTTGGGTACTGAACTTCCTTCCCTTCATGGCAAAGAAATGCATAGAGACGAGACACAACAGGGAGCAATGGGACACATGCTTCATTCCACAAGTAAGGGAGACACCATTCCACAGAAATTGGTGCTGGATTATTTTCTCAGACATGGAATAACTCTGCTTGCCATTATGTGCTGCTTTTGCAAAACACAAATGAAGACACCTAAATCAAAAGATTTTTAGGAAGGGGTAGCAACACGAGTAAACTATTCAGTCCCTGGCGTCTGTCCTCTATTCAATTGGATCACGTTTGAGCTGCATTTCAACTCCTTTTACCTGCCTTTGGCTCTGTAACTCTTAATGCTTTTTCTGGCCTCTTGACCATCCCTGATTTCAATTACTCTGCCATTGGTGGCTGTACCTACAGCTGCCTGGCTCCTGAGCTCTGAAACTCACTCCCTACATCTCTCCACCTCGCTATCTCACTTTCTTCCTCCAAGGTACTCCTTAAAACCTAGATCCTTGACCGAGCTATTGTCAGCTAGCCTAAAAACTGCTTAGTAGCGCAATGTCATACTCCGTTTTATACGACTCTTGTGAGGTGCAGAGAAAGGCAATATATAAATATAATTTGTTGGTGTTGATACCCTTGCCTAACAGGGTGGCACGGTGGCGCAGTGGTTAGCATTGCTGCCTACGGCGCTGAGGACCTGGGTTCGATCCCGGCCCTGGGTCACTGTCCGTGTGAAGTTTGCACATTCTCCAAGTGATGTGCAGGTTAGGTGGATCGGCCACGCTAAATTGCCCCTTATTTGGAAAAAAAATAATTGGGTACTCTAAATTTAAAAAATTTTTTGCCTAACAAAAATCTATCAATCTCTGGTTTTTAAAAAAAATGTGATCTAAATTTAGAATATCCAATTTTTTTCCCCCCAATTAAGGGTCAATTTAGAGTTGCCAGTCCACCTACCTGCACATCTTTTGGGTTGTGGGGTCCTCGGCACCATGAGGCCGCAGTGCTAACCATTAGGGGGCAGCAGGGTAGCATGGTGGTTAGCATAAATGCTTCACAGCTCCAGGGTCCCAGGTTCGATTCCCGGCTGGGTCACTGCCTGTGTGGAGTCTGCACGTCCTCTCCCTGTGTGCGTGGGTTTCCTCCGGGTGCTCCGGTTTCCTCCCACAGTCCAAAGATGTGCGGGTTAGGTGTATTGGCCATGCTAAATTGCCCGTAGTGTCCTAATAAAAAAAAGTAAGGTTAAGGGGGGGGTTGTTGGGTTACGGGTATAGGGTGGATACGTAGGTTTGAGTAGGGTGATCATGGCTCGGCACAACATTGAGGGCCGAAGGGCCTGTTCTGTGCTGTACTGTTCTATGTTCTATGTTCTATTGTGCCACCGTGCCACCCATCAATCTATGTTTTGACCTTTTTCATTGACGCCCCAGCTCAACCCCATTTTGGGACAGAGGGTTTCAGACTTCTATTTACTCTGTGAGAAGAAGAGCTTCTGGTCGACACCTCTGAACAGCCTCACTCTGATTTTAAGCTCATAGTTCCTGACCCAACATTCAGAGGAACTGGGACGGAATCTTGTCCGCCTCACCCTGGCTCAAACCATTTCTGGCTCGGCAACACGATGTCCTACTGGGCGAGGTTTACCGAGGATCTTTCCCAGAGCAACATCATTAGCATGTCGCCTCCAAGCTCCCAAGCAATTAGTGAGAATGGATGGGATGACTCATCCCTTCTGTAAAAGGCAAGATTTCCACCTAGTGCTGAGGCATTTGAGGCAGCAGCAACCGCAAGAATGGTGAGGAGAGCCAGGAAGGCAGCCCTTCGGGTCTCGTGCTCATGTCTGGAGCTGCTGCTGTCGAATTTGAGGAACGGCAATGAGGTGAGCTCTCTGAAGGTTGAGAAGAGGTCAGCCACCCTAATCACTCAGGCATGGATGGGAATGGTCAAGGAGGTCAGCAGCATGCATGTGCTCCCTCCAACCTGAAGGCAGTATCAAGAATATCCATGACTGCAGGAGAACGTGACAGGTGAGTGCTATAACACTATCAGTTGCCGATTCCACACTTTATCCATCCCACCATTCTCCTGCACGGCACTCCTCAGGTCAACACACCTTGCAGCTCCACTTATTCCTTGCTTTGAAAGGCCCCTCTCGTCCCCATCTGAGCAGCCAGCATTCACAATCACCCTCAGCCTAATGCCTGCTTGCACCCATGACTCACAGTGATCCCCCTAAATAGGGTCCTTCCATCCTCTGCAAACCAGCCATTATGAGCACTCAAACTTCACTGCTCCCTCCCCTTGCAGGAGAAAGAGAACATGCCATTTGTTGACAAGCAGAGACCCAGGGTAGGGGTGGTACCTCCAGTGACAAACACCTTGTTGGCCTCTGGCAGTGGGTCCCTATTGCTCCACTGGAAAGCAGGTCTTGTTCTAGGATGAGAGCAGTGATCAGCTGTGAGAGTCTGAGCTTTGTGAGGTGCGGATGGTCAGACATCTTGGGTGAGTCAATTCTCTGTCTGTAGACTGTATGTTGTGGGGTGGGGTGGGGGGGAGGGGTGGGGGCGGAAGGGGGGGGGGTCTCACTTTCCAGTTGAAAATTGGTGGCCATCCCCTGTGCCTTGTGGAGGGACAGGTGGCTGAGGAGAGGACAGCTGCTACTGCTCTGGGATGTCTTGCCCTCAGCACAGGTGGAAACTGTACAGTTGCAGAAGCTAGTCCAAGTCCCAAGCCACGGTGAATGCTGATGGCAGGGAAGTGCAGCTGAAAGTGAGTAAAGTGCTGGAAAAAGTCAAGCGCCTGCCGAGATGTTGGCATTCACCTGCCAAGCAGTGTTAGAACTCTGTGAGGGAAGAATTGCTTTGAATAGCACTCTGGCCAAGTTGCTGGAGCTCTTCAGTCTAACTGATCAAAATCGTCCCAGCTTGTCAGTCTCACTGAAAAAGGTTCTTCCTATCTCGTACTCACCTCTGTGGCCCTGATGAGGTGGAGAAACAGTGTAGAAGCTGTGTTCTGTTGAGAGAAATATGAACGCCTGGTTAAACAGGCCTTTAAAGGCCTTGCAGTGACCTCAGTTTCTTTCCAGCCAGACCCGCACTGATTCCTCATCGGACTTGCTGGAGAAAACTGGACGAGATGAGAACAGAATTCCATACCCAACATCGATCTCCGGGATTTCTCCACTCCTGATGCACCTAAACCCACCTCTATCTGGCTGATAAAGTGCTGCTGCTGAATTCTCTCCATGTTCCCTATCAACTCCTTAAATTGTCCTAAATGGGCCTGTTGAATTTTTACACACGCTGTAACAAATGTGCTGACTTGGTGTATCCCCTCCTGACAGTTTTTAAGTGCCAGAACACACTGATCCTGTTCTTAAGCACAGCTTTTCTGCATTATGGCAAGTTTTACCTGTGTTCCAGTGGCCCATAGGCAGGGAATGAGGGGAGGTGATGGTGTAGTGGTATTGTCAATGGGCTAGTGATATCGAAGTCCAGGGTAATTCTGTGGGGTCCTGGGTTTGAATCCCACCAAGGCAGATGCTGAAATTTGAATTCAATTTTAAAAATCTGGAATTAAAAGTCCAATGATGACCATGAAGCCACTGTCAATTGTCATAAAAATCCATCTGGTTAACTAACTTCCTTCAGGGAAGGAAATCTTCCACCATTGTCTGATCTGGCTTACATGTGAATCCAGTCCCACAACAATGTGGTTTACTCTGAAATGGCCGAGCAAACCATTCAGTTCAAGGGCAATTAGGGATGGGCAATAACTGCTGGCTCAGCCAGCGGCGCCCACATCAAATGAAAGAGTATTGAAAATGTCCTGAGGCCCCAAGTATCGATCTGCGCCTACATCAATGTGACCTTGATTTCCATGTTTTGTTACCGTATTCCAGAACTCAACAGCATTTCTTCATATGGATTTTTGTGACTTATGGATTTATATATCCCATGGATTTCCATGCTCCAGTTCCTTTGTTGATGTAAGGCAGGATTTGGTTCGCTTGTATTGAAAGGTTTTGGATGTAGGAGGGTCATTTGAGAAATAAATTCGAAAATGTGAATGATTTTTAGAAAATGCTTGTGGCTCTTAGCTATCAGTGCTTTATTCTTTCTTTCCTTCTTTTTCTGGACAAGAGGCATTGAAGCATTGTGGAACAATGGTTAGCACTGCTGTCTCACACCCCCAGGTTCCCGGATTCAATTCCGGGTCATTGGCCATTTGGAGTTTGCACTTTCTCCCCGTGTCTGCGTGGGTTTCCTCCAGATGCTCTGGTTTCCTCCCATATCCAAAGATGTGCAGGTTAGGTGGATTGGCCATGCTAAATTGCCCTGTAATGTCCAAAAATGTGCAGGTTAGGTGGGGTTATGGGGAGAGAGTAGGGGAGTGGGTCTAGGTAAGTTGCTCTTTCAGAGGGTGGGTGCAGACACGATGGGCCGAATGGCCTCCTTTTACACTGTAGGGATTCTATGATTCTACAAAGCCAATCAAAATGTCCAAACACTTCTCTGAGACCAAGCGTTGTTTCAGTTATCCAAACAATTCTAAATTATTCATTTATTTGTTACTTTGTCATTTCGATTATTACTAAGGTTGTTATCGGATAATTATAATTTTGGCTCAGAGAATAAACGTTATTTATTGACCTATTACTTTTTTTTAAGTTATGGCTTGCAAAAGCCATGCCCTACATGTTCGTTAGGAGGTTCACATTGCGATATCTATGATCACAATAAAATCTAAAAAGTTGATGTAACTGGGTGCTCCACAAATGGCCCAGTTATTAGATAGAACTACAATAGTTGTGTCCAGAAAGGTTAAACCTAGGCACATTGATGAAAGATACACCTGAACCATGAAAAAACCTTTTCTTGTGTTTCACAGAATCCTGCTCTTTAGCAGGTACAGCAGGCAGTAAAGAAGATAAATGCTATGTTGGCCTTCATAGCGAGAGGATATGAGTGTAGGAATAGTAATGTTTTACTACAATTGTATAGGACATTGGTGAGACCACATCTGTGGTATTGTGAGCTGTCTTGGTGCCCATCTGAGGAAGGATGTTCTTGTTATGGAGGGAGCGCAGCGAAGGTTTACCAGGCTGATCTTGAGATGGTGGGACTGTCATTTGATTAGAGACTAGGTTGGTTAGTATTATAGTCATTGGAGTTTAGAAGAGTGAGAGGGGATCTCATAGAAACTTATAAAATTCTAACAGGATTAGACAGGGTAGATTATGAAAGAATGTTTCTGATGGTTGGGGAGTTCAGAACTAGGGGCCATAGTTTAAGGATAAGGGGTGAATCTTTTAGGACTGAGGTGAGGAGAAATTTCATCACCAGAGAGTGGTGAATCTGTGGAACTCACTACCACACAAATAGTTGAGGCAAAAACATATAATTTAAACAAGGAATTAGATACAGCTCTTGGGGCTAAAGGGATCAAGGGAAATGGGGGCGGGATGGAGGCTGGATCAGGGTACTGAACTTGATGATCAGCCATGATCATAATGAATGGCGGAGCAGGCTGGAAGGGCCGAATGGCCTCCTCCTGCTTCTGCTTCCTTTGTAAGAGGTTAGTCCCCCAGCACATACAGTGTTTTGTTATGTACAGTTACTCTTTCTCAATGATATCCTGACTTTTGTTTTGTTACATGCAGAATAACAGCTACAATAGAAGGAAATGACAGAGAGGCGGCAAAATTATGATGGTCAGATGGCATAAAACCAAAGGAGGAAAAGAAATAAAAAATAAGAGAACATGAATATGTTTGCATTTATATAGCTCCTTGCACATCCTCAGGAGATATGTCATAGCCAATGAAATATCTTTGAAGTGTATATAGTGGTTTTGGAAATGTGGCAGTCGATTTGCACACAGGCAGGTCCCGCGGACGGCAATGTGATCATGAGCAGATAATCTGTTTTAGTGATGTTGGTTGAGTGATAAATATCAATATCGGTGCATCGAGGAGAACCCGCCCCCCCTCCCCACCCCCGTTCTTAGGAGCTCCATGAAATGTTATCTCAGTTCTACAAGGAAACCATTCGCCTACATGTGCAGAAAGGCAACATCACCTTGCTGGAGACTGTTCACATTTGGGAATAGTATCTCTACAATTTGATTTTCTCTACATTATCTGTACATTTTCTCGACATTATTGACAAAGGAAAGGCTATGGGGATATATCTTTCAAAGAGGTGGCACAATGGGACAAATGGTCTCTCTCTGCGTTGTAAGAGTCCATGATTCAATACATGACTTCTGGCTGATTCTTCTGGATTATTAGCATTTGTGATATTGGATGTCAATCCCCTGACATTTTTTTATTGCGCCAAACTAATGATTTACTGAAATAAAAATGTTATGACCAGCAAGAAAAATACTTTCGCTACCACTGAGCACTTTTGAGTCCTAATAAAAGTGCTTAACTTTGACATAGTTGCACATTGCAGCTCCGTGCAGGATTTAGAAAAGCAAAAGATTAAAAATAATAAGCAATTGAAAGATGTAGACCACGTCTAACTCCGGGCCAATTTTCTGTGGGTGGGCAGCATCAGTTCGAAACTCGCCCACTACTCCAGAAATCAGGCCTTTGGTATTTTCATTCATAGGCCTCATTTAAATCCCACCAGTCAACTTTGTACTCATTCCCAGATGAAAGCAGTGGAAAATTATGTGATATCTTAATGGCACAGGAGAGGCCTCAGCTTTACTTTGGTGCCCTGGAGAGTCACTACTTCACCATCGGAAAAGCGGCATCTAATTTGCACAGAACAGCAATGTTATTTTTAATAAATTTAGAGGACCAATTCTTTTTTTTCCCAATTAAGAGGTAATTTACCTACCTTGCACATCTTTAGGTTTGTGGAGGTGAGACCCAAGCAGACACGGAGAGAATGTGCAAACTCCACACGGACAATGACACGGGATCGAACCGGGGACCTCAGCGCCGTGAGGCAGCAGTGCTAACCACTGCCCCACCGTGCCGCCCTCACAGGACAGCAGTGTGATGATGATTAGCTCGCCTGCTTTGGTGAAGTTGGTTGAGAGATGAACCGTTGATCAAGACTCCAATAGGATCCCTCTGCCCGCCTTCATAAAAAAGTGGGTTCTTCCATCTGAGAGGGAAAATGGGGGTCTCGGTTTAATGTTTCATTCGAGAAGTTGCATCTCCAACAGTGCAGTGCTCCCTCAGTACTGCGAGTGTTAGACGAGGTTCCCAACCTCTGATTGACCGGCACACTCTCACCAGCCACGTGCTGGATTCCACTGAAGGCTCAGGATGAAGGATGATTCTTATTGGCAGCAAAGAGCTGCCAATTGCAGAATCGGCTGCCCCAAGCATTTTGGATTTGGGAAGGGCTCTCAACTCCAGGTATGTACTTACCAGAATATTCTTGTATATTTAAAATTTTATCTGATGTAGCGTTGCTGTATTCCATCCAAAGCGAAACACAGCCAAAGGATAAAATCCATCCAACTATGATGCTGTTTTTGCTAACCGTTAAATACTTTCCGTTAAGTGCTCCCTAAGTAGTTCATTATTCACTCATTTATTTCACAAAATACGACATTCAAACAAATAGTCATTCAAGCACAAAGAACAAATGAGGATGTTAATAGTTCCCAGGTGCACCCCCCCCCCCCCCCCTCCATTTCTGAAGTAAACTATAGCTTTAATGTGAGCTTTCAACTGGGCACAAAGGGTTCCAATCAGTCTGAGCATCAAAATACTCTTCATTGTCTGTGTGTGTAACATTTTCCCATGCATTCTTCCTCTGCTGTATTGAAAATCTGAATGGAATTTGGCATTTGCTCCACTGTAAATAAACAATAATTAGCTATTTTTCTGTTTCAAAGCTAGTTATCAGCTGAACAGTTAATTCACCCCAAACGTGATTTTCAGATCATGAATAGCCCCATGCTCCATGTTGACATGCTCATGTTCCCTGGGACACTGTCACCCTGCTCCTGATGGGAATTGTTCAGTCGGCTAATTATAATCGTTCCTGTTTGGAGACTGCAGATGAATAAAGAAAGAACATGCATTTAAATAGTGTCTTTCACATCCGTTGGATGTTGCAAAGCATGTTAGAGCTAAAGGGTCACTTTTAAATTGCAGTCGCTGTTGTAATTTGAGAAACGTGACTAAAATATTGTTCACAGCAAGGCCGATAACAACTTGCGTTTGCGTAACACCTTTAAAAAAGGAAACTCTCCCAGGATCCTTCACAATAATTGGACAAAAACTGACGCTGAGCCATAGAAGGAGATATTAGGAGGAATGACTAACAGCTTGGCCAAAGAAATAGGTTTTATGGAGCATCTTAAGTGAAGTGAGTAAGAGATGAAGATAGAAGGAGGTTTTCGGAGGGAATCCAGACCGTGGGGCCTAGACAACTAAAGGTATTACCACCAATAGTAGGACAGCAAGGGTGGGGGTGTTCAAGAGGCCTCAATTAAATGGGCACCGATTTTTTCAGTGGATTGAAATGAAATGAAAATCGCTTTATTGTCACGAGTAGGCTTCAATGAAGTTACTGTGAAAAGCCCCTAGTCGCCACATTCCGGCGCCTGTCCGGGGAGGCTGGTACGGGAATTGAATCGTGCTGCTGGACTGCTTGGTCTTTTCTGCTTCCCGCTCTTTTCGGGGCCCAGACACTGAGACAGTCAGAGTGCACAAGTCAGTGGACATTATTGCCATGTGGTAGCTAGTAAGTCTGGTCGAACCAGTAAGAGGTCATCAGTAGGATTAGTAGAGTGTCAACCCACAGCTGAACATGTACAGCCGTTCATAGTTTAAATAAAACCGTGTTGGATCATCTCCGGTGTTAGACGTTTGTTTCTAGCTTCCCTGCATCCAGTTGCAGTCAACGTCAAACGAACCCGCCTAACACATCACTTCTGAGGCTGTATAAGGCTCTGGTCAGACCCCATTTGGAGTATTGTGAGCAGTTTTGGGCCCTGTATCTAAGGAATGATGCGCTGGCCTTAGAAAGGGTCCAGAGGAGGTTCACAAGAATGATCCCTGGAATGAAGAACTTGTCGTGTGAGGAACATTTGAGGACTCTGGGTCTGTACTCGTTGGAATTCAGAAGGATGAGAGGGGATCTTATTTAAACTTACAAGACACTGCGAGGCCTGGATAGAGTGGTCGTGGAGAGGATGTTTCCACTTGTAGGAAAAATTAGAACCAGAGGACACTATCTCAGACTAAAGGGACGGTCCTTCGAAACAGAGATGCGAAGGAATTTCTTCAGCCAGAGGGTGGTGAATCTGTGGAACTCCACAGAAGGCTGTGGAGGCCAATTTACTGAGTGTCTTTAAGACAGAGATATATAGATTCTTGATTAATAAGGGAATCAGGGGTTATGGGGAGAAGGCAGGAGAATGGGGATGAGAAAATATCAGCCATGATTGAATGGCAGAGCAGACTCGATAGGCCAAGTGGCCTAATTCTGCTCCTATGTCGTATGGTCTTATGCCATGACATTATTTGACAAAGAGCAGGGGGGATTTTTCCCAGTGTCCTGGTCAATATTTACTCCTCAACCAGCAGCTAAAACGGATAACCTGGTCATTTTAAACATTGCTGTTTTGGGGACCTTGATGCGATGCAAATTGGTTGTACCGTATCCTACATTACATCAGTGACTAAACCTCAAAAGTATTTCATTGATAAGCATTTTGTGATGTCCTGAGGTTGTGACGGGCACTATACATTCCAAATTTCTTTCGTTTTACTGAACACATGTAAGTGTGAAGACTTCCTGGAAGCAGAAATGAATCGAATGAATTATAATAATAGGTGTTTAGATGGATCTTGGATCTAATTTATAAAATTGAAGATGTCTGCGGAACTGAGTATGAAAGTCAAAGACCTTGGCTGTTGCAAGCAGTATATTTTACAGCAAATACTATGGCAGGTAACTAATATTTTAAGTAATGGCCACCTATGGGGTAGAGTTTTCCGTTTTAGACACAGTCAGTGAAATGGGTACAAATTGCACTCAAGTTGTACCTGTTTTGAAAAGTGTTTCTCTTTAGCACCTTAAGATTCCACTCAACCTCATTCACTGATCGACAAACACAAAGGGCGGATTCTCCCTTGGCCGACCCCAGAATCAGGAAGCGCGTTTGGGCGTAGAATCGGTTCCGACGACAAAATCGTGGCGGTGGCGGTTTCACGCCATATCACAATTCTCCGTCGCCTCGACAGCGGCGTGAATGCGTTCCACCCAGCGCTACCACTGGAGGGCCCCCCCACATTGATATATTCCTTGTCTTTGCCTCCAAGATTGTCAGATATGTAGTGTTGAAAAAGAATATAAAAATAAGGAGTTTGAATCAAAACAAACTTATTTTAAACTACTAAGTTTGATTAGGCTTGCACATTTTACTGAATAACAGATAGTAAACTAGTAATACTGAATCTGTAGTGCAGTAATCAATATTCTATCTCACAAACAAACTACACTATGACTCGACCTTGTGCTATATCTCTACGATCAATTCTCACTCTGCTCTCATCAGCTTCCCATCAGGTTCTTTCAGAATTCATAGAGATGCTGACTTATATACAATGAATTAGTAATGCCATCTAGTGTTTGATTTACACATAGTTTCAGATGTTAACCCTTTACTACACTGGCACTATAAATATCATTACACACATTAGGACCAATGTCATCGGCAGGAAAAGGGACAACGCCCTGTAAGCAGATTTTAGGGAATTTTGGAAGAGAACTGAAAAGCAGAACCTCTCGAGCAGTAACCTCAGAATACTCCCAGTGCCACCTGCTAGTGAGCATAAGAATAGGAAGCTTGAGCTGTTCAACACATAATATAATTTTAATAATCACTATTATTGTCACAAGTAGGCTTACATTAACACTGCAATGAAGTTACTGTGAAAATCCCCTAGTCTCCACATTCCGGCGCCTGTTCGGGTACACTGAAGGAGAATTCAGAATGTTCAATTCATCTAACAAACATGTCTTTCGGGACTTGTGGGAGGAAACCGGAGCACCCGGAGGAAACCCATGCAGACGTAGGGAGAACGTGCAGACTCCACACAGACAGTGACCCAAGTGGGAATCAAACCTTGGACCCTGGCGCTGTGAAACAACAGTGCTAACAATTGTGTTAACGTGCTGCCCATTGCTGGAGAAATGGAGTTAGAGGGCGGTCTTTAGATTTCTGAGGCATTGGGAACGGTTCAGGGGCAGGTGGGATCTGTATAAGAAGGATGGTTAACACCTTAAGAGGACTGGGACTGGGACTAATGTCCTCGCAGGAATGTGTGCTCATGCTTTGGGGCAAGTTTAAACTAGATTGGCTTGGGGATGGGAATCTAAGGGGAAATTCAAAGTGGAGATGAGAAAAACTGGTAGTTGAAAGTAGAGGAATATTAACTGATAAGGACGATATATCAGAGAGTAGTAGTATACTTGGAGAGTTTGATAGAACTAGAGTAGGCTATAGTAAGTCACTAGATGGGGCAGAGTTAAGGGGGAAAGTTCTGGAGCCGAAATCAGGATTAATGTGCATATACATGAATGCACAGAATATTGTGAACAAGATTGGTGAACTGCGGGCACAGGCTGACAAATGGAATGATATTGGCACGATATTATTAGTATAACAGGGACTTGGCTCAAGGAAAGGCAGGACTTGGCGTTAAATATTCTTGCATACAAGGTATTTAGGAGAGACAGGAACGGAAGAATGTTATCTTCAATTGAAATTGATAAGTATTCCGAATGTTACACCCCTGTTGATAAAAGGGGTGCAAGGATAATGCTGGCAACAACCAGTCAGTTTGGCGTCAATAGTCGGGGAACTTCTGTAAACTATAGTTCGGGACAAAATCAATAGTCACTTGTCAATAGTCACTAAGAAAGGTATTATGGAAAGCTAGCAAAGATTCATTAAGGGAATATCGGGCGGCAGTCTCTCAGCCCGGGACCGGGCCGGAGCATCCCGCCCGATATTCCCTTAATGAATCCTGGCCGGCACACCATTCTCCGCAGAGCAGAGAATCGGCACCATTGGCGCTGGCATGGTAGGCGCGGTGCCAGTCGGGGGCCGCTCTGCGCGTCCAGCCCGCCAATTCTCGGCCCGGGGGTGGGCCGAGCGGCCGTCGTAAAAAAGCCGAGTCCCGCCGGCGCCATCCACACCTGCTGTCAGCCGGCGGGAACTCGGCGAGGAAGGGTCGGGTACGGCCTGTGGGGGGGGGGGGGGGGGGGGGGGAATCCGATCCCGGGGGGGCCTCCGATGTGGCCCACCAATCGGCAGCCGGCCTCTCTGGCTGGAGGCCTCCTTTCCTCCGCGCCGGCCCCTGTAGTCCTGCACTAAGTTGAGTCAGGGCCGGCACATTGAAGGAAGCCACTGCACATGTGCGGATCCCGCGGTGCCCAGTTGACGCCGGGATCAGCATCTGGAGCGTCATGAACCGCTCCAACGCCATACTGGCCCCCTGTAGGGGCCAGAATTGCTGATTCTGAGGCCGTGTCGATGCCGTTGAGACACGCGACGATGTTTCTGACTGCGTCAACACTTAGCCTCAGGATCACAGAATCTCACCCATCATGTTTATCTAACTTGCTGGAGTTTTTTGAGGAGATAACAGAGAAAGTCGGTAAAGGCAACACTATTGATGTGGTGTCTATGGATATTTAAAGAAACATTTGATATAGTGTCACACAACAGACTGGTGAGCACCATTCCAGCTCATAGAATAAAAGGTAAAGTAGGCACTTTGAGTGACAGGAAACAGAGAGTAGTGATAAATGGTTATTTTTCAGATTGGAGGAAGATTTGCAATGGGGTTTCCCAGGGATCAGAGTTGTGATCCTTGCTCTTCCTGATTTATATTAATGACCCCAACTGTGGTGTGCAGAGCATAATTTCAAAATTTGTGGATGATACGAAGATTGGAAGCATTGTCACCTGTGATGAGGATAGCCTTGAACTTCGAAAGGAGATAGACATATTGATGGAATGGGCAGACAAGTGGCAGATGACGTTACATGCAGAGAAATGTGAGGTGATTCACTTTGGCAGAAGAGACCATATGAAATAAAAGGAGAAACTCTAAAGGAGGTGCAAGAGCAAAAGGACATAAGTTATTGAAGGTGGCAGGACATGTTGAGAGAGCTGTCAATAAAGCATGTGATATCCTAGGTTTTATTAGTAAGAACATTGAGTCCAAGAGTAAGGAGGTAATGTTGAACCTAGACACTAATTAGGCCTCAGCTGGGGAACTGCCTCCAGTTCTGAGCAACTACTTGAGGAAGGATGTGAAGACATTGGAGATGCTTCAGAGGAATGATTCCTGGGATAAATAACTGCGGCCGTGAGGATAGATTGGAGAAGTTGGGTCTGTTTTCCATGGAGAAAAGAAGGCTGAGAGGAGACATGATAGAGGTATTCAAGGTCCTGAGGGGTACGGACAGGGTAAACAGTGATAAACCGCTCCCTCTGAAGAAATCATCGCTAACTAGAGGGCACAGATTCAAAATAATGGGCAAAAGGAGTAAAAGTGATGTGAGGGGGAAAAAATTATCCAGAGGGTGGTTGGAGTTTGGACCTAACTTCCTGACAGGGTGATGGAGACAGGTCTGATCAAGGTATTCAAAAGGGAATTGGATTCCTATCTGAAAATAAATAATGTGCAAGGATATGGGGATAAGGCGGGGGAGTGGGACTTAGGGAGATGCTCTTTCAGAGAGACAGCGCATACTCGATGGGCTGAATGGTTCCCTTCAGTACTATAAATATCCTGTGATTCCTTGAGAGTGGAAATGAGATGCAGGTTGATTAATACAGCTGATCAGAAAATTTTTCAGGTTTTCTTGCAATGGCGACCACCATACATGAGTACCCTAATTTTAAATTCCCGAAAATGTATTTGAAAAAAATACAGAGCCATTTCCTAACCATTTGTGGTACAGTAGTCTATCTCTTAATTGGTAAATAAAAAAATATTCAAAAGCTTTTCAAAAGTTCTTGATCCCAAAAGAACCAGCAAAACTTTTAGAAACTCCTCAAAGTTCTGTAAATGATTGCAATTCGGACAGAGTTGGGAAGGTTGAATTTAGAGCCTCAGGCCTCAGTAGCAGAAGGCCAGGCCACCAATGCTGGAATAAAGACTGTACATTACATTGAAAGGGAAAATAGCAGCAAATCAAACATAGCAGTCTCCACAGTTTTCAAAGGTCACAAGATGAGATCATTTTCAACTTTACAGAAGGTCAATTTGGAACCCATCAAGGCTGACAACAGCTCTCCTTTGATCCAGTACAGAGCCTTTAATTATCCCGCTTCCCTTGAGGGAGATCTGGCTGACATTCTGATAACAAATGATGTAATTGATCACTGACCAACCATATGTTCACACTCTACTTCAACAATGCAACACCCAAACTCTTCCCTCTCTCTCCTCATGTATCATCCTCCTTGCCTGCGGGTTGCCAATTGTGGCACATTTTTCAACGCCATCATATCTCAATGGGCTAAGGCGATGAGGCAGACCCCAAGATCTACCTCGGCTGGTGTGGGCACTGAACTCACGCCATCATTGAGCACCACACTGTAGCCAACTGAGCTAACCGGCCTGCCCTCGTACCTCAGCGACCTCAAGTGAATTACATTTAAGGGTGAGCTTTACATTATTCTTTTGATAATCACGATCCATTTTCAGAAATAATGATTTCGTACTGCGAGAGTTCAGTGAAGCTGCATTCAGCCGCCAAGAAAAATCAGCCAATCTTGATGAGCCCACAACAATATTTCTTTAACATTTCTCAAGCAGCTACTTACCTGGTGTAAACTTCCGAAACATGGTTAACGCAGAGAGAATAGTGGTGCTCCAAATTCCAATATACAGGGTGGAATCCTGTGCTGATAGATTGTTTTCAGGATTTGGAATTATTTCCAGGCCTCAGGCTGCACGACTCTGCAATGTGAACATTGGCACAAACTTGAGGTAGACAGCAGGCGGGTTCCTGATGTTGCAGGCCTAATCAGAGAGTCCACAGCTTTAAACGGTTAGCAGATCCATCGGGGGAAGCTGCTTGGGTCGAAAGGAATGCCTGAGGGTGCTTCAAAATGGAGATGACCTCGGAACATTAATAAAATTACAAATATACAGGCCATCTGATGCTTGGAGGGCCATTGGGATGGAGGGAATTCACTTGGGCCACAGGCAGGACCTTTCATCCTCAAGGCCCTGCCAGTGGAGTATGAAATCTCAGGCACCCATGGGCCCAGGCCAGCCATTGGGGTGGGAATTACTGGTGGTGCAATGGCATTGTCCCTGGACCAGTAATCCAGAGACCCAGGGTAACATTCGGGGACCAGTGTCCGAATCCCATCACAGCAGATGGTGAAATTTGTATTCAATAGAAATCTGGAATGAAAAGTCTAATGATGACCACAAAACCATTGTAAATTGTTGTAAAGTCCCATCTGGTTCACTAGATGAGTTCACTACTGGTCCCACTGTAGGGAAGAAAGTCTGCCGTCCTTACCTAGTCTGGCCTTCATGCGACTCCAGATCCACAGCAAAGTGGTTGACTCTTAAATGCTCTCTGAAATGGCCGAGCAAGCCACTCAGTTCAAGAGCAATTGCTAACCCATCCAGTGACACCTGCATCCCATGAATGAATAAAGAAAACCTTACTGTAGTTGCCGGGCTCTGCACTCAACAGGAATTGGCTCTGTGTCGGGATTATCCTGGCTGGTGCATCCCCTTATTACTCACTTCACTCTTCGTTATTGGTTATTTGTCACTGCCATTGTTCACGCACCTCTGACAGGATTGCAGGCTGGTGAGGACAGGTTGAGTCACCCATCTGATGCCATTATCTCTAATCTTGATCTCCGGCCCAGCTTCAGACCTGCCCCTGCGACGCACACATGTTTGTGGGGAATGGCTCCATCAAAGGTGGAAATGTGAGGTTTG
The DNA here is from genome assembly GCF_902713615.1 of Scyliorhinus canicula. Classification (NCBI taxonomy): domain Eukaryota; kingdom Metazoa; phylum Chordata; class Chondrichthyes; order Carcharhiniformes; family Scyliorhinidae; genus Scyliorhinus; species Scyliorhinus canicula. Next base: position 27,463,968 of record NC_052150.1, on the reverse strand, counting down.
TGGGAGTTTATCGTTCCGGTGACTAAATGGCGCAGGGAGTGAAGAAGGCAGAAAAAGTACATAATCAAAGGAAGAAATTAAGACAAGGCCTAAATATTAAGTTATGTAAGTTAGCAGCACAGGAGGAATAATCACTTGCTGGGAATTTGCACTTTGAAAAGATACATCCCAAACAGCCAGCGCAAATGTATCAAGTAATATATCAGAATTAAAAATAGTTGGGTTATGGAATTCCCATTATTTTTTGCCACAGTGAGAGACAGGATGAAACCAGTGATTAATTTCCATTGATCAAATCACCCTGTCTCAATCTCCACTGCTCTTATATTTAATGCATTGGAAAACCCAACATGCACCAAATGCTGAATCCACAGAGAGAAGTAGAGAACATTTGGAAGGAATGAGATCTTCTGAGTTTGAGCTAGATTGTAAAACTCAAAGCCTTGATGATCTCCTGCATTTTCCATGTATGTACTCTTTCATACAGCCCAGGCAAAGATCAATACATACCTCCATGGTTGCTGCCAGCTGGGAAATGGACATTGATCTTTATGATTTTTGTTACTGGACATCTGGGAGCGTTGATTGATGAGAGCACAAAATGGCTCAACAAAATCATGGGGCCCAGATAGATAAATAATGTGGCTACAAGAGCAAGAGCAGGTCAGAGGCTGGGAATAACTTGATAGGTCAGTCAACTTCTGACTCCTCCAATCCTGTCCACCGTTTACATGGCATAAGTCAGGAGTGTGATGGACTACTCGCCACTTGCTTGGATGAGTGCAGCTCCAACAACACTCAATACGCTTGACACCATCCAGGATAACGCAGCCAACTTAATTGGCACCCCATCCACAAATAATCTATTCTGCGTGAATTCATCATGGCTCCTTAGGCAGCACCTTCCAAACCCTCGGCTGCTACTATCTAGAAGGAAAGGAGAAGCAGACATCTGGGAACACCATTACCCCATCAAAGCTACTTACCATCCTGACTTGGAAATATATCACTGTTCCTTCGTTGTCACTGGGTCCCCCTTGTTAACAGCACTGTGGTGTACCTACACAACATGGACTGTAGCAGTTCAAGACGGCAGCTCACCACCATCTTCTCAAGGGCAATTAGGGATGGATAATTTCCGCCTTAGCCAGCAACACCCACATCCCATGAATTAATAATTCATGGAATCACTCGAAACAGTACTCCAAAGCATGACCACTCGGATCTAGCTGATAGGTTTACTTCAGACTCGTGGGGGTCTCCCAGGAGATCGGATGCCCTCAGGTGCATAACCTTTGGGCAGGGAGGCCCCCTTATTTAATGCGAGTGGCATTGTATAGCCATATGTTTTGCGGTGCTGCGAATGCGGGAAACACACGGTTAAATTTGCTCGTTATAGGACTTTGTTCCCATTTAGTTGAATCATGCTCTGAGTGCTGTAACCAATCTTGCTAACCCCCCAAAGGGTTTGGTCGATCTTTGCAGTTTAAGGATACCCTTAAGTGAAGGCAACACCCAAAATGTAGGCCGGATTTCCGCCTCCCATTGGAAGACTGAATCTGGTCATGAAACACTGAATCCAGTTTCCTTGTTACTGGAATATCAATTGTTGTAAAAACCCATCTGGTTCACTAATGTCCCTTAGGGAAGGAAATCTGTCATCCTTACCCAGCCTGTCTGACATGTGACTCCAAACGCACAGCAATGTGGTTGACTCTTAAATGTCCTCCGGGATGAGCAACAAATGTTGGCCCAGCCAGCAATGGCCGCATCCCATGAACTAATAAAAAAAAAAAATCTGCTTTTGAAAGTTGAAAACAATCTCTGCACCTGCTACTCTCCATTGTTTTGACAGGCACTCTGCTTTGAAATGGAAATGGGAGACAATTCTGTTCTGTCAGATCAAGGCAATGTAGGTAGAAACTTTTTTAGGACAGCTGTAGCCATTGTAAATGGTTGGCTGGGTTTCAAAAGCTGATAATGATGTTGGAAGCCATGCTGCTGTGTGTTGTGTATTTATCTTTGTTCCTAGTTGGAACGTGGTCACTTTAAGAGTTTGATCAAGCGATCCAGATCGCGACGAGTGTAGTGGGTTGGGTGAGTCGCGATTGGCTCTGTGCCCGACGTGAAACCCATTTTAGGCCACCCCTGCCATGCACCCGGTGGAACGTGATTGGCGCCGGTGGCGCCGGGAGCAACAGGATGGGAAATTTGCATCCATTGTTCCTTTGGTACACTGACTGTAGTACAGTAGTGAGCGATATGGCATCTTGGATACTTCTGTATATATACATGTGCGCAATACTTTAGTTCCTAACTCTCTACAAATAATATAACACCTTGTATTTCAAAGCCAGCAAACCCCGTGACCTCAGGGCACAAAGCTTTTTGAAGTAGGATGGGGAGAAAGAGGTAAAAAATCCAATTGTTAGGCCCTAAACAGGAAGTTAGTTTCAGATTCAGTGTTTAATTAGAACATAGAACATACAGTGCAGAAGGAGGCCATTCAGCCCATCGAGTCTGCACCAACCCACTTAAGCCCTCAATTCCACCCTATCCCTGTAACCCAATAAACCCTCCTAACCTTTTTGGTCACTAAGGGCAAATTATCACGGCCAACCCACCTAACCTGCATGTCTTTGGACTGTGGGAGGAAACCGGAGCATCCGGAGGAAACCCATGCAGACACAGGGAGAATGTGCAGACTCTGCACAGACAGTGACCCAGCGGGGAATCAAACCTAGGACACTAGCGCTGTGAAGCTACAGTGCCCTTTAGGAAGGACGGTAACTTAAATCTTCTAGGGCAGGGAGGGGGGCAGTACGGTGGCAAAGTAGCAGAATGGTTGGAACTTATGCCTCACCGTGACAGGGACCCGGGCTCAATTCGAGCCTTGGGTGACCATCTGTGTGGAGTTTGCATGTCTTCTTGTGTCTGCGTGGGTTTCCTCCGGGTGCTTTGGTTTCCCCCCACAGTCCAACGATGTGCAGGTTAGGTGGATTGGCCAAGCTAAAAATTGCCCCTTGTGTCCAGGAATGCGCAGGTTAGGTGGAGTTATGGGGCTGGGGCGAGGTTGTGGGCCTAGGTAAGGTGCTCTTTCAGAGGGTCTGTGCAGGTTCGGTGGTGCGAATGGCTTCCTTCTGCACTGTAGAATTCTGCCGATATTATGCTCCGATGATAACTGTTATTGTTCAAAGCTATTGCATTATTTAAATAACAGTGTAAGTGTAGACCTTGACTGTTGATGCGCAATCAATGAACACAGAAATGAAGGAGTAGTCCGAATCGCTGGCTTTAATCTACAAGAAGTGTGCCCAGCAGCTTGAGTACAGAAAGAACGATGGCTGCTGGGAAACACGGGTTCTTATACTCCGCCTCATAGGCGGAGCTACCTTCCTCTCGACCAATGAGAAGACAACACTTGGGCCAATGGGCAGCGAGCCTTCTACACCAATAGCAGCTCACACTCCCAGGTACCGTAGTACCTCTAGCCATACTACCACAATTGTATAAAGTGGTTTTGTTACTACACGTTCTTCTGAAACAATCTGAAACTATCAACTTGATTCTAAAGGCGCTGTTTGCGTCCTCTTCTGATAGTGTATCGTTTTTCCCTTCAACCCAGATATATCTAATGCAAACCATTATCTATCATTATATGGAACTTCAGTCTAGATTACATCATCAGCACTGTAGGACAACCAAGCTAACAGACCCCTTTCTGCTTGGGCCCATTTAAAAGAGAGAGCTTCTTTTATTTTGTTCTGCATGGAGCATATTTCCAATAGGCTGATAGAAAATCGATATGCTAAGTACTTGACTTTTTCTCTCATTGTTCGGGTTGTTGAGTTTGAATTCAAGTTTTAAAAATCCATGACACCCTACAAGAGGATGAAATGCTAAAGACATTGTTGTATAAGTTTACTTTTATCGTTGACATTTTTTTTTAAAATATAATTTTTATTGGAATTTTTTACAGAAAATATAAAACATAACGACAAACAATGAAATGCAACAAAATAACCCATAATAACTGTAACACCCCCAGACCGTATCGACGCATGTATCACATCCCCCCCCCCCCCCCAGCCCCAATGAACAACAAAAGAACTTAAAAATAAATTAAAATTAAATAAACAAACATAGTCATTGTCCGCCCCCCACCTTTCCCTCCCCTTCCCCCCCCCCTCCCCCCCGGGTTGCTGCTGCTACTGTCCCTGTACCCTATCCTTGAGCCAGAAAGTCGAGAAAAGGTTGCCACCGCCTAAGGAACCCTTGTACTGACCCTCTCAGGGCGAATTTGACCTTCTCTAGCTTAATGAAACCCGCCATGTCATTGATCCAGGTCTCCACGCTTGGGGACCTCACATCCTTCCATTGTAGCAAGATCCTTCGCCGGGCTACTAGGGACGCAAAGGCCAGCACACCGGCCTCTTTCGCCTCCTGCACTCCCGGCTCCACCCCAACCCCAAAAATCGCGAGTCCCCATCCTGGCTTGACCCAGGATCCCACCACCCTCGACACCGTCCTCGCCACCCCCTTCCAGAACTCCTCCAGTGCCGGGCATGCCCAGAACATATGGGCATGGTTCGCTGGACTCCCCGAGCACCTGACACACCTGTCTTCACCCCCAAAGAACCTACTCATCCTCGTCCCAGTCATGTGGGCCCGGTGCAGCACCTTGAATTGGATGAGGCTAAGCCGCGCACACGAGGAGGAAGAATTAACCCTCTCCCGAGCATCAGCCCATGTCCCGTCTTCGATCTGTTCCCCCAGTTCCCCCTCCCACTTAACATTCAGTTCCTCTACTGATGCCTCCTCCGCCTCCTGCATAACCTTGTAGATATCAGATACTCGTTGACATTTTTGACTTGCAACTAAGGCAGCCCTTTGGGAGAGTTTGGTCGTACACTGATTATGGTACTGAATTGACGACCTAGATGTTGTGAGTTCAAATCTTTTTGTGGCAAATCATACAATGTAATTCAAGAAATATGGCCATTTGTGGTCTGGCGTCAGGAATATAGGTAAAAAAGAAGGCCATTCAGCCCCTCACACCTATCCTGCGAGTCCATTAGATCATGGCTGATTTTCACCTCACATTTATTTATTTGCCTTTGATCCTTGCCCCCTCGATTCCCTTAGCCATCAAAATCCTGTCGATCTCAGCCCCCAAATTGACCTCAAGCATCCACAGCATTTGGGGATTTCCACTCCCCTTTGTGCGAAAAAGTGCTCCCTGATTTTATTCCTCAAAAGTTTAACTCTAATTTCAAAATTGTGCCCCCTTGATCTGGGCTTCCCCACCTAGCAGAATTAATTTCTCTGTCTCTAGCCCGCTGAATCTTTTTGTTTTCATTACAAGCGCCTCAATCAGGTCACTTCAACCTATAGACTCTGTCGTGTTCTGTGTTATGGCCATTGTAATGATTCACACAGAACATCTAGTTGTTTAACAAGAAAGATGATTTATTTATAAACATGTGGAAAGATAACTAACAGAGTGCTATACAGATGAATTCAGTGAATTCTCCTGGAACTTCTTTTTGTGCGATTATCCTCTCATAGATCCTACTACTAACTGGCGGGTATCTCACGTCATGTGATGTATGTGTAATGCCAACAGCTGATTGGAGTTCGCATTGCTCACTTTTTATATAACTGTACACAGGCATATCACCACAGACTCAACCACGTGGCCATGTTGTCAATCGATTTAGATTGAGAATCGCTGATCTCAAACAAGCATATGGAACTTCAGTCACTTCTACTTCATTGGTTTCAGTGCCGAATACATTTGGGGATCCAGTCGGAGTGCAAAAGCGCTGGAAAAATCTGCTGTCTCACTATTAACTGAAAGTGAAGGAGCCAGTAGAGTTCACGTTAATACTACAGGCCCAGCAAGTCCACAGGTACTTTACTTAACTTCAAATGCGTGTTGGCCTCGGTGATTACTATTGGTTTCTATCGGTGATGCACTGGGTAAAGTGGAAGGAGACTACCACGGTTGTGTTGGGGCACTATGTCCACGTGTGCCCCTTTGAAGAATTAAATGGCATTGCTTTGAGAAGTTTTGACAAATGGGTACGAACTATAAGAGTATGTTGCTAATTATTCCTGATTCTTTGAAACCAGTAATACTTTGGCAAACCTGAAGGGCATGCAAATAGAAGCTTATGTATCATTTGACATTGTATGATATAACCCTTCGTCTACAGCTAACCAAATTAGGTTTTGCATCAATAACAATTTGTGCTCCACCAAAGGGGATTGTGTCAACAGCCACTAAATCCACTCGGAATAACTGCAACCCCATTATTCTGAATATGATCGTGCTGAACTTTAAAGAACCGTGGTCCGATGACTTACATGTGAATGTATTAATTTTCTCTGACATTCTCTGAACTCGACCGTCAAGCGCACAGTGCCTCTGAGCTGCAGTGTAAAGGCACCATGAGTAAGACTTAAAACAGATTCTTCAGATGTTTTCCAATTAACAGTGCACACTGCATTCTGGTATGAGAATAGTCTCAAATCCAACTTTGTAATGAGGCACTGTGCATGACTGTTCTGCTTTGTGTCACTTGAGGGAGAAGCGTCTTCCTGGAACTGGCCTTTGAATCAGAGATATCAAACGTTTCTCTCTCTCTCTCCCCTGCTTGAACTCAAGGCTGGTAGCCAGCAGGATCTTCATTTTCCTTTTTAGTTTTTACTCCGGGCTCAAAAGATCAAACTGCTGTGACTTTGAAGTGACACAATGCTGTGATCTTTGCAATGTGTTCTCAATGACATTTCAGGGGCAATGGGTACTATTTATTGAATGTATTGTGTGCAATGGGCTTGGATCCCTGACTTGTTATCTCCATGCTGTTCGCCTCATCTATGTAAACTTATTAGGTCGACGAAAGGAGTTTGCCAGTCAAAGGCCAAATGTACAATCCTGAAATTAAAATAGCAAAATAGTCATTTACTGAAACTTAGTGGTCTCGTTTAACCACATTAACAAGGGTGCAATTCTCCCAACGGGAGACTAAGGGCGCAATTCTCCGCGGTCACAAAAATTCGGAGAATAGCGGGCGGCGTAAATTTTTACGGACACACTGGTCCGACGCCCTCCCGCTATTCTCCCCCCCCCCCCACGCCCGCCTCCCGACACGAATCGCTGCCCGCCGTTTTTTACGGCGATCAGCTATTCACCCCTGGCCGATGGGCCGATTTCCAAGGCCTTTACGGCCGTTTTCATGAACGTAAAACACACCTGGTCTGACCATTCGTAAAAACGGCCATAAAGTCCCGATCTGGGGAACCATGGCACCGATTGGCACGGCAGTACCACGGCCGTGCCAAGGGTGCCATGGGCCCGCGATCGGTGGGCACCGATCGCGGGCAGCGGGTACTTACCCCGCGCATTCTTTCTCCCTCCGCCGCCCCGATGGATCCATCCGCGGGGCTTCTGCGGGGCATAACGGCCCGCACATGCGCGGGTTTCACGCACAAGCGTGATGATGTCATCCGCGCATATGCGGGTTGGAGTCGTCCAATCCGCGCATGCGTGGCTGATGTCATCTGACGCGTCAGCCGTCGCTAACTCTGGTTAGCGGGCTTAACGAAATTCGTTAAGCCCGCGATGCCGGAGTTCACGGCCGCGCGGTACTAGCCCCGACTGGGGAGCTGAATCGGTTCCCGGTCGGGGGGGGCGGAGGCTGCCGTCAAACGCGCCTGTTTTTGACGCCAGCTTCCCGAGTTTTCGTGACTCGGGAGAATCGCGCCCTAAGTGCCGACGCTGAAGTGAAAACTGGAGTGTTTCACTACGGCGTCGGAGGCCACTCCTCGTCCCCTATTCTTCCACTCCCAGGGGGCTAGGAGCGGCGCCGCATCAATTACGCGCGGCGGGCCTTGGCGCAAAGTGGCGCCGCATAAATGACATGGCCGGCGGCGCTTAAATGACGTCACCCTCGCATGCGCAGTTGCCGTCCTCTCCGTGGGTGCCCCGCAAGACATGGAGGATTGATCTTGCGGGGCGGCGGAGGAAACGGGTGCGTCCGTTAGAGACGCCGGCCCAATGATCGGTGGGCACCGATCGCAGGTCAGACCCCTACTGAGCACCCCCCTGGTGCTCGATCCTCCCCCCCCCCCCCCCCAGGCCGCACACGCAGCGTTCGTGCGCTGTTCACGTTGGCAGCGACCAGGTGTAGTTGGCATCGGCGTGAACCCGTTGGATTGGGCAGGCCACTCGGCCCATCCGGGCCGGAGAAGCACCGCTCGCCTGTTAGAAATGGTGAGCGGCAATTCTCCGAGCGGCCTGTCGTGAAACGTGGCATGCCGTTTTGAGGGGGGTGGGAGAATCGCGTGCGGGTGCCAGGGCGGCGTGGCAGGAATCGCCCGGCATTCCCGCGATTCTCCCACCCGGCGTGGGAGTCGGAGAATCGCGCCCATGCTGTTCCAGTACATGAATTCACACAGCCTCTTCACAAATGAAACACCCATGTCTACCTCAGTATAATTAAATTGTCTACAGCCTGATAGGGCATCTTGGTGGATACAGTTGATTGTAAGCCATCAGGCAATAAACTGGATCCACAGAGCCTGTTAAAGAGACATTGGAAATGGTTATGTAGATGTTGGGCACTAACTAAATGGGAACAAAGTCCCATGGTAAGCGCATTTCCTGACGCCCACAGTACTGGGAAGCACAAGGCTGTAAAATGCAACCCACATTTGATAAGGTGCCTCAACGGGGAACGCACAGCGAAGGCGAGAGAGCGGAACGCCATTTTTAAATGGTGTCCTGATCTCCGAGGCCCGCACAGCGACCCCCGAACCCCATCAAGTCCCAACAAACTATGGGAAGTCCCAGGCCTCCCACTGCCCCATACCCCCAACACCCACGCGGGGCACCCACGGCCCAATCGCACCTGCGCTGAAAATGTCAGCTTGACATCTTGGCAGTGTCAACCTAGGCACCGTGGCAGTGCCAGGCTGACAGTGCCAGAGTGCCCAGGTGACACCAGCAGTGCCAGGGTGCCACTCTGCCCAAAGGGCATGCACCTGGGTGCCTCCGATCCTCTGGGAGACCCTCATGAGTGCCGTTCCATCTGGTCCCTGTTTCGGGAGACCAGTACTGAACGGCACTCGCCCGAGACCTCCGAGGCGAAGGAGATAGATCCCACACCTCAGCTAACACAAGAATCTGCACATTAAAGTGAGACGAGCTGTCTATGGGCGAGGTTCACATTGCTACATCTCATGAGATCGCGTTAGGTCTCATGAGGTATTGTGAGCCAGGTAGATCCCGGGAGTGGGGCCTCCCGGCTTCTATCTGCCCCGCTGCTTTTAGGGCACGGCGTGGCCATTAAATCGCGCCTGAGTGGCAACTCAATGAACATACTAAGTGTTCTAAAGAGATGACTGAGAGCTGACCCTACAGAGAAATGAGGTAACACAGAACTTGCATTTAGGCTTCCGGTTGCGGCTATGACCAGCTAAGTCGCACATTTGGCAGCTCCTGCGACAAAGGTGTTTAAGGGCCGATTGGAGGGCCCCGACGGTACTGTAAAGACGAATCCCGGTGGGGGAAGGCTCCCTGAGGAGAGTGAGACCAACTTTATGGTCGGTACTCGGAGTGGGGCGACAAAAAAAGCGGCAGCAGCTCCCCGAAAAAAGCGGGGGAAGAGGACCAAAATGGCGGCCGGTGGCGCACTAGAAGATTGGAGAAAATGGGCGGAGGAGCAGCAGGCCGCTCTCCTCCGGTGTTTTACGGAGCTGAAAGTGGAACTCTTAGAGTCTATGAACGCGACGACCACAAGGCTGATGGGGGCCCAGGCGACCCAAGAGGCGTCGATAAGAGAGCTGCAGCAGGAGATGACTGCAAGGGAGGAGGAGGCCACGGTCCTCGTGGGAAAGGTGGAGGTGCACGAGGCACTCCACCTGAAATGGCAGAGCCGCTTCGAGGAGCTGGACACTCGAATGAGGCGGAAGAACTTGAGGATCCTGGGCCTAGCAGAAGGCCTGGAGGGGCCTGATCTCCCGAAATATGTAGCGGAGATGCTGAGCTCCCTGATGGGAGAGGGGGCCGGTCCATCGCCCCTGGAGCTGGAAGAAGCATATCGGGTCATGGCTAGGCGGCCTAGGGCGAACGAGCCCCCGAGGGCGGTGCTGGTGCGATTCCAGCGTTTCTGTGATCGGGAGAAAGTGCTGAGGTGGGCCAAGAGGGAGAAAAGCAGCAAATGGGAGAATTCGACGGTGCGGATATATCAGGACTGGAGTGCGGAGGTGGCAAAGCGGCGGGCCCGGTTTAACCGAACGAAGGCGGTGCTGCACGCAAAGAGGATCAAGTTCGGAATGCTGCAGCCAGCGTGCTTGTGGGTCACCTACAAGGACCAGCACCATTACTTTGAGACCCCAGAGGAGGCATGGACTTTTGTTCGGGAGGAAAAGCTGGACCTGAACTAGAACTTGGGAACGCCGGCGGTCGAGGCCGCCCGAGTACCCTTGACTGATCAAGTGGCCCATGTCTTTCTTAGGCCAGGTCGGAACTTGGTTAAAGTTGATGGATCGTTTGGTTTCTTTGAAACTTGTGTTATGGGGGGTTTCTTTGTTCCTTTTTGTGTGTCTCTTCCCGTTGCCAACTTCCCTTAATTATTGTTGTTGTAGGGGGGGCTTTTTTACTGTTTTTTGATCTGTTCCTTTAAGGGTTATGGTTACTGTTCTGTTCGATGGAGGGTGATGGTTAAATACGTTATTATTGGGTAGTTATTTAGTTATGCAGGCATAGTTATGTATTTATGTATTTATTTGAGATTTGTTATTTATATTGTTATATTGTTAAGTTGGGGAGGCGGGACGGGGGGGTGCAAGTTGGTTATGCGTGTTTTCTTTTTCTCTTTTTTCTTCCTCTCGTTTTAAGGGGGCTTTTTTCTGGGCTTGGATGGGGACGGGGGTGGAATTGAAGATGGCGGGGTAGGGTGTGGCCGGGCGAAAGCGCGGGCTTTCCCCTGTTTCCCGCGCGCGGGACGGAGGAAGGGGGAGGAGAGAAGAGTGGGGTGTGGCCAGCAATGGCGGCTTTTCCCGCGCTGAAGCGGGGTCAGAGAGGGATGGCAAGGGGGGGGGGGGGCCCCTCCCCCCCCACATCGGGAGGAGTCGGAGTGTGGCAGGGGCAGCCGGGTCAGCGAAAACCAGCTGACTCTCGGGAGTACGATGGTGGATACACCGCGGCTAGGAGGGGTCCTAGCCAGGGGGGGGGGGGGGGGGGGGGGAAGGGGGGTTAGGGGGGGATACCGGGTTGCTGCTGGAAAGGCCGAGGACGGGAAGGGAAGAACGGGAGGAGAGAGGGGGGGGGGGGGCCATCGCCATGGGGAACGGGTCAGAAGGGGAGGGTCGACCCGGGGCGAACAGGGGACAGGACATGGCTAATAGACAGGGGAAAGGGACGGGTCGCTCTGCGACCCGGTTGATTACTTGGAACGTGAGGGGGCTGAATGGGCTGGTCAAGAGATCAAGGGTTTTTTCACACCTAAAGGGACTGCAGGCGGATGTGGCAATGTTGCAGGAAACTCACTTGAGAGTAGTAGACCAGGTACGCCTGAGAAGGGGGTGGGTGGGACAGGTGTTCCACTCAGGCTTGGACGCAAAGAACCGGGGGGTGGCAATTTTGGTGGGAAAGAGGGTGTCGTTCGTGGCGGCGCAGGTGGTAGCAGATAAGGAGGGTAGGTACGTGATGGTGAAGGGTAGGCTGCAGGGAGAGAATGTGGTGCTGGTGAATGTGTATGCCCCGAATTGGGATGACGCGGGTTTTATGAGGCGCCTGTTGGGCCTCATTCCGGGTCTGGAGGCAGGGGGCCTGATCATGGGGGGGGACTTCAATACAGTGCTCGACCCTGGGCTGGACAGATCGAGTTCCAGGACGAATAGGAGGCCGGCAGCGGCAGAGGTGCTAAGGGGGTTCATGGAGCAGATGGGGGGGGTAGACCCTTGGAGATTTGGCAGGCCAAGGGCGAGGGAGTATTCTTTTTTCTCCCACGTCCACAGGGTGTACTCCAGAATAGACTTTTTTGTTCTGAGCAGGGGGCTGATTTCGAGAGTGCAGGACACGGAGTACTCGGCCATTGCGATTTCGGACCATGCACCACACTGGGTAGAGGTAGAACTGGGGGAAGCACGGGACCAGCGCCCGTTGTGGCGCCTGGATGTGGGGCTGCTGGCGGACGATGAGGTGTGCGGAAGGGTCCGGAAGGGCATTGAGAGATATCTGGGCACGAACGACACGGGCGAGGTGAAGGTGGGGGTAGTCTGGGAGGCCCTGAAAGCAGTGATCAGAGGAGAGCTGATCTCCATAAGGGCACACAGAGAAAGGAAGGAGAGGCAGGAGGGGAGAGACTGGTGGGGGAACTTATAGAAGTGGACAGGAGATATGCGGAGACACCAGAGGAGGGGCTGTTGAGGGAGCGGCGCAGTTTACAGGCCCAGTTTGACCTACTGACCACTAGGAAGGCGGAGACGCAATGGAGAAGGGCACAGGGCGCGGTCTATGAGTACGGGGAAAAGGCGAGCAGGATGCTAGCACACCAGCTGCGCAAGCGAGATGCAGCCAGAGAGATTGGGGGAGTGAGAGAGAAGGGAGGGAACGTAGTGCAGAAGGGGCAAGAGGTGAACGGGGTCTTCAGGGATTTCTACAGGGAATTGTACCGGTCTGAGCCGCCCAGGAGGAGGGGGGGAATGGAGAACTTTCTCGATAGATTGAGGTTCCCAAAGGTCCAGGAGGAACGGGTGGAGGGGCTGGGGGCGCCGATAGAGCTGCAGGAGCTAGTTAAAGGGATAGGCCAGATGCAGGCGGGGAAGGCGCCGGGGCCGGATGGGTTCCCGGTGGAATTTTATAAGAAGTATGTGGACTTGGTGGGTCCAGTGCTGGTGCGAGCCTTCAATGAGGCGCGAGAGGGGGGGGTTCTGCCCCCGACAATGTCACAGGCCCTGATCTCCTTGATCCTGAAGCGGGACAAAGACCCTGTACAGTGCGGGTCCTACAGGCCTATCTCCCTCTTGAATGTAGATGCCAAACTGTTGGCAAAGGTCCTGGCAACCAGAATAGAGGATTGTGTGCCAGGGGTAATCCATGAGGACCAGACGGGGTTCGTAAAGGGACGACAACTTAACACAAATGTCCGGAGACTGTTGAATGTGATTATGATGCCAGCAGTGGAGGGGGAGGCTGAGATAGTGGTAGCACTGGATGCGGAGAAGGCATTCGATAGGGTGGAGTGGGAATACCTGTGGGAGACGCTGGAACGGTTTGGGTTTGGGGAGGGATTTATCAAGTGGGTGAAGCTGCTGTATTCGGCCCCGATGGCGAGTGTGGTTACAAACGGGAGGAGGTCAGAGTATTTTGGGCTCCATCGAGGTACCAGGCAGGGATGCCCCCTATCCCCCTTACTATTTGCATTAGCGATCGAACCGTTGGCGATGGCACTGAGGGGTTCAGGGGGGTGGAGAGGACTGACAAGGGGAGGGGAGGAACATCGGGTATCACTCTATGCGGATGATTTGTTGTTATATGTGGCGGACCCGGAAGGGGGAATGCCGGAGGTAATGGAAATACTAGCGGAGTTTGGGGACTTTTCGGGATATAAATTAAATGTGGGTAAAAGTGAGGTCTTTGTGATACACCCGGGAGATCAGGGGGAGGGAATTGGGCGGCTCCCCTTCAAGAGAGCAGTAAAGAGCTTCAGGTACTTGGGGGTGCAGGTGGCAAGGAACTGGGGGACCCTCCACAAGCTGAACTTTTCAAGGCTGGTGGAGCAGATGGAGGAGGAGTTCAAGAGGTGGGACATGGTACCGCTGTCGCTAGCAGGGAGGGTGCAGTCAGTCAAAATGACGGCCCTCCCGAGGTTCTTGTTTCTGTTCCAGTGCTTGCCCATCTTTCTCCCCAGGGCCTTCTTCAAGAAGGTAACTAGCAGCATTATGGGCTATGTGTGGGCACATGGCACCCCTAGAGTGAGAAGGATTTTCTTGGAACGGAGTAGGGACAGTGGAGGATTAGCGCTACCCAATCTTTCCGGATACTACTGGGCGGCGAACGCATCGATGGTGCGCAAGTGGGTGATGGAGGGGGAGGGGGCAGCTTGGAAACGTATGGAGAGGGCGTCCTGCGGCAATACAAGCCTGGGGGCGCTAGTAACGGCACCATGGCCGCTCCCCCCCACAAGGTATACCACGAGTCCGGTAGTGGCGGCCACCCTTAAAATCTGGGGGCAGTGGAGGCGACACAGGGGGGAAGTGGGGGGTCTGATGGCGGCGCCACTGAGAGGGAACCACAGATTTGTCCCGGGGAACACTGGCGGGGGATTCCAGAGCTGGCACAGGGCGGGCATCAGGCAACTGAGGGACATGTTCATAGAGGGGAGGTTTGCGAGCCTGGGAGAGCTGGAGGAGAAATTTGAGCTCCCCCCGGGGAACACGTTTAGATACCTGCAGGTGAAGGCATTTGCCAGACGACAGGTGGAAGGATTTCCCTTGCTTCCCGATAGAGGGGTGAGTGATAGGGTGCTGTCAGGGGTCTGGGTCGGAGAAGGGAAGGTCTCGGACATCTACAAAATAATGCAGGAGGTGGAGGAGGTATCGATAGAGGAGCTGAAAGACAAGTGGGAAGCGGAGCTGGGAGAGCAGATAGAAGATGGGACATGGGCGGATGCCTTAGAGAGGGTCAATTCGTCGTCGTCGTGCGCAAGGTTGGGCCTCATCCAATTTAAGGTGCTGCACAGAGCCCATATGACAGGGACTAGGATGAGTCGGTTCTTCGGGGGTGAGGACAGGTGTGTTAGGTGTTCGGGAAGCCCTGCGAACCATGTACATATGTTCTGGATGTGCCCGGCACTGGAAGAGTTCTGGGAGGGGGTGGCGGGGACGGTATCGAGAGTGGTGGGAACCAGGGTCAAACCAGGGTGGGGGCTAGCGATTTTTGGGGTTGGGGTGGAGCCAGGAGTACAGGAGGCAGGGGAGGCCGGAATATTGGCCTTTGCGTCCTTGGTAGCTCGGAGAAGGATCTTGATTCAGTGGAGGGACACAAGGCCACCAAGTGTTAACACCTGGTTAAACGACATGGCAAGCTTCATCCAATTGGAAAGAATCAAATTCGCCCTGAGAGGGTCGGTACAGGGGTTCTTCCGGCGGTGGCAGCCCTTCCTTGACTTTCTGGATCAGAGATAGGAGCTGGAGGCCGAAACAGCAGCAACCCGGGGAGAAAGGGGGGGGGGGAAGGGAGGGGGGGGGGATAGCAACGAAGGGAGCACGTCAGCAGGGGGTCGCGGGCAATGACTGCCCGAGGCCATCGGCAGAAAGGGAAAAAACGGTTTGGTTGCTAGACTGGTAGCGCGGGGGGGGGGGGGGGGGGGGGGGTGGGGGAGGGTGGGGGGGTGCGCGCGGGGGAGGGCGTGGGGAGGATTTTCCAGGGGGGATTTGTTGTGTTATAATTTAAAATGTAGTAGGGGTAAATGTTTGTATCGAAAAATTTCAATAAAAATTATTTTTAAAAAAAAAGAACTTGCATTTATATAGTGCCTTTCACATCCCCAGGACATCTCAAAGTGCTTTACAGCCATTTTCTTAGCATTTTTCTATTCTACTTCATTAGGAACTGTTGAAACTGAGCATTGTGAATTAATTCCTAGCCAGTAGGAACAATCGGAATATAAGGAAATGTAAAAGCCAAATAGTACACAGCAATTTACCACAAACAGCAATGTAGTAATAAGATTATCTGTTTTTAGATGATGTTGATTGAATCATAGGCCAAGGCACTGGCAAGAACACCTCTGCTCTACTTCAAAATAGTGCTCCAAATTAAACAGTGCCACAGGGGCACAAAGGCTAACCGACAAACTACAAATTTAGCCCTGAAATAAGCAGCCCAATCATCAGCCCCCACTGGGCCAGGAATGAAGTGGGCAGATGCTAAATATGTGGGCTGCATGGTGGCACAGTGGTTAGCACTGCCGCCTCACAGCGCCAGGGTTCAATTCCAGTCTCGGGTGACTGTGTAGAGTTTGCACATTTACCCGTGTCTGCGTGGGTTTCCTCCAGGTGTTCCGACTTCCTCCCACAGTCCAAAGATGTGCGGGTTAGGTGGATTGGCCAGGATAAATTGCCCTTATTGTCCAAAGGTTAGGTGGGATTATGGGGTTATGGGGAAAGGGTGGGGGATTGGGCCTAGGTAGGGTTCTCTTTCAGATGGTCAGTGCAGACTCAATGGGCTGAATGACCTCCTTCTGCACTGCAAGGAATCTATGATTCTTCTATGAATCTACACTAGAAATAGCCCTAATATGTACCATGGCGATTGTGCAATAAGTGGGTAATCCATGAAGCTCAGTAAGGGCTTGTTATGATCCAATGCTGCTGAAGACCAGCCCTCTGGGGAGGTTTAAAGATCCTAATTGCCCGCTTGGGTTGAACAATAACTGCAGTTTGTCCTGTGGAGGTGTTCGAGCCTCCTCCACTCCAGGCAAGGCCAGCCTTTTATTACCCATCCCTATAGTTACTGTTGAAAAGGTGACGACTGGCCTTCTTCTTTAGCCACTTACAGCCAGTGCGGTGAAACTATACACCCACAGTGCAGTTATATAGGCAGTCAATTTTTTAAAATATAAATGCAGAGTACCCAATTCATTTTTTTTTCCAATTAAGGGGCAATTTAGCGTGTTCAATCCACCTACCCTGCACATCTTTGGGTTGTGGGGGTGAAACCCACGCAAACATGGGGAGAATGTGCAAACTCCACATGGACAGTGACCCAGAGCCGGGATCGAACCTGGGACCTCAGCACCGTGAGGCAACAGGGCTAACTCACTGCGCCACAGGAAATTTAAATGGCAGCAAAATACCGCAGATGCTCGAAATCTGAAATAAAATCTGAAAATACTGGGTAAACCCAGCAGATCTGGCAGCGCCTGTGGAGAGAGAAACAGAGTTTTTTTTTTTTTTTCTTTTTTTTTATAAATTTAGATTACCCAATTATTTTTTCCAATTAAGGGGCAATTTAGCGTAGCCAATCCACCTACTCTGCACATTTTTGGGTTGTGGGGGCGAAACCCACGCAGACACGGGGAGAATATGCAAACTCCACACGGACAGTGACCCAGAGCCGGGATCGAACCTGGGACCTCAGCGCCGCGAGGCGGTTGTGCTAACCACTAGGCCACCGTGCTGCCCTGAGAGAAACAGAGTTAATGTTTTGAGTCCGAATGATCCTTCTACAGACTGTCGGAGAGTTTGTCAGAGGATCATGGGTCATATGGAGTCGAAATGTTAACTATGTCCGGAATTCTCCAGGTGTTTGGATTCTCTTTTCCTGCTTGCAGCCCACCCCGGCATGTGGGTCTCCCGGTGGCATGGGGTGGCTTCGATGGGAAATCCAATTGACAAGCGGCGGGAAGAGAGAATCCCGCCGCCAGTGTGGTGAATGTAACTCCGTAATTCACACTGTATTGTATATACATGAGACCATGCATTTGTAAGCGCAGTTGCGTTGCCCAACCACTAGGGAGAGTAGCGCTGGGACTGCTTAGGAGTTTGTACAGGGCTCCACCCTTGGCTCCGCCCACAACTCCTTCCCCTGGACTGCTGTATAAATACCAATGCTAAGAGCCAGTCGTTCAGCTCATCGAGAGTTCAACACGGAACAGGCTGGCTCTGTTGTAAGTAGATTAAAACCACTGTTCATATCTTAAAGCACGTGTCTAGTGAATTGATGGTTCCATCAGCCAGCGAACGGCACGCCGAGAAACACGCTGCTGGGGTATCGGAGAATCCAGCCCTCTGTTCCTCCCTCCACAAATTCAAATGGAGTTAGGCCAAGCCAAAGCAAGCCAGTTAGTTTAAAATAATGCTGTGGCTGTTGACAGGGAATATATATTTAGGCGGGAAGTTCCTTGCAGGTATATTCCCATTCCGCGAGCATTACTCTGCCATTGATGGATTGGGAACAACTCGGAGGAAACTCCCAACCTTTGGTTTCAGATTCGATGCCTCTATTTCCTTAAAAACTGGAATTACGTGCCCACTATTTGGGTCCAGGGATTTTGAACCCAGTTGCCTTGTCCCTGCTCAGGTTTTATTTCCTGCTCAGCATTAATAACAACCAAAGAAAAGCTGCAGATTTTACCCTTGCAGTCAACCGTATCATATTATATGCTGATATGGTTCAGATGAAATCTCAACGATATCTGATGGTTTACACACATCAATAAAACGGGGATAATTAGTAACAGCTTTCACCTTCTTTGTGTTAAACATTGAGGGACCTATATCCACTATGTTACTCTCAACCCTCTGGTTTCCTTTACCAAAGCTGAATATTAATTGTCAAACTTTCAGCAATACTGTCCACTCTTTGCCTGTATGTCGGCTGTCCTATAAGTCCCTTGAGTTTTTAAAAGGTTGAAATATGACCGAACTTCATGCTACTTTTTTTGTTTGTGGAATTTTCCACATTTATCCTAAATACCTCTGACTGGAGGTTAAATCGAGACTAAAATAGTCTTCATAATTAATGAAATTGATGCTGTGGAATGTCTTCTCTGAGTAGTGCAATACCATCTTGTAAAAATGTAACTTTTTTTTAAAAGTGGGCAATATTTGGCTTTAGTGGAATTTTGACTCCACATGATTTATTTTCCTAAATCTAACATGGTTAATCTCAATTGCGAGGTTAAAATCCCTAAGGAATTAAGCACCCACCCCATGGAGATTGTTTGCAGGACTCTGCTTAAAAACGATCAGAAGATATTAAAGCAGGAATTGAATCTTTAAATTAGAAACCATATTCATCCCACATGCTTTGCTAAGCTTCATCCTAATTATGGTGTAAATTCAGACAAAAAAATGAACTTATATGTGAGCCAATATTGGCACTAATTAACGTGCTTGGTCGAAGTTTCTTAACTACTGATTGTCTTTTGGCAAGTGAAGTTGGGTACAAACTAAGCGATGTACGGTTTAATGTTTTGTGCATCGGTGTTGGCATTATAATAATACATAAGTTTACAAATATTCAAAGAAAATGTCTAATTGCAGCAGATTTATTTTAATATGTATTTGTAATCCATTCATCTTGCATTGCTCTATGTACAAAACATCAGGATGTAATCACCCTTTAATTGGAAATCATCTTTTAATGATGCAAAAAAGCTTGACTCATTGGAAAAATGGTTTGTGCGGAGGACACATATGCATGTTCTTGCAGTAAGAGGTTGATTTTAACTGCCGGGTAGGAATGCGGCCTAGTCAGGAGATTAGCCAGTTTAGAGTAGCAGTGCATATGATTTCAAAAACCCGGCCTCATTAACATTCTGAAAGGAAGACTCGCACGAGCATGGAATTTTGCGAGGCAGAAAGCTACTACCAGGGAACCCAAGGGAAGTGTAATGACCTCCAATTGGCATTATTGGTTGGCCAATTGGAGTATGAGCTCCCTCAATGATAGCTCATTGAGGGGGCCCATATAAGCACCTGTGTAGGCTTTGTGAGCAGTCTTAAGTTGACTGGAATGCTAGCAGCACTGTTGGGAGCTGCTCTTGTATCTAGTTATTGGAAATAAATATTGGTGTGGTGACGGGACTCCTGCCTCCTGTGGATTATTACAGTGGCGACGAGGTAAACAAAGAACTTTGCGGAGACCAACTGCCGCACTCGGAGGGTAAGCCTTGCTATTTCAAAAATGCCGTTTATTGGGAGGTTAGATGCATTCGACCCGACTATTGAGGACTGGTCCCAGTATGTGGAGAGAATGTGTTACTTCTTCCGGGCCAATGATATAATTACGGACGAAAGGAGACGGCTTATCCTGCTGTTGGCGTGCGATCCCTCCGCTTTCGCCATTATACGTAGTCTAACTTATCCCGATGCGCCGGACATGAATTATTTCCAAGAATTGACGGAATTGATGAAAGAGCACTACGACCCAAAACCACCCCTCATTTTGCGTAGGTACAGATTCTACACAGCGAAGCGGGAAGACAGGGAGTCAGTCACGAAGTTCTTGGCCCGCCTCAGAAGGTTGGCGGAAAAATGTGAGTTCGGCCCGGCGCTAAATGAAATGCTTCGGGACCGGTTAGTGTGTGGCATAAACGACCTCACAATAAAGAAGCGCCTGTTGGCGGAAACGCAGCTAGACTGCAGGCAGGCGTTACAGCTCGCACTGTCCCGAGTAAAGGCAGCAAGTGGGGCGCAGGAACTACAGGGCACGCCAATGGAGGTAGATACCTGTGAGAGTGACTACCACAATGGGTCTAGCTACCAGATAGCCGCTCTCAGGAAAAGCATGAGGGATAGAGGGCCAAAGGAAAACCCCAGAACTGCCCCCAAGTCTGCTAGGACTAACTGGAGACAGAGGGAAGTACCGGCTGAGGCTCCCCCAACAGAGAAGGATCATTTTTGGCACCAGACAGAGTGGGGTAACAGCGACAGAAACCCTAGAAGGAAGTGGCAAAAGAGGAATAGCAGGTGGGGACGCAGGGAAGTATACAACTGTTGCTCGTTTTGGGTGAGTGTGCTTAATACTCACTTGGCTCTGTTTCTCGTTCTAAGCTCTGGAGTCGCCAGGTGCCGTAAAGACACCGTCACAAGTTTCAAGGTCAAGTTCAAAGCAATAAAGCTGTACACCAATTAGTAAGTCCAAAACAATTAGAGTTTATTATAACACAATTATAATAACACTCATGCACACGCTAAAGATTAAACCTACTTCTACCACTAAACAACTAATACCTAGCTAAGAAGGAACTGCGATGTCAGGGAACAAGGCCTTTGTTCTGGTCTGGTCTGCAGGCTTCCGATCACTATCAGTCGGCAAGGGTGTCAGTAATGCCGGTTTCAGGTAGCGGTCGTCGTTAGGCACTTACTTATTGGCGGCTGCTGCTCAACGGCTGATGTAGAAGACAGGGGTCTGGAGGCTGGAGTCGGAGACAGGAGACTGAACCATGTGTGGGACCTTTCTTTTATAGGTCCCAGGGGGTCCGCGCCCCTTTGGGCGGGCTCCCTCACATGCTGGGGATCGATTGGGCCTCTTCCCAATCGATATGGTTTGAACCCCCCAATCCTAGGGCCGTTCCTTGATCGCTGGGGCGGTTCTTAGGACTTATTGTCCTGGGCTTCTCTGGCTCCACCGTGTCTGGTCTGCTATTGAATGTATCGATTGATACTTAATTTGTGTCCATTGTACCTGGGACTGGCCCGGTATCACCTCATTAATATGCTAACGGCTTTCCATTTACAATGCTGCCTGATCTCTGCAGCTGTCGGGAAACCGGTTTCTGCAATTGTCTCAATGTATAATTGCTCTGCAAGCTGTTTGCTCTTTAACATGTCCGTTTTCCCTGCACTCTTTGCAGTCTTCCATTTTGTGTTCGTTAGTGGCCATCTCAGGTGGCTACACAACCTAGATGCCCCATCCTCCTCCAAAGGGGAACAATTATATAATATTGCGATGAAGAAAGCAGAACCCATTAAGATTGCCCCACGGGTGAACGGTCGGTCGACAATAATGGAAATAGACACGGGGGCGGCCGTGTCAGTAATGGGAGTGGCAGCATTTAAAAAAATCAAAGATGGACTCCAGCCACTAACCATAACAAAAACATCGAAGAAACTTAAAACCTACACGGGGGAACCCCTGGAAGTTCTAGGCACGACTCATGTACCCGTGGAATATGAGAAACAATTGCTCAGATAAGCGTTGACGATAGTAGAGGGCTCCGGACCGAGCTTAATTGGACGGAACTGGCCGAAAGACCTAAAATTAGATTGGATGAAAATTTTCCAGAGTGGAAGCGGGCAGTTGAGTGGAGTACTCCAAAAATACCCGGAGGTCTTCCAAGAAGGTTTGGGGGAAATCATAGGCGCCAAAGCAACTTTGCACGTGGACTCAGAAGCCCTTCCGAAATTTTGTAAGGCCAGGGCGGTTCCTTTCGCGTTAAGGAAGAAAGTAGAGGTCGAAATAGAAAGGTTACGGCGCGATGGCATTATCAGACCAGTACAGTTCTCGGAATGGGCAGCGCCGGTGGTACCAATTTTGAAGCCAGAAGGCTCGATGCGTCTCTGTGGAGATTTCAAACAAACGGTAAACAAATACGCACTGTTGGACAAATACCCAATCCTGAAAATAGACGACCAATATGCCAAATTGGCAGGTGGGCTTTTGTTCACGAAACTGGACATGAGCCACGCCTACCTGCAGTTAAAACTGAACAAGGACCCCCAGAAGTTCGCTACGATCAGCACCCTGAAGGGCCTCTTTCGTTATACTAGGCTACCTTTCGGAGTGTCATCAGCCTGCGCTATATTCCAGCGTACGATGGAAAATATTCTGCAGGGACTACCGCAGGTGGCGCTTTATTTGGACGATGTCTTAATCACGGGTAGGACAAACAGGGAAGACTTAAGGAACCTGGAGGAAGTGCTCAGGCATTTCACAAAGGCAGGCGTACGGCTTAAAAGAGAAAAATTTGTTTTTCTGGCCCCACAAGTGACATACCTGGGATATAAAGTAGACGAGTCGGGCTTACACCCATTGGACGACCGAGTAAGGGCAATAAAAGAAGCCCCAGCTCCCACCACGGTCCAGGAGCTACGATCATTTCTAGGGTTGGTAACCTATTATGGCAAATGTATTGAAAATAGGGCGTCCATCCTAGAACCCCTCCACCAGCTACTAAAAAAGGGGCAAGAATGGAAATGGTCAGCCCGCCAAAACCGAGCATTTAGGGACATTAAGGAACATCCGAAAATATCCTAGAGCATTATGACCCAAGGAAAGAGTTGGTGGTCACTTGTGACGCATCCCCTTATGGGGTAGGAGCCATCTTAGCCCATAGAGGACGGAATGGGGAAGAACGGCCAATAGCCTATGCTTCGCGGACCTTGGCGATAGCTGAGAGGAAGTATGCCCAAATCGAGAAGTAAGGACTGGCGGTGATATTGCAGTAAAAAAGTTTCACCAGTATCTGTACGGGCGGAAATTCACCATAGTGATGGACCATAAGCCGTTATTAGGGTTATTAAAAGAAGACCAGTAAATACCCCCGATTGCATCAGCTAGAATCCAACGCTGGGCGTTGCTACTGGCGGCATATAGATACGTTCTGGAGCACAGACTGGGAACGCGAGTAGCAAATGCAGATGCTTTGAGCAGACTTCCCCTCCCGGACACCCCGCCACTAATACCGAAAGTAGAGGAGACAGTAATAGCTCTAAATGTTTTGGACACCCTCCCAGTAGACGCACAACATATTCGGTTGTGGATGCAAAAAGACCCAGTTTTAGCCAAGGTGAAGCATTTACTGCTAACAGTGGAACTGGAAAGACCAGTGGAGCCCCAGATGCACCCATACTGGAGCAAAAGGGACCAAATAACCAGTGAAGACGTTATCCTATTATGGGGAGCCCCGGTAATAGTCCCGGCTCAGGGTCGTTGGGCAATCTTAACCGAGTTACATCACGGACACCTAGGGGTATCTAAAATGAAGATGCTAGCTCGAAGCTATGTTTGGTGGCTAGGATTGGACACAGACATAGCAGCCTTGGTACGTCGGTGCCACGAGTGCCAACAGGGGCAAAGAGTGCCACCAGCGGCGCCATTGCAACTGTGGGAATGGCCAGGCAGACCGTGGACCCGCCTGCATATTGACCACGCCGGCCCTTTCATGGGCTCAATGTTTTTGGTGATAGTGGACGCCCACTCCAAATGGTTGGATGTCCACCGGGTAAACACGGCAAGCACAGCATCGACAATCGAAAAGCTCAGGGCCTCGTTTGCAACACATGGACTGCCGGAGGTATTGGTGTCGGACAACGGAACGACATTCACAAGTGGGGAATTTGGAAAATTCCTGAAAGAAAACTGAGTCCGCCACATCAAGACGGCCCCTTACCATTCAGCGTCCAACGGCCTGGCAGAGAGAGCAGTCCAGACACTAAAGGCGGGACTCAAGAAGCAGCCTGCAGCGTCAATGGACACAAAGCTCTCCCGCTGGCTGTTTGATTACAGGACCACACCGCATTCCACAACGGGCATACTGCCAGCTGAACTCTTAATGGGAAGGCGGCTGTGAATGAGGCTGAGTCTCCTTTTCCCAAATTTAACGGGGAAAGTGGAGAAACAACAGGAGGCCTAACGCAGGGGGCATGATAATAGTCGGCAGCAAAGACATTTCCAGATGGGGGCACCGATATGGGTCAAGAATTATGGGAATGGACTAACGTGGGTCAAAGGCACGGTAGAGTCCCAAACAGGGTCCATGTCCTATGAAGTTTCGATAGGAGGTAAGGTGCTGAAGAAACGCCTAGACCAAATAAGGGCAGCGGAACTACACCTGGAGGCAGGCGAAGCAGGACCGCCTCAAGCTGGGATAGCCCAGACGGAAAAGATACCCACATCCCAGCCCCGAGCAATTTCTCCAGACCCCGTCATCCAGTCGTCAGAGTCGGAGATGGACATGTTCGACGAGGCCACCATGACACCTCTCCCCAAGGAGGAGGAAGAACAACTTCCAAGGAGGTCGTCAAGAAAAAGACGGGCACCTATAAGGTACACCCCGCCCACGTTGGAGAACGACCCAGCGGACGACATAGAGGTGACAGACCCGGACATGAGGAGCAGGAAGAAACTCCGAGGAATGCCAGCTGGCAGGAATTCCTCGGACCTTGGTGGGCGGAGGGGTGTAATGACCTCCAATTGGCATTATTGGTTGGCCAATTAGAGTATGAGCTCCCGCAATGATAGCTCATTGAGGGGGCCCATATAAGCACCTGAGTAGGCTTTGTGAGCAGTCTTAAGTTGACTGGAATGCTAGCAGCACTGTTTGGAGCTGCTCTTGTATCTAGTTATTGGAAATAAATATTGGTGGGGTGACGGGACTCCTGCCTCCTGTGGATTATTACAGGAAGAATTTGCAAAGCAAAAGTTAGTGATCGAGGATTGGTAACATGTGGGAGGTGAATGGGAGTTTTTCCAGTAATTTGCGGTTCCTGTTTTCAGAATTCCAGCATGTGAAGTCTTCTGTCATTTTTTGGGGTGGTTCAGTCATTATCATAGTTCATGAGATTTATATCAAAGGAGCAATTTATTTTTAAGTGAATAATAAATATTCGGCTTTGCATTAAATGATGACGCCCATTATTGCACAACAGGACAGTTAAAAGGCTCAGCTCTCTCCAAGGTCCACTCCAGCCTTTGAGCAATCCTCCTCCGCTGGCCCACAGTAGAATGAAGCTACCAAGTTTTAAAAAAATAAATTTGGAGTACCCAATTCTTTTTTTTCCAATTAAGGGGCAATTTAACGTGGCCAATCCATGTAGCATGCACATCTTTGGGTTGTGGGGGTGGGACCCATGCAGACACTGGGAGAATGTGCAAACTCCACATGGACAGTGATCTGGGGCTGGCATCGAACTGGGGTCCTCGGCACTGTGAGGCAGCAGTGCTAACCGCTGCGCCACCGTGCTGCCCTGTGAAGCTACCAAGTTAAGAGGCAAATCTATCATGTTTCTGTGCCCAAGGTAGAGATTACGGTCGTCCAAATTATTTTGCAATGCATGAAAAGAAAAAATAAACTTATATAGTCAGCGATCAGGATGTCCTAAGCACTTCAGGGCAGCACAATGGTGCAGTGGTTAGCACTGGGACTACGGTGCTGAGGACCCAGGTTCGAATCCTGGTCCTGGGTCACTGTCCGTGTGGAGTTTGCACATTCTCCCAGTGTCTGCGTAGTTTTCACCCCCACAACCCAAAGATGTGCAGGATAGGTGGATTGGCCATGCTAAATTGCCCTTAATTGGAAAAGAAATAATTGGGTACTCTAAATTAATTTTTTTAAAAGGGTGTCATAAGCACTTCATAGCCAATGAAATACTTCTGAAGTGTAGTTATGTTGTAACATTGCAAATGCAGCGGCAAATTTGGGCAAAGCAAACAGCAACGCAAGCAGCAATGGGATAAATGAACAGATGATCTGTTTTAGTGATGTATCAGGGGATAAATATTGGCCCAGATATTAGGGGCGCAATCTACTGGCTGCGTTGTGCCTGAACGGGGGGAAGACGCGGCCGATAGTTGCTGAGAGAGGCCTGCACCAGTGAGGGGATCTCCTCAGTGCAGGAAATGCAGCCAGTGGAGCCTCTGTGGGGCATTTTCTGCCAGGGCATGAAAACAAGATAGAGTGCCTTTAGGTAGCGGGGTCCTTCCCACTGCAAATAGCGGTCCTTCTTTGATATTAGAACATGCGCTGATGACTTGTGCTTAGTAACTCCATCATTTTTTCAAGTGTTCTTAAAAGCCTGTGATGATATGATCTGCATACTCGTCTGCCATTGGGCCAGAACATCGGCTTACCATTGGCCCTGGTCGGTCATGTGCCTCTCAACCGATTGGCCGAGAGGCTGAGTTAACCACGCCTCTATTAACGAGGTATAAATGCTCAGACGCCTGACGATCGTCCCTTTCCACTGTAGACGATCGCAGAGCTGTGTTCTAGTCAATTAAAGCCAGACTTTGGTAAATCACTCGCCTCGCGTGCAATCGATGGTACATCAAAGCCTGCAGTGGCTTAAAGTACCAATGACGCATGAGGAGAGATTGTGTCCGTTCAGATTTCATTTGCTGGAGTTTTGAAGAACGAGGGGAGATCTCAGAGAAACATATAAAACACTAACATGACTATTCAGGATAGATGCAGGAAGGATGGGCGGAATTCTCTACAACGCCCGAGGCCGTCGTGAAACCCTGAGTGTTTCACGGCGGCGTCGGAGGCCGCTCCTCGCCCCCTATTCTCCCACCCCCCCCCCCCCCCCCCCCCACCCCAGGGGGCTAGGAGCGGCGTTCCGTAAATCTCGGCCGCTGGGCCTTGATGCTGGCGTCAAGGCGGCGCGCTGAGAATGACGCGGCTGGCGGCGCCTAATGACGTCAGCCGCGCATGCGCAGGTTGGCCGGCTCCAACCCGCGCATGCGTGGTTGCCGTCTTCCCCTCCGCTGCCCCGCAAGACGTGACGGCTTGATCTTGCGGGGCGGCGGAGGGGAAAGAGTACGTCCCTTGGAGACGCCGGCCTGACGATCGGAGGGCACCGATCGCGGGCCAGTCCCCTCCCGAGCACGGCCGTGGTGCGCACACCCCTCTCCGCCCCCCACAAGCCACAAACGAAGCTTTGGCTCCATGTTCACGCCGGCAGCGACCAGGTGTGGTTGCCGCCGTCGTGAAAAGGTCGGGAACGGCAGGCCGCTCGGCCCATCCGGGTCAGAGAATCACGGGTCACCGTGCACGATTTTGGGGAAGGGTGGGAGAATCGCGGGGGGTGCCAGAGCGGCCCTCCCACGATTCTCCCACACGGCGTGGGAGCGGAGAATCGCGCCCGATGTTCTCGATGGCGGGGGAGTCAAGAACCAGGCATCAGTCTAAGGTTACAGGATTAACCATTTAGGACTGAGATGAGTGGTTAGCCTGTGGAATTCACTACTATCAGTTAAGACCACAACATGGTATCTTTTCGAGAAGGAGTTAGAGCTAATTCTTGGGAGGGGGCAGCATGCTGGCACAGTGGTTAGCATTGCTGCCTTATGGTGCCAAGGACCCAGGTTCATCCCGGCCCCGGATCACTGTCCATGTGGAGTTTGCACATTCTCCCCGTGTCTGCGTGGGTCTCACCACCACAACCAAAAAGAAGTGCAGGGTTGGTGGATTGGCCATGTTAAAATTGCCCCTTAATTTGAAAAAAAATTGGGTGTTCTCAATTTTAAGAAAAAGATATAGCTCTTGGGGCTAAATGGATCAAAGGATATGGGGGTAGGGGGAAGGCGGGAATAGGTTACCGAGTTGGATGATCAGCCACAATCATAATAAATGATGGAGCAGGCTTGAATGGCCTCCTCCTGCTGCTATTTTTGATGTGCTATCAGGAGCACAGCTATGGACGGGATTCTCCGACCCCCCACCGGGTCGGAGAATCGCTGGGGGGCGGCGTGAATCCCGCCCTGCTGCCGGCTGCTGAATTCTCCAGCGCCGGAGTTTTGGTGGGGGCGGGAATCACGCCGTGCCGGCCGGCGGCCACTAGCAGCAGCCCCCCCCGCCGATTCTCAGGCCTGCGATGGGCCGAGCGGCTGCCCGTTTTCAGCCGGTCCCGCCGGCATAAATCAAACCAGGTCTGTACCAGCAGGACCTGGCTCTACGGGCGCCCTGCAGAGTCCTCGGGGGGTTCGATCCCCCGGGATCAGTGCCCACCGATCCGCGGGTGGGCCTATGCCGTGGGGGCACTCTTTCCCTCCGCGCTGACTGCTGTCACCTCCGCCATGGCCTGAGCGGAGAAAAACACCCCCAGCGCATGCGCTGGGATGACATCAGCACACGCTGGCGCTCCCGCGCATGCGCCAACTCGCGCCGGCCTAGCCCCTGAAGGTACGGAGGATTCCGCACCTTCCGGGCGGCCTGACGCTGGAGTGGTTCACTCCACTCCTCGCCGTTGGTACGGCCCACCCCGCCGGGTAGGGGAGATACCCACCCAGGATTCCTCAGAGTTCCAGTTTGTAAACATTTTTCAGGCGGGACCAGAGGTTTTTGGAAACGTAAACATGCAGCCCTTAAAAGGATTGTCGTTCAAAACTAAAGGACGTAACTATTTAAAGATAGGTGGGAGATTCAAATATGGAAGCAACATTTTTCAGCCCTAGTCTTATTTCAGTTATCATCAATCAAAACAAATTCAACCAAATAAAAGTGTCCCCTTGTACCAGGGCATAAACAATAAAATCTGATTTGCAAACAAAACAAAGGAAATGTGATAAATTAAATCATGATATTGCTTTCTGTGTCTGACAATGCACTCCAGTTCCTCCTGCCTCAGAAGGCTAAATCATATGTGTAAAGATGTTTTCGATTCAAGGGCAGCAGCTTGGTGCAGTGGTTAGCACTGCTGCCTCACAGTCGCTGAAGAAGCAGGTTCGATCCTGGCCCCGGGTCACTGTCCGTGTGGAGTTTGCACATTCTCCCCGTGTCTGCGTGGGTTTCACCCCCACAACCCAGAGACGTGCAGGGTAGGTGAATTGGCCACACTAAATTGCCCCTCAATTGGAAAAAAAGAATTGGGTACTTGAAATTTATATTTTTTTAAATGATGTTTTGGATTCAGACCTAAAGGAATGTTCATGCTGTTCTTGCAAATTACTTGATTCATCGACCAGAAATTAAATTAGACCAGCCACGCAAATACTGTGGCTACAAGAGCAGGTCGGGGCGAGACATTTTGTGGTGAACAATTCATCTTCTGACTCCCCAAAGCCTGTCCACCCACCATCTACAAAGCACAAGTCAGGAGTGTGACGGACAATTCTCCCCTTGAATGAATGCATCTACAATAACAGTCAAGAAGCTCGACACCATCCAGGACAATGGCACCCTTTCCACAAATATTCACTCCCTCCACCACTGATGCACTGTGGCAGCCATGTGTATCGTCTACAAGATGGACTGCAGGAATTCAACCAAGCCTCTGCGACAGCACGTGCCAATCTCATCACCGCTACCATCTAGAGGGACAAGTGCAGCAGATGCATCAGAACAACATCACTTGGAAGGCCCCATCCAAGCTACTTACCATCCTGACTTGGAAATATATCGCTGTTCCTTCACTGTCGCTGGGTCAAATTCCTGGAACTCTCTTCCTAACAGCACCGGGGGTGTACCTACACCACATGGACTGCAGTGGTTCAAGAAGGCAGCTCCCCACCACCTTTGCAAGGGCAATTAGGGATGGGCAATCAATTCTGGTCTAGCAGCAAAGACCACAGGCGCGATTCTCCGCTGCCCACGACGGATCGGAGAATAGCGGGAGGGCCTTCCCGACATTTTTCCCGCCCTCCCGCTATTCTCCCCCCCCAAACGGCCGCCCCACGACACGAATCGCTGCTCGCCGATTTTTACGGCGAACTGCGATTCTCCCCAGGCCGATGGGCCGAGTTCCCAGGCCTTTACGGCCGTTTTCACGAATGCAATCACACCTGCTCTCACCGTTTGTGAAAACGGCCGAAAGGTGCCGTCCCGGACAACCATGGCCTCGATTGGCACGGCAGCACCACGGCCGTGCCAAGGGTGGCATGGGCCTGCAAACGATGGGCACCGATCGCGGGCAGCGGGTCCGATACCCGCGCACTATTTGTTCCTCCGCCGCCCCGCAGGATTAGTCTGCGGGGCGGCTGAGGGGCATGACGGCCCGCGCATGCGCGGGTTTGACGCGTCTGCGTGATGACGTCATCCGCGCATGCGCGGGTTGGAGCCGTCCAACCAGCGCATACACGGCTGACGTCATCGTGTGCATCAGCCGCCGTGACGCTAGGCGCGCGGGCTTAGCGACGGTCGCTAAGCCCGCGATGCCGTGCTTCACGGGGCCGCGCTGCTAGCCCCGCCCGGAGGGGAGAATCGGGTTCCGGGAGGGGGCGCGGAGGCTGCCGTGAAACACGGCCAGTTTCACGGCAGCCTTTACGACTCGCCGCATTTGCGGAGAATCGCGCGCCGCATTTGCGGAAAATCGCGCCCCACATCCATGAAAGAATAAAAATAAAATCGGTTTTAACTCACTGTTACTTATATTTTTAGAACAAAAATTCATTTGTAAGCATTTTCTAGTTTTCTAAAAGCGTAGTGGTTAAAGAACAAATGTTCAGAAGCTTTTGATGTTTGATTCTTATTTCAACAATTTCCTGTTTCCATGTGTTTAATCTATTTAGGGAAACAAGAAAAAAAAACTCCGTGCAGTCTGCAGAAATTGGGAATCTAGAAAAGAGTCTCAATGACAACAAGAAGAGGAAAACTACGCAATCAAAGATCCTTCCCTTATTTCGATGCTTCCGCTGTTTGCACTATTTGTCCAACATCCTTTATTAGTATAAATTTCCTCCAGATAAACT
The DNA here is from genome assembly GCF_902713615.1 of Scyliorhinus canicula. NCBI lineage: Eukaryota > Metazoa > Chordata > Chondrichthyes > Carcharhiniformes > Scyliorhinidae > Scyliorhinus > Scyliorhinus canicula. The sequence continues at coordinate 27,433,037 of NC_052150.1, read as the reverse complement.
TTGGGAAGGCCGAAGCTACACTCTTTGGTCTCTCCAACAAACTCTGTTTCCAAGCCAATGACACCATTCCTCTTCCTGCCCACTGCCTCAGGCTAAACCATACCATTCCCAAACTTGGCATTCTATTCAATCCTGAGATGAGCTTCCAAATCCACATCATCTCTCCCGTCAAAATCATCACTTCCACCTGCATAAAATAGTTACAGCACAGGAGGAGGCCATTCGGCCCTTTGTTCTGTGCCGGCACACTGCAAGAGCCACTCACCTCCCCATTCCATGAACTGGTGTATTCCCTGTGGACCGGTGTTCAAAAAACGCTTCCTGATTTCTCTCCAGAATGGTCTGGCTCCAGTTTTAAGGTTATGGTCCCTTGGCCGGGATTCACCCATCCAAAACAATAACTTTTCTGGATCCACCTTATTGAATACTTTCATAATTTTATACACCTCAATGCTCTTCTCAGCTTAACGTGATACACCAATAAGGGCAGCATGGTAGCATTGTGGATAGCACAATCGCTTCACAGCTCCAGGGTCACAGGTTCGATTCCGGCTTGGGTCACTGTCTGTGCGGAGTCTGCACATCCTCCCCGTGTGTGCGTGGGTTTCCGCCGGGTGCTCTGGTTTCCTCCCACTGTCCAAAGATGTGCAGGTTAGGTGGATTGGCCATGCTAAATTGACCTTACTGTCCAAAATTGCCCTTAGTGTTAGGTGGGGTTACTGGGTTATGGGGATAGGGTGGAGATGTTGACCTTGGGTAGGGCGCTCTTTCCAAGAGCCGGTGCAGACTCGATGGGCCGAATGGCCTCCTTCTGCACTGTAAATTCTATGATCTATGACTGCAAATGTTTTTCCCTTCAGATATTTTGCAAGATTCTACCCATCCTGCTGTTGCTAAAGCTCAACTGCTGCTGAAACCTTCATCCAAGCCTTTGGTGTGTCCAGACTCACCTATTCTAATGTTCTCCAGGCCAGTCTCCTACATTGCACTGTTCATAAACTTTTTATTTGAAACATGTTTTTATTGTTTTTTGCATTTGACTTGTAACAACAATGCTGAATAAAGATTTAAATAAAAGAAAAGAGAACAACAGGTCCAAAGGCAACACACGTGATAGCACAGTGGTTAGCACTGTTGCTTCACAGCGCCAGGGTCCCAGGTTCAATTCTTGGCTTGGGTCACTGTCTGTGCGGAGTCTGCACGTTCTACCTATGTCTGCGTGGGCTTCCTCCGGATGCTCTGATTTCCTCCCAAAAGATGTGCTTCTAGGTGAATTGGACAGTCTGAATTCTCCCTCCGTGTACCCGAACAGGCGCCGGAATGTGGCGACTTGGGGCTTTTCATAGTAATTTCATTGCAGTGTTAATGTCAGCCTACTTGTGACAATAACGATTATTAATTTGATGACAGTATAAAACAAGACGAAAACGTGGGAAAAAAGTGATCTGCTATAAATACACAGGAAACCTATATACAGGTTTTGAGGCCTGTTAGTATTAGGCCTCCAGTAATCGGTTATCCCAACCGTGCTGATTCGCTATTTACATGTGACCCCATGGACTGTCAGCAGCCACAGCATTTTGGGGGGAGCTGGGTTACAGATTTTCACTACACTTGTGTTCAAAAAACGCTTCCTGATTTCTCTCCAGAATGGTCTGGCTCCAGTTTTAAGGTTATGGTCCCTTGACCGGGATTCACCCATCCAAAAAAATAACTTTTCTGGATCCACCTTATTGAATACTTTCATAATTTTATACACCTCAATGCTCTTCTCAGCTTAACGTGATACACCAATAAGATTGCGATGTCGGGGATCAAAGGATATGGGGGGTGAGAAGGCGGGATCAGTCTATTGAGTTGGATGATCTGCCATGATCATAATGAATGGTAGAGCAGCCTCGAAGGGCCAAATGGCCTCCTTAGGCCGCGATTCTCCACTCCTCACGCTGGGGGGAGAATCGCGGGAGGGCCGGGCAAATCACACCACGCCGCCCTGGCACCCCCCGCGATTCTTCCATCGCCCCAAAATGGCGTGTCGCGTTTTGTGACACGCCTCTCGGAGAATCGCCGCTCACCGTTTTTCCCGGCGACCGGCGATTCTCCGGCTCGAATGGGCCGAGCGGCCTGACGACCCTAACCGGTTCACGTCGGCGGCAACCACAACTGGTCGCTGCCGGCGTGAACATCGCGCGACAGGTAAGTGTGGGGCCTGTGGGGGGCGGAGAGAGAATCGAGCACCTCGGAGAGAGCGTGCTCGTGAGGTGACTGGCCCGCGATCGGTGCCCACCGATCGTCGGGCCGGCGTCTCTAAGAGACGCACTCTTTCCCCTCCGCCGCCCTGCAAGATCAAGCCGCCATGTCTTGCGGGGCAGCGGAGGGGAAGACGGCAACCGCTCATGCGCGTGTTGGAGCCAGCCAACCTGTGCATGCGCAGCTGACGTCACTTAGGCGCCGCCGGCCGCGTCATTCTCGGCGCGCCGCTTTGACGCAAGCGTCAAGGCCCGGCGCTCGAGATTCGCGCAACGCCGCTCCTAGCCCCCGGGGGGGGGTGAATAGGGGGCGAGGAGTGGCCTCCGACACCGGAGTGAAACACTCCTGGTTTCACTCCGGCGTCGGCACTCAATTTCCCATTGGGAGAATCGCGCCCAATGTTTCTATGGTACCATAAGGAGCAAATACCAGCTCTGAACAATTCATGTTGCAAACAAATAGCCCTGATAAAGTAATACATTACAAAATTAAAAATAAGGAAAGTAGGTCATAAATGATTTTTTAAAAATTGAATGGAGTGAGAGGAACAGGGAGCCAAGCTGGAACATAAAGGGATAGAAGTTATGTTGCGGTTATACAGAGGCTGACAAATTCTTGTCCGTCAAAGGTATTAAAGGTTATGGAACTAAGGCAAAATAGATGGGGTTGAGGTAGTGAACAAAGAACAAAGAAGGAAGAAAAGTACAGGACAGGAACAGGCCCTTTGGCCCTCCGAGCCTGCGCCGACCATGCTGCCCGTCTCAACTAAAATCTTCTACACTTCCGGGGTCCGTATCCTTCTATTCCCGTCCTATTCACGTATTTGTCAAGATGCCCCTTAAAAAGGTGGAAGGCAGGGAAGGCCTCCGAGAAGGCTGTGCTCGCGGAGCAGTGAGGTTCATGTTGGGGCTGGCGTGAAGAGTGCATTGACAACAAACAGGCTCGAGGTGTTGAATGGTCTACTCCTGTTCCCATATCCTATGTGTGATCTGAAAGACAGCACCTCCTACAATGTGGCACTCCATCGGTACTGTGCGGGAACGCCAGGATAAAGACTTCCTCTGAAGAAGCAGAAAGTACATCCCCCTTTAAACATTTTCCAGCAAAGGATAATAGCTGCATAGAGAACAGATTGCAACCAAAAGGCGCTTATTCATTAATTTGGGTGGCTTGTAGTTGCGTCAGTGAGCGTCTCTGTCTGGTTGTTCCCTCACAGTTGCCTCACTGCCTGGCTCCATGAAGCCCAAATTACTTCCAGCCTCAAAATTATTCTGTGGAAACATGTTTTTCAGAACTCGATCACTCCCACTTGGGGATTGACTTCATCGCTCATGCTTCACAGCTGGAACCAGTCCAACAAGAGCTAATCATTTAACTGAAGCTTAGATTAAGGGGAGAGAAATAAATAATTAGCACTGCGATTTTCAAAAGAATGTCTTTTATGGCAGATTGTTTACTCGAGGAAACATTTTCTTCAAGGACTTCAAAAATCAGAAGGCAAATATGAAACGAAAACTCAATGGAAAGATCAAACGGAGGAGGAAGTTGTTCCGTTTAAACGATTCTGCTTCCAGACACCACATTCAATATCATTTCTGATAACCCGTGTTCTCCTGCGGCCTCGAGATATAGGTCAGTGAGCTGGTAAACCGCAAACGTAGGGCAATGCTGACACTACTAGATGGTTACGTTTGAACTTGAATTCTGAAATAAATGTATTAAAGGCACCTTTAACAAAGAGAAGTGTCCCAAGATGCTTCACAGAGGTGTAATCAGACAATAACATTTACACTGAGCTACAACAGGAGCTATTCGGAGTATTTGAACAAAGAGGTGGACTTCAAAGAGGAAAAGGGAGGAATTTTTGTATTTGGCACCTAGATCAATGAAGGCATGGTCACCCCGGGTGGGAGGTGAGGTGATGGGATGGACCAATGAGTGGTATTTTGAGATGGTCCCTCTGATTGGTGGACTCAAAGGCGGGATTCTCCGACCCCCCCCACCCCGGCCGGGTCGGAGAATTGCTGGGGGGCGGCGTGAATCCCGCCCCGTCGCTCCGATGCCGACTGTTGAATTCTCTGGCGCCAGTCGGGGGCTGTTGGTAGTGGCCCCCCTGGCGATTCTCCGGTCCCCGATGGGCCGAGCGGCCGCCCGTTTTCGGCCAGTCGCGCCGGCGTGGATTAGACCAGGTCCGTACCAGCGGGACCGGGCTCTGAGGGCAGCCTGCGGAGTCCTCGGGCGGGGTGGGGGGGGCGCACGGGGGGGGGGGATCCGGCCCCGGGGAGGGGACCCCCATGGTGGCCTGGCCTGCGATCGGGGCCCACGATCTGTGGGCGGGCCTGTGCCGTGGGGGCACTCTTTCCCTCCACGCCGGCCTCTGTAAAGCTCCGCCATGACCGGCGCGGAGAAGAAACGCCCTGTGCATGCGCAGGAAACACGGCAGCAGTTCTGGGAACATGCTGGCGCTCCTGCGCATGCGCCAGCTGGTGGAGGCCTTCGTCGCCGGTAGGCGTGGCGCCAACCACTCCAGTGCCGGCCTAGCCCCTGGAAGTGCAGAGGATTCCGCAACTTCCGGGTGGCCCAACGCCGGAGTGGTTCACGCCACTCTTTGGTGCCGGTATGGCCCGCCTGCCGGTTGGGGGAGAATCCCGGCCTAAGTTTGTTACTAGACAGATTGTAGTCATACCCTGGTACTTGTTTTATACTTATTTATTAATAATGCATCTAAACAGATTACAGAGTAGGAATCTAGCTCCAGAGCATGATGTTCCCACCTCTCTCAGAGTCTAACACAGGACTGATTGATGTCAGTGATACATCATCATCGATGTACGTCATGTATTCGCACATTAAGGGCAGCACGGTGGCCTAGTGGTTAGCACTGCAGTCCCACGGCGCTGAGGTCCCAGGTTCGATCCCGGCTCTGGGCCACTGTCCGTGTGGAGTTTGCACATTCTCCGCGTGTCTGCCTGGGTTTTGTCCCCACAACTCAAAAATGTGCAGAGTAGGTGGATTGGCCACGCTAAATGGCCCCTTAATTGGAAAAAATAGTTGGGTAATCTAAATTTATTTTTAAAATGTATTCGCACGTTGATATTGTTAACCCTTCTTCCACTGCCACTTCCCCCCCCCAAGTATACTCTCTTCTTTTCAACAACATGAAGCTTCAACTATTTACATTACATTTCTGTAACTCCCTTTTTATAACTACAGCTTCTACTGAACTCCAATGTCCGCTCTTCCCCCTTCCCCAAGTCACAGTTATGAGGGAGTCAATCTCCCACAGTATTCTAAGTCCTTAACGGAGATGTCTTGGAGACATGTAGGCTTTCTTCCTTGTCTTGGAGGGCATCAGCAGTAGCTGAACGGGGCAGCAATTTTTCAGCACTTTTGATCAGTAGAGCTCTGTCTGAGAATTACTGAACTGCAAGGGAAAGGAGCCTTTTCCAACGAAAGAATGATCCAAGGCAGAAGACTGGACCCTCTGGGGCTAGAAGAGCATAGATCAGGATTCTCTGAAGAATGTGTTACTCCCCGAAGCACACAGGGGGAAAAAGCCTTCAGAAGACGAATGATCTTCAACTCCAGGGAAGACTCTCTCAGCCATATCATACACTGCTGCATACGGCAAAATAGTCACCTGACTTGCTCTTCCACCTTCCATGACCACCAGGTGCTAAGGCCATGCCAAAACACAAGGGTCATTTATTGCAATGCTTCCTGACAGCACCGTCTGACTCCTCCACAACTACTGGCAACATTCAGGGAGCTGTCTCTGCTGCTTTTGAATCTTTCACCAGGTCCCCCAATGCATTCCCACTCCTACATGCACTGAAAAGTGTACCGGCCAACACGTTTCACACTGGGCAGGCCTCCATTGGCCAACCCAGTGTAATATTGTGCGAACTCACTGGGTGCCAGTTTTACATTTGCTTCTGGCTGCGTCCACTTCGAGTGCATACCAAAGGTAAAATTCAGGCCATATCACACAAATGAGTACTATGGTATAGAAATTTTAGTGTCAGTATGATGCTCGGTATGCAGGCCCTATGTCCCAAAGAATGAAAAATGAAAATCACTTACTGTCACAAGTAGGCTTCAAATGAAGTTACTGTGAAAAGCCCCCAGTCGCCACATTCTGGCGCCTGTTTGGGAAGGCTGGTATAGGAATTGAACCGTGCTGCTGGCCTGCCTTGGTCTGCTTTAAAAGCCAGCGATTTAGCCCAGTGTGCTAAACCAGCCCCTTAAAGACTGGCGGATCCTATGAAACAGCATCTCCCTCTCGTTATTCGCAATGGGCATGGGTATGGAAATGAACCCAACCAGCACAAGCTGGCATAACTCAAAACACAGGGCGAAATTCTCCGACCCCCAGCAGGGTCGGAGAATCGCCTGGGGCCGCCGAAAATCTGCCCCCCGCCGTGGCAGAGATTCTCCGCCACCCGGGAAGTGGCAGCGGCAGGAATCTCGCCACTCCAATCGGCGAGGCCCCTGTGGTGATTCTCCGGCCCGGATGGGCCGAAGTCCCGCCGCTGGGAGGCCTCTCCCGCCGCCGATGTTTGAACCACCTCTGTAACGGCGGGATCAGCGGCGCAAGCGGGCCCCCGGGGTCCTGGGGGGGTGGGGGGGGGGGGCGATCGGACCCTGGGGGGTGCCCCAACGGTGGCCTGGCCCGCGATCGGGGCCCCCGCTCAGACTCCGGGCCAGTCCCCTGGGTGCACTATTTCTCTTCCGCGGCCGCCACGGCCTCCGCCATGGCGTAAGCAGAAGAGAAACCCACATCGCGCATGCGCCGGTGGTGACGTCAGCGGCAGCTGGCCGCTGACATCACTGCCGGCGCATGCGCCAACCGGCGAAAGCCTTTCGGCCGGCCCCGCTGCCGGGGGCGCCTGTTTTTTCCGCCAGTCTTCTGGTGCCAACCGCTCCGGCGCGGGGCTGGCCCCTAAAGGTGGGGAGAATTCCCCACCTTTGGGGAGGCCCGACCCCTGAGTGGTTGGCGCCACTCCCCTACGCCGGGACCCTCCGTCACGCCGGGTAGGGGAGAATCCAGCCCACAATGTCCAACATTAGATGTGATTTTGTGATTGGGCAACAATTGCTAAATAATCCGTAGTATGCTAAAAATTATGTTGACAACCAATTTAGGATTATCAGTTGGGCTCACAGTGTGGTGCATTTGCATGTACTGGAAGTGACACATATTAACATACAAAGCCCTGTTCTTTGCAGGTAGAAGGAACATGTACAAACATTTGTCTGGTTTCAGCTAAAGAAAATATGTGATAACTGTTTGCCAGTTCATTGCTCAGGACAATGCCTTGATCAATCAGAGTCAAGCTGCATGGCTTATTTTTGTAAAGTTTATTCATTGATGCAAGGCCAGTATTTTTACCCATTCCTAGCAGCCTTTAAGAAGCTGGCAGTGAGCTTCCTTCTTGAACCACTGCAATCCCTGAGGTGTAGGTACACCCACTGTGCTGTTAGGGAGGGTGGTCCAAGGTTTTGACCGAGTGACAGTGAAGTAATGATGTTATATTTCCAAATCAGGATAGTGAGTGACCTGGAGGGGGAATGTTTCATAATTGTATGGAAACACCTCAGAGTGCAACTTGATCTATGTAGACAACCTTTGCACCATTTGTAATGACCATTTTGAAATGTCTGTAATGTTTCTTTGACTGTATTGCAGCACCTCAAAGTGCAACATGATGTATATAGAAACCGCTGGCTTGCAATGCAGAAGAAAGCCAGCAGCGCGGGTTCAATTCCCGTACTGGCCTCCCCGAACAGGCGCCAGAATGTGGCGACTAGGGGCTTTTCACAGAAACTTCATTGAAATCTATTTGTGACAATAAGCTATTATTATTGTATTGCATTTTGTGTGATGGCCATTTTGAAATGTTTGTAATGTTCTTTCAGATATTTTATGAATACAGTATATTTTTGCAATAAAATGTCAAAATTCCAGGTTGGCCTTTTGGCTAAGATCATGTGTAGGATCAAGCGTGAGATAAAGTATATGTCTGGGCTTCTCAGCTTGGATCCAGTTTGGCTCTTATGTGGAGACCATGAACTAGATTCAGTTTGCATTTGAATTGTTTTTTGGAGCAAGCAATAAGATGGAGTAAACGTTTGCTCCATCCACTCTACGCATTGGCTTTGTAACTCGAAGAGAGCAATTGTGGTGATCACAAGTTAACTAGATGCAATACAACTGAGCAAACACTAGAGGGGGCACGGGAGAGCCATATAAATAGACGGGGACAGGGAGTGAGGACACACTTCACAGCAGGCAGAACTGGTAGCTGTACACACACAGCAGCAAGTAGCACTGAAGGTAGCCATAGGTAGAGCTCTGAAGAGAGAACAAATTCACAATAAAGCATCTTCTCCACATTTGAGACTATGAGCTTTATTAAGTCACGAGGAACAACACATGGTACCCAGGAGTGGCTTCGGACGCTTACTACAGGACAACTCAGTGGCAGACACAGAAAGAGCAAAATGGCATGGAAATCTCCTACTGGACATTCGACTTGGGAAGACATCGCTGATGGGAGGAAGTGCCTTGGATTCACACTTCAGCTGGACACGACTGGAAATGTAAAAAGTGTCTGGGAAACGTTTAAACAATGGTTCAATTACGGTATCATAGCATATGATGCAGAAGCAGCATCAGACGAAATTAAAATAGCAATTCTCATCGAAGGACATGAAGCTACGAAAGTTTATAATGGATTTAAATACTCAAAAGGTGAAGACAGAAACAGCTTACAAACGGTACTAAACAAATTTGAAGAGTACTGTAAGGAATTTACACAGCAAGGCATGCTCAGAGACCAAACTGCACAGAGACTGAGTGATGCAAAACTTAAAAAATCACGAAAAGAACAAGAAATCGCGAATGAAAAGTACAGATCAAAAAGAAGAAATAACACAAATTTCTCACAAAGTCAAAACGCTGAAACCCAGTCCAGATCGGGAAGAGAAGGTAACTTACAACTTTTAGAAATCCAGTCCAGATGGGACAGAAAAATCACTGAAATCCGCGGAAAAATGGCGTCGGAGCACATTTTGCAGTCTCCGGTAAGCAAAGAACTACAAATCGCGTCTGCGCATGCGCCGGAACCGGAAGCCGCGCATGCGCAGTTTAAAAAATATCGCGGTGCCGATCGTTATGCGCATGCGCAAGCCGCGCATGCGCAGTCAAAAAAAGTCTTGGTCGCGGATCGTTATGCGCATGCGCAAGCCGCGCATGCGCAATGGGCACGAAACCGCACAGTGAAGAAGGAAGGCCGATTTGCGCATGCGCAATTCATTCCTGCGCATGACGTCTGAGCATCCCGACCACGCCCACTTAAAAGGGAAAATGCCCGAAAATTGAAAACAAGACACTTAAAGTGGTAAACACAAATTTTCTTGCCTCAGAACACAGAAAAACGCCTGAACTTAAACCAACAGTTAAAAACAACTTGCACAACACCCTGAAAAAAGCAGTCTGCACCACCCAAAGTGAAGAGAACAAAAAGAATTCCGAAACAACAAAAGATGATTTGTTTTTCGAAGATTACCTCTCAGACATGGCTGAGTCAGTCGGATATGCTTATCACAGCATCAGAAGGGCAGCACGGTGGCGCAGTGGGTTAGCACTGCGGCCTCACGGCGCTGAGGTCCCAGGTTCGATCCCGGCTCTGGGTCACTGTCCGTGTGGAGTTTGCACATTCTCCCCGTGTTTGCGTGGGTTTCGCCCCCACAACCCAAAAATGTGCAAGCTAGGTGGATTGGCCACTCTAAATTGCCCCTTAATTGGAAAAATGATTGGGTACACTAAATTTATTAAAAAAAATTTAAAAAAATCACAGCATCAGCGACACGGTCGCAAAGCACAACACGAACCAACTCGTGGTAGATGAATCCAACCAAGATGATTTGGTTTTCAAAGAATACTACTCAGACATGGCTGAGTCAGTCGGATATGCTTATCACAGCATCAGCGACACGGTCGCAAAGTTCAACACGAATCAACTCGTGGTAGAAGAATCCAACCAGGATGATTTGGTTTTCGAAGAATACTACTCAGACACAGCTGAGTCAGTCGGATATGCTTATCACAGCATCAGCGACACGGTCGCAAAGTTCAACACGAATCAACTCGTGGTAGAAGAAGCCAACCAAGATGATTTGGGTTTCAAAGAATACTACTCAGACATGGAGGAGTTATTTGGACATGCTGATCACAGCATCAGCGACACCGTTGCAAAGCTCAACACGAATCTACTCATGGTAGATGAATCCAACACCATGATGCCATGGCAGCTCGTCGATACATTGGATGACAGCAATACCCTAGACGAAGACAACGCCACACAGAGAGCACAGGAAGACTCCACAGAGCGAGCGATGACAGGCTCCACAGTGCGAGTGATGAAAGACTCCAAAAGGGATGCAAGCAAACACTCCCTGGCGAACACCATGCATGAACAAGACCATGAAGGTAAACCCGCTGTATCTGAGCAACCGCAAGCAGACTATGAAAGTCTACCAAGCTCACAGGAACAAGAAGAAGACAACGTACATCTAACCACTGACACCATGCATGCACAAGACCATGAAGGTCAACCTGCCGTATCTGAGCAACCACAAGCAGACTATGAAAGTCTAACAAGCTCACATGAACAAGAAGAAGACAATGCACCTCTACCCACTGCATGCGAAGACAGTGACAAGGTGATCACACTCGACGTACAGGATCACAGCGAGACTGACAGTTCTCAGCTTGTCAGTACCGAAGCACAGAGCGAAAACAGTAACAAGGTGATCGCACTCGACGTACAGGATCACAGCGAGACTGACAGTTTTCAGCTTGTCTGTACAGAAGCACAGAGTTGGGCCACCCAACAGTCCAGAGAGACGATGCCGAAAGAAAACATGCAGATTTTGACTCCAGAAGAGGAGCACCTGGAGTCCAGAGAGACAACGCCGAAAGAAACCATGCAGATTCTGACTCCAGAAGAGGAGCACCTGGAGTCCAGAGAGACCAAGCCAAAAGAAACCATGCAGATTTTGACTCCAGAAGTGGAGCACCTGGAGTCCAGTGAGACAACATCAACAGAAATCATGAAGATTTCAACTCCAGAAGCGGAGCACCAAGAGTCTAGAGAGACCACGTCAAGTGAAATCATGCAGATTTGGACTCCAGAAGAGGAGCGCCAAGAGTCCGGAGACACCACGTCAACTGAAATCATGCAGATTTGGACTCCAGAAGAGGAGCGCCAGAAGTCCACAGACACCACGTCAATTGTAATCATGGAGGTTTTGACTCCAGAAGAGGAGCGCCAAGAATCCAGAGACACCGCGTCAAATGAAATCGAGAAGAATTTGACTCCGGAAGAGGAGCACCAAGAAAGCAAAGATGAGGAATCCAATTCTCCACAAATGATTGATGTCACCTGCACCGATGCAACATCAGATCATTCGCACCGCTCTCGAGACGAAATGCTCAATGACTCAAATTATCCACTCGGGACACGAATAGAGTATAACAAGAAAAACAAAAGTCAAAAGAAGCACAGCAGAAACGGGACAGGATGTACAATTTTCTTTAACGATGTACAGAAAATATGTAAAGAGAAAAAGGGGGATGTGGTGATCACAAGTTAACTAGATGCAATACAACTGAGCAAACACTAGAGGGGGCACAGGAGAGCCATATAAATAGACGGGGACAGGAAGTGAGGACACACTTCACAGCAGGCAGAACTGGTAGCTGTACACACACAGCAGCAAGTAGCACTGAAGGTAGCCGTAGGTAGAGCTCTGAAGAGAGAACGAATTCACAATAAAGCATCTTCTCCACATTTGAGACTACGAGCTTTATTAAGACACGAGTAACAACACAGCAATAACATTTTTTTTTAAAAGGGGAACTTCCAGATGGTGGTGTTCCCAGATATCTGTTGCCCTTGTTCTTCTAGACGATAGGTAGGTTTGGAAAGTGCTGCCGAAGGAGCCTTGGTGAGTTCCTGCAGTGCATCTTGTAGATGGCACACCCTGCTGCTACTGTGTGTCAATGATGGAGGAAGGGAATGTTTGTGGAAGGGGTATTGATCAAGTGGGTTGCTTGGTTCTGTACAGTGCTGCATTTGGGAAAGGACATCTTAATATCTGACCATTTCAGCGAATGGTGCTGAAAATTGTGTAGTCATCAGCTTACATCCCTAGTTCTGACCTTATGATTGAAGGGAGGTAATTGATGAAGCAGCTGAAGATGGTTGGGCCGAGGACACTACGCTGAGGAACTCCCGCAGTGATGTCCTGGAACTGAGATGATTTTTAAAAAATAAATTTAGAGTGCCCAATTCATTTTTTCCAATTAAGGGGCAATTTAGCATGTTCAATCCACCTACCTTGCACATCTTTGGGTTGTGGGGGCGAAACCAACGCAAACACGGGGAGAATGTGCAAACTCCGCACGGACAGTGACCCAGAGCCGGGATTGATCTTGGGACCTCGGCGCCGTGAGACTGCAGTGCTACCACTGCGCCACCGTGCTGCCCTCTGGAACTGAGATGATTGACCTCCAACCACCACAACCATCTTCCTTTGTACCAGGTATGATTTCAACCAGCAGAGAGTTTCCCCCCTGAATCCCATTGACTCCAGTTTTGATAGGGTTCCTTGATGCCGTACGTGGTCAAATGCTGCTGTTGTCAAGGGCAGTCACTCTCACCTCACCTCTGGAATTTAGCTATTTTGTCCATGATTGAACAAAGGCTGTAATGTGGTCAGGAGCTGAATGACCCTGGTGGTACGCAAACTGAGCATCAGTGAACAGTTATTGCTGAGTAGATGCCACTTGATACCACTGTTAATGATCTCTTCCATCACTTTATTGATTATCAAAAATAGACTGATGGGTTGGTAATTTTCTGGGTTGGATTTGTCCTGTTTCTTGTGCACAGGACATACCTGGGCAATTTTCCACATTGCCAGGGTGATCATATCATAGAATTACAGTGCAGAAGGAGGCCATTCGGCCCATCTGGTCTGCACTAGACCTTGGAAAGAGCACCCTACCGAAGCCCACACCATCACTCTGTCCCTGTAGCCTAGTAACCCCACCCAACCTTTTTGGACACTAAGGGCAATTTAGCATGGCCAATCCACCTAACCTGCACATCTTTGGACTGTGGGAGGAAACCCAGGCAGACACGGGGAGAATGTACAGACTCTGCACAGACAGTGACCCAAGCCGGGAATCGAACCTGGGACCCTGGAGCTGTGAAGCAACTGTGCTAACCACCATGCTACCGTGCTGCCCATGATGCCAGTATTGTAGCTGTACTGGCACAGCTTGGCTAGGGGCACAACATGTTCTGGAGCACAAGTCTTCAATACTATTGCTGGAATATTGTCAGGGCCAATAAATGTTGCAGTATTCAGTTCCTACTGCCGTTTCTTCATATCACATAGAGAGAATAGAATTGGCTGAAGATTGGTATCTGTGATGCTGGGAACCTCCAGAGGAGGCCAAGATGGACTGTCTACTTGGCACTCCTGGCTGAAGATTGTTGCGGATGTTTCAGCGTTATCTTTTGCACTGATGTGCTGGGCACCTCCATCATTGAGGATGGGAATATTTGTGGAGCCTCTTCCTCAATTGAGATGTTCAATTGTCCACCATCATTCATGGCTGGATGTGGCAGGACTATAGAGCTTAGATCTGATCTGTTGGTTGTGGAATTGCTTATCTCTGTCTATTACTTGCTGCTTTATGCTGTTTGCCACACAGGTAGTCCTGTGTTGGAGCTTCAACTGGTTGACATCTCATTTTTAGATATGCCTGGTGTAGCTCCTGGCATTCACTCCTGAACTCTTTTTTGAGTTAATGTTGATCCCCTGGCTTGGTGGTAATAGTAGAAGAGGGGATATTCTGAGCAATGACATGACAGATTGTGGTTGAGTACAACTCTGTTGCTATTGGCCCACAGCGCCTCATAGCTGCCCAGTCATGAGTTTTTAGATCTATTTGCAGTCTGTCATGTTTAGCATGGTGATAGTGCTACACAACACAACGGAGGATATCTTCAATGTGAAGAAGGGACTTTGTCTCCACAAGACCTTTGTGGTGGTCATGGACAGATACATCTGCAGCAGGCAGGTTGGTAAGGATGAGGTCAGGTCTGTTTTTCTGTCTTGTTGGTTCCCTTACCACCTGCCGCAGTTCCCAGTCTAGCAGCTATATCCTTCAGGACCCGGCTAGCTCAGTCTGTGGTGGCACGACTGAGCCACTCTCGTGGATGGAGATTGAAGTTCCCAACCCAGAGAACATTCTGCACCTTTACCACCCTCAGTGCTTCCTCCAAGTGGGGTTCAGCATGGAGGAATACTGATTCATTAGCTAAGGCGGATGGTATAATAATTAGCAGAAGGTTTCCTTGCCCATGTTTGGCATGAAGCCATGAGATCTTATGGGGTCCAGGTTGATGTTGAGGACCCTCAAGGCAATTATACCACTCTGCCACCACCTCTGCTCAGTCTGTTCTGCCATTGAAACAGGACATACACAGGATTGGTGATGGTGATGGTTGTGCCCGGGACGTTATCTCTCAGGTATGATTCTGGGAGTGTGACTATGCCAGGCTGTTGCTTGTCTAGTCTGTGAGACAGCTCTTCAAATTTAGACACAATTCTCCAAATCTTAGTCATGAGGACTTTGCAGGGTAGACAGGGCTGGGTTTATCATTTCTGGTGCCTAATGTCGATTCCGGTGATCCATTCGATGTTGTTCCCTTTTGTTTTTGTTGTGACATTTGGATACAAGTGAGTGCTTTGTTAGGAAATCTCAGAGGATGTTTAAGATTGAATCACATTTCTGTGCTTCTGGAGTCATGTGTGGACAGCTTTCCTTCCCTAAAAAACACTAGCGAACCAGATAGGTTTTTATGAAAATCGACAAGGTCTCATGGTCATCATTAGGCTTTTAATTCCAGATGTTTTGATTGAATTTGAATCTGCCATGGTGGGATTTGAACCTGGATCTCCAAAGCATTAACTGGCTTCTGCATTACTAGTCGCGTGCCACCACCGCCCCTTGAAGCAGTCTACTGCTTGGCAGTCAACTGTCAGTCACCATAAATGGGGCATTCTCCATGGCAACACCTCAACCAATAAGTGCCCCCTTGCCAGCCAATCAGCACCCCTGTCTCATACAGTATAAAGTTGTTGTTTCTCCGATATTGGTATTCTTGCGATTGACATGATGAGTGCCGCTCGAAAATCTTCGACAAAATGTCTTCTTTCAGCAATATCCAAGTTCTGGATGATTCATATCCATTCTGTGAATCTTTTCTGCTATAAGTGGGATAAGGCATGGGCCTAGCAGGGTTTTGCTGAGCTGAGGTTTATAGGAAGTGAAGGATGGCAAATTGGCCGCAAGGCCATTGGAATAGTTAAGTTGACGGTGACAAAGGTATGCATGAGGATTCCAGTGGCAGATGACCTTGCCAGGTATCGCATTTCTTCTATAAGCCTTGATGCCTTTACTTGACACAAATCTATCATTCCTGTAGTGTTAAAATTTTCCCTTGTCCGAGCCTTCATGGTCATTTGGAAGAGAACATTCCAGCTTTGTGTGAAAAGTGCTTCCTGACTGTGCTCCTACATGGCGCAGCTCTAATTTTAACATGATGTCCCCTTGTTCTGGTTTCCTGCATTGGAGGAAATAATTTATTTGCACCTATCCTATTAAATCCCCTTAACATTTTAAAGACTTTGATTAGACCACTCCCTTGACCTTTTAAACTCAAAGATTACAAGCCAAGATTCTGCATCCAGTCCTCATAGATTTCACCCTCTAAGACTTCTGGTTGCGGCTATGCGGAGCTAAGCCGCACGTTCGGCAGCTCCCGCCAGGAACGGACTTTTGGGCTCTTTTAAAGGCCCCCAGCGGTACTTGCTCGGCGGTTCCCGACGTGGGAAGGTGTCTGCAGCAGATCCCCAGTGGTCTATGGTCTTGACCAAGAGTGGGGCCAGCAAAATAGCGGTGGCAGCGCCTAAGAAAAAGCGGGGGAAGAGAATCAAGATGGAGGCCGGCCGAGGCTTCGGGGAATGGAGGCAGTGGGCGCAGGTGCAACAGGGACTCTCCAGCAATGTTTTCAGGAGCTAAAAGTGGAACTGCTAGACTCGCTGAAGGCGAATGCAGACAAACTGCTGGCGACGCAGGCAGCCCAGGGGGTGGAGATCCGGGACCTCCGACAACAAGCCTCCGAAAGAGAGGATGAGGCCGCAGCCCTCGCGGTAAAGGTGGAGATGCACGAGGCGCTCCACAAGAAGTGGCAGGAGCGGTTCGAGGAGATGGAGAACCGGTCGAGGCAGCAAAATTTGCGGATCCTGGGCCTCACGGAGGGGCTGGAGGGGTCAGACCTGGGGGCCTATGTGGTCGTTTTGTTGAACTCGCTGATGGGAGCTGGGTCCTTCCAGGGGCCCCTGGAGCTGGAGGGGGCCCACAGAATACTGGCCAGAAGGCCCAATCCGAATGAGCCGCCACGGGCGGTGCTGGTGCGGTTCCACCGGTCCGCTGACCGAGAGTGCGTGCTTAGGTGGGCCAAGAAGGAGCGGAGCAGCAAGTGGGAGAAGACGGTAGTGCGGATCTACCAGGACTGGAGTGCGGAGGTGGTTAAGTGGAGGGCCGGGTACAACCGGACGAAGGCAGTGTTCCACAGAAAGAGTGTGAAGTTTGGCATGTTACAGCCGGCGCGTCTGTGGGTCATTTTCAAGGACCGGCATTTTGATTTTGAGTCCCCGGAGGAGGCGTGGGCCTTTGTGCAGGCCGAGAAGTTGGACTCTGACTGAGGGTCGGGGGTTTGCAAATAACTGTGTTAATTTTTGGTGGGAAGGGTCTCTGTTTCATGTTGTTTTATGCTGTTTTAAGCTGGTTGTGTGTTGGTTCTTGGGCGGGTGGGGTGCTGTCTTTTTTGCGTGGGCGGGGCCGGGCTGAGGGAAAGCGCGGGCTTTTCTTCTGTTTCCCGCTCTGAGGGTGGATGGGGGCGGGGTCGGAGTTGAGAAGCGCGGGCTTTTTTCCCGCACAAGAGCGGGAGGGGGAGGAGGAGGGTCTGCTGATGGGTCTGAGGGAGGAGGAGTAGCCCCACGTTGGGAGGGGTCGGAGGGGTGGCGGGAGCTGCCGGGGTCAGCAGAAGTTTGCTGGCTCACGGGAGTGCTACGGAGGGAGTAACACGGCTGGGAGCGGTCCTAGCCTGTGGGGGGGGGGGGTTACCGGGTTGCTGCTGAAATGGCCAGGAAGGAGCTGGAGTCTGCAGGGGGGCCGGGATGGGGGTTTTCCGCCGTAGGGAATGGGCCGAGCGGGGGGCGTTGGCCTGGGGCGGGCAGGGGATGGGTTATGGCTAGTCGGCAGGGGAGGGGGGCAGGGAGCCCTCTGATCCGGCTGATAACTTGGAATGTGAGGGGGCTGAATGGGCCGGTCAAACGGGCCTGGGTGTTTACGCACCTGAAGGGGCTGAAGGCAGACGTGGCTATGCTCCAGGAGACGCACCTGAAGGTGGCGGACCAGGTTAGACTGAGGAAGGGCTGGGTAGGCCAGGTGTTTCATTCGGGGCTGGATGCAAAAATTGGGGGGTGGCGATTCTGGTGGGGAAAAAGGGTGTCGTTCGAGGCGTCAAAGGTGGTGGCTGACATTGGAGGGAGGTATGTGATGGTGAGCGGCAAGTTGCAAGGGGAGCGGGTGGTGCTGGTGAATGTCTATGCCCCAAATTGGGACGATGCAGGTTTTATGCGGTGCATGCACGGTAGCCTTGTGGATAGCACAATCACTTCACAGCTCCAGGGTCCCAGGTTCGATTCCGGCTTGGGTCACTGTCTGTGCGGAGTCTGCACATCCTCCCCGTGTGTGCGTGGGTTCCCTCCGGGTGCTCCGGTTTCCTCCCAAAGTCCAAAGATGTGCAGGTTAGGTGGATTGGACATGATAAATTGCCCTTAGTGTCCAAATTGCCCTTAGTGTTGGGTGGGGTTACTGGGTTATGGGGATAGGGTGGAGGTGTTGGCCTTGGGTAGGGTGCTCTTTCCAAGAGCCGGTGCAGACTCAATGGGCCGAATGGCCTCCTTCTGCACTGTAAATTCTATGATGATGCTGGGCCGCATTCCGGTCTAGAGACCGGAGATGGGGGGCCTGATACTGGGGGGGGGGACTTTAACACAGTGCTGGATGCCCCATTGGATCGATCCATGTCCAGGACGGGCAGGAGGCCTGCGGCGGCTAAGGTGTTGAGGGGGTTTATGGACCAGATTGGGGGGGTGGATCCTTGGAGGTTCGCGAGGCCGAGGGCCAGGGAGTATTCATTTTTTCCCCACGTGCATAAAGCCTATTCCCAGATGGATTTTTTGTCCTGAGCAGGGGGCCGATTTCGAGGGTGGAGGATGCCGAGTATTCGGCCATAGTCATTTCAGACCATGCCCCGCACTGGGTAGACCTTGAGCTGCGGGAGGAGAGGGACCAGCGCCCGCTCTGGCGCCTGGAGGTGGGACTGCTGGCGGATGAGAAGGTGGGCGGGTGGGTTCGGGGGTGTATCAAGAGGTACTTAGGGGCCAATGATAATGGGGAGGTCCGGGTGGGGACAGTTTGGGAGGCATTGAAGGCGGTGATTCGAGGGGAGTTGATTTCCATCCGAGCCCATAGGGAGAGGGGAGAGCAAAGTGAGAGGGAGAGGTTGGTGGGGGAGATGGTGAGGGTGGACAGGAGATACGCAGAGGCTCCAGAGGAGGGACTGTTGGGGGAGCGACGTAACCTGCAGGCCAAGTTCGACTTCCTGACCACCGGAAAGGCGGAAGCTCAGTGGAGGAAGGCACAGGGAGCGGTGTACGAATATGGGGAGAAGGCGAGTAGGATGCTGGCGCATCAGCTACGTAAGCGAGACGCGGCCAGGCAGATTGATGGAGTGACGGATAGGGGAGGCAATGTGGTGCGAAGGGGGGTGGACATTAATGGGGTCTTCAGGGACTTTTATGGGGAATTGTACCGGTCCGAGCCCCCGGTGGAGGGGGGGGGGGGGGGGGATGGGGCGCTTTTTTGATAGGCTGAGATTTCCGAAGGTGGAGGAGGGAAAGGTGGAGGGGCTGGGGGCGCCGATTGAGCTGGAGGAGCTGGTCAAAGGGATAGGTAGCATGCAGTCGGGGAAGGTGCCGGGGCCAGATGGGTTTCCGGTCGAATTTTACAAAATGTATGCAGACCTGTTGGGCCCCCTGTTGGTTAGGACCTTTAACGAGGCAAGAGACAATGCCACGGGCGTTGATTTCCTTGATCCTTAAACGGGACAAGGACCCCCTACAGTGTGGATCATATAGACCAGGGGTGGGCAAACTACGGCCCGCGGGCCGCATGCGGCCCGCCAAAGGTATTTCTGCGGCCCACCAAGTCATTAAAAAAAAAAACATTTTTTTTTTTAAAATTTTTTTTTTTTAATTTTTTTTTTTAAAGGTTAATGGGTGGGGGGGCTGTTGGGTTACTTACTGGTATAGGATGGATACGTTGACTTGAGTAGGGTGATCATTGCTTGGCACAACGTCGAGGGCCGAAGGGCCTGTTCTGTGCTGTACTGTTCTATGTTCTATATGAGGCGCCCACAATCATAACCGGGTGAAGTAATTATTTTACTTAATATACTATGCGGCCCTTTGTGAATTGTGAATTTCTGAATGCGGCCCTTGCACGGAAAAGTTTGCCCACCCCTGATATAGACCGATCTCGTTGTTAAATGTGGATGCGAAGCTGTTGTCGAAGATCTTGGCCACAAGGATAGAGGACTGTGTGCCGGGGTCATTCATGAGGACCAGTCAGGGTTTGTGAAGGGAAGGTAGCTGAACACCAATATACGTAGGCTTCTGAATGTTATCATGATGCCGGCAATAGAAGGGGAGGCGGAGATAGTGGTAGCATTAGACGCGGAGAAGGCCTTTTATTAGGGTTGAGTGGGGGCACTTGTGGGAGGTGCTGGAAAGGTTTGGGTTCGGGGAGGGGTTTGTTAGTTGGGTGTGGCTGCTATATGAGGCCCCGATGGCGAGCGTAGCCACGAATAGGAGGAGATCGGAGTACTTTTGGTTGTACCGGGGATGAGGCAGGTGTGTCCCCTGTCCCCCTTGCTCTTTGCGTTGGCAATTGAGCCCCTGGCCATGGCGTTGAGGGAGTCGAGGAATTGGAGGGGTCTGGTGCGGGGTGGGGAGGAGCACCAAGTGTCATTATACGCAGATGACTTGTTGCTTTATGTGGCGGACCCAGTGGGGGGAATGCCGGAGGTGATGCAGATCCTTAGGGAATTTGGGGGCTTTTCCGGGTACAAGCTCAACCTGGGTAAGAGTGAGCTGTTCATCGTGCACCCGGGGATCAAGAGGAGGGGATTGGTAGGCTCCCGCTGAAAAGGGCGGGGAGGAGCTTTCAGTACCTTGGAATCCAGGTGGCTAGGAGCTGGGAGGGCCCTTCACAAGCTTAACCTCACTAGGCTGGTGGAGCAAATGGAGGAGGAGTTCAAAAGATGGGACATGTTGCCGCTGTCACTGGCGGGCAGGGTGCAGTCCATCAAGATGACGGTGCTCCCAAGGTTTTTGTTCCTGTTCCAGTGCCTCCCCATGGGGGTTAGTGTGTTTTTCTTTTTGTTGTTGTTAATATTGTTTTCTTGTTGTTATTTTCTGTTTTTGATATGTTTTTGAAAATCTCAATAAAAATTATTTTTTTATTGGTAAAAAAAGATTTCACCCTCTCAGCCCAGTATATTTTTGGTAGAGGGGCTGGTTTAGCACAGTGGGCTAAGCAGCTGGTTTGTAATGCAGAACAAGGCCAGCAGCACGGGTTCAATACTGGCCTCCCCGAACAGGCAATGGAATGTGGTGACTAGGGGCTTTTCACAGTAACTTCATTGAAGCTTACTCGTGACAATGAGCTATTATTATTATATCTGCACTGCACTCCTGCCAAAGTCAATATACCCTTCCTGAGGGCCTGAATTACCTTAACTACTTGTTTAATTAAATCACACATCTTTTTACGTGTGTGGTTGCACTAATTTTTGTTGTTTTGAGACTTTGTCAGTGGCCATTATTTAGCCCGTCTTGCCATCAGGCCATCTGGCAAAATAACTGAACAGGGTTAACAAATCTTGTGCAACCTTTAGCTTTCGCCAGCATTGCTCAACAACAATTGACCTGTAAACCATGGGAAACCTCCTTTCTGGATATCTAAGTCATTTACTTTGGGATAAGAAGATTGTCCTCCTCCTTTGTTGGCATGCTGTCCTTCATTCCTTCCTGAGAATGTCCATCCAACCACAATCGCTATTCTGCTTTCCCACGCACCCCAACTATAGAATCATAGAATCCTTACAGTGCCAAAGGAGGCCATTCGGCCCATTGAGTCTGCATTGACCTGCCAAAAGGGCTCTCTACCTAGGCCCACATCCCCACGTATCCCGGTAACCCAGTAACCCCATCTAACGTTTTGGACACTAAGGAGCAATTCAGTGTGGTCAATCCAACTAACCTGCCCCTCAGTCTTCTCTCCTCCAGAGAAAACAACCCAAAAAGTGTCCAAAAAGGTTAGGTGGGGTTCCGGGGATAGAGTGGCTGTGTGGGCTTAAGTAGGGTGCTCCTTCTGCACTGCAAATTTTATGATTCTATGTCCCATTTGCCTTTTTCACCACCCTAATAATCTGCCCTTCTGCCTTCAGAGATCTATGGACAAACATGCCAAGGTTCCATTGTTCCTCAGAACTTCCTAGTGTCTGGCTGTTCATTGAATATTTCTTTGTCAAATTACTCCTTCCAAAGTGTATCACCTCACACTTTTCAGGGTTAAATTCTATCTGCTACTTATCTTCCCATTTGACCATCCCATGTGTATCTCCCTGTGATCCCAGACACTTAACCTCACTGTTAACCACCTAGCCAATCTTTGTGTCATCAACAAACTGATTGATCCTACTCCCATATAGTCATCAGTATTGTTTGTGTAAATGACGAATAATAGGGGACCCAGCGCAGATCCCTCTGGTACGCCACTGGACACTGGCTTCCAGTCACTAAAGTAGCCTCCTGTCATAAACCTCTGTCTCCTACAACTAAGTCAATTTTGAATCCACCTTATCAAATTACCATCGGCAGGATTCTCCGCCGACGGGATTCTCCGTTTTACCGGCAGCCTGGGGGTTTCCCGACGGCGTGGACTGCCCCACAATGGGAAACCCCATTGACCGGCCGTCGTGACGGAGAATCCCACCGGCGGGGTGAGGCAGAAATGTGGTGCGGCGGGCCAGCGCATCCTGCCCCATGTATCCCATGTGCATTTGCCTTCTTTATAAGTTTCCCATGTCGGACATTGTGAAAGGCCTCGCTGGAATCCATATAAACTACATCAACGGCATAGTTTTCGTTTTTCGTTTTTGTTGCAAATTAAGTGACTTGTGTGAAAATTTCTGGAAGTTTATCAGACACCTTGCAAGTGGGGAGGACTGAGTTACAGATAGTCAATATGTAGAGCAGGTAACCTCTGTGATCAAATTCCCAATGTGTATCATTACCATTCGCAGTTTACACTGAGAGCGCTAATTTGGAAAATGCTTTTGTATTTGGTTTTGCAATGCAGCAAGACTGGGATGAATAGTCCAACCCTGTAAGGTAGGGGGCCTCTTAAACACTTGCTGCGCTTGTGGAATAAGACAGGGAATTCCAGGATTTGGCCCAGCAACAAGAAAGGAACAGCTATATATGTGGTAGTCAAGGTGTTACGTTACTCAAAAGGAAAAGTGGAGTATGTGGTATTCCTATCTTGCTGTCTGGACCTCCTGGGCAAGAGGTCAGTGGAATGTCGATGTAACCATGGTGAATGCTATAAGACCATAAGACATAGGAGCAGAAGCAGGCCACTCGGCCCATCGAATCAGCTCTGCTGTTCAATGAGATCATGGCTGATCTGATAAAATCCTCAACTCCACTTTCCTGCCTTATCCCCATAACCCTTGATTCCCTTACTGCTTAAATATCTGTCTATCACAGCCTTGAACACACTGAACAACCCAACCTCAAAAGCTCTCTGTGTTAAAAAATTCCACAGACTTACTACCCTCTGAGAGAAGAAATTCCTCCTCATCTCTGGCTTGAACGTACGACACCTTACTCTGCGAGTATGCTTTCTATACCTCAACTCCCACAAGGGGAAACAACCTCACATCTATAGGATATATACACTGTGGCCATGGTACACCAGAAATGAAAGAGGTGAATAGTGAGTTCAGTTGCAAGATCGGCAATCAAGCGAATTGCAGGGTTGAGTGTTGAGCTTCATTGAGATTGTGCACACTGCACTGATCACATCACATCAGCGTTGAAACAAAATCAAAGCCATATTGTTGATTTTTGGCGTGCATATTCGCCCTGAAAGAGCAGCTGTCCCTAAGCATTTCATTTCCCTTCTGTTTTCATTCTGGCTATGCTTCCACAATAAATAGTCTTATCATACAAGAAAGCTTTGGTACTCGACAACATGTGGAAGGAATCAAGAGGTGCTGGTCGGATTCACTTGTGGATTACTGCACACAAGGTGTATATTTCAGTTGATAAATGACTTGTTGGCTGGGTTTGGTCTCTTCCCCTCCTCCTCCCCTTTCTTCCGTCCCTCGCAAGCCCCGCTCAACAACTATCTTTCATTTACCATGAAAAAGTATGCCACTGTGATATGTTTGCCCAGAACAAATGTTTCCACTGAAGTACAGTAAGAAGTCTTACAACACCAGGTTAAAGTCCAACAGGTTTGTTTCAAACACGAGCTTTCGGAGCACGGCTCCTTCTTCAGGTGATTTCATCTGAAGAAGGAGCCGTGCTCCGAAAGCTCGTGTTTGAAACAAACCTGTTGGACTTTAACCTGGTGTTGTAAGACTTCTTACTGTGCTCACCCCAGTCCAACGCCGGCATCTCCACATCATGGCTTCCACTGAAGTAAGCCTTCCTGTATAAGAAGTATGGTGACAGAGTGGCACAGTGATTAGCACTGCTGCCTCACAGCATTAGGGACCCGGGTTCAATTCCAGACTTGGGTGAGTTTGCACTGCGTGAAGTTTGCACATCTCCCCATGTCTGCATAGGTTTCCTCCTGGTGCTCCCGTTTCCTCCCACAGTCCAAAGATGTGCAGGTTAGGTGGATTGGCCACGCTAAATTGCCCCTTAGCATCCAAAGGTGTGCAGATTAGGTGGATTGGCCATGCTAAATTGCCCCTTAGCGTCCAAAGGTGTGCAGGTTAGGTGGGGATAGGGCGAGAGCCTAGGTACGGTGCTCTTTTGGAGGGTCGGTACAGACTTGATGAGCTAAATGGTCTCTTTCTGCACTATAGAAATTCTATGAAGTGACAATGGTGCAATCAGGGACAACCTACCATTTAACTGGTGTGGTGATAAAACCAGTGATACTTTGACTGTGCTGACTGGCACTCCTGCCTTGTTTATTATATGTCCCTGGTATCAGCTCTGACTTAGCATGCTCACCTCCTAGTTAGAAGTCCCACATGACCACTTAATCTAGACTGTCGCTCAACAGATTAGGGTGCCATCATTTATTAAACCAGGGCTCAGCCTTCCAACTCAGATGGTGAAATTGGAACTTCTGCCGTGGTGGGATTCGAATACAGGTTCCCAAAGTAATTATCCTGGGTCTCTGGATTACTAGTCCAGTGATAATAGCACTACACCATCACCGTTGCTCTGACCTAAGTCAGATGTATTCAAAGATCTCAAAGCACTATTTTAAAAATGAGCAGAGGAGTTCTCCCCAGTGTTTTGATGATTAATGTATTTCTCCATCAGCGTTAATAGGGCTTCAGAAAGATCAGTACAGCATTTCCGCTGGCGGAGGAATCCAGAACAAGAAGGCATAATTCTAAAATTAGTGCCAGGCAATTTAAGAGCAAATTAAACTGTAGTGAAAATCCTGAGTTCTCAAGATATTCTGGATGCTGGATGAATTGAACATGCAACCAAGGTGGCTGAACAGAAATGATGAGCCATGATCTAACCGAATTGTGGAACAGGCTTGAAGAACTGAAAGGCGTACTCCTGTGTCCTTTAGATCTTGCTGGCCACAAAATTAAGTTCTGTCAGTGGGGAGGGGGGGGGGGGGGTTTCAGCACCCTCCCCGGGGGTAGTTCCTCGACAGCGGGATGAGGCCCGCCATTGGTCGGTGGCGGGATCTTCTGTTCCTGCCACTATCCATGGAATTCAATTGAATCCACTACCCCCCCCCCCCCCCCCCCCCCCCAACCATGCCCCCCCCCCCACCCCCCCACCCCCCACCCCCCACTCCACCCTGGTCACCAGGAATCCCAAGGCGGGGGGTTGCTGTCGGCAGGCCCAAATTATCCCACTGGCGAGAATAGTCAGGAAAACCGCCCACCACATGTCTCGCACTGAACTAGCAGGTTGACCATCCCTTGCACACCGAACGCTTGCCCCGGCTTCTATCTCAGAAGTCAAAGCTACCAACAAAGAAAGATAACATATAGCACAAGCAGATTGCGATAGTTGTGGTGGAGACTGCTTTGACAGTCTTGTGTCAACAAGAATCCCATGCCCACTGTTAAATTTCAAGTCAATCTCTTTAAAAAGGAAATTAGTCCTATCAGACCTCAAGAGAAAGAGTGCAACAAATATATAGCACCTCCGTCGTCCCAAAACCACATGTGTGGCCCGATTTATTCTTGAAATGCAAACGTTTTAAAACCTAGCAACCTGCGACATTCATGTTCTAAATGTGGAAGGGAATCATCCCTCCAAAATGTGAATTAGATGTGGATCAAACCAAAAGAGAAATTTTCCATTGCATAGCAGCCAGGACTCGGGAATGTCTTTCTGCAGTTGAATCGAATCCAAGATTCAATGCTTGTTAGAGACATTACATTTCTGAATAATATTACCGGAACCGTCAATTTGGGAGCGAGGCTCTGTTTGAGTGAGACTTTCAGCCAGCACGGGAACCATATCCATATAAAAGTGCAGGTTTTTCTTTAGGCTGGCCAGCTCTGCCTGCCTGAGTTAAAGAGCCACAGCGACTTATACCCCCAACCATTCGGCTACCTTGCTCCCAGTCATGTTCCGAGCAGGCAACAGCTGCCAGAAGATATTAGGCTCCTTCTTTAACAACTGGGCCCCAACTGTAATGATGACCAACACGAGAACCGGCAGACAAAATCCATGGAGTGAGGAGACAGCCAATTTGTTTTCCAAATTTTATCAGCTGCAACTGAAATTATACAAAATGTAGAATACCCAATTGTTTTCCCCCCAATTAAGGGGCGATTTAGCGTCGCCAATCGACTTGCCCTGCACATCTTTGAGTTGTGGGGGTGAGACCCACGCAGACATGGGGAGAATGTGCAAACACCACACAGACAAGGCGCGATTCTCCCAAAACGGGAGAAATCGTAAGGCTGGCGTCAAACCCGGGCGGGTTTGACGCCAGCGCGCCCCTTCCCGACCGGGAACCGATTCTGGTCCCCGGTCGGGGCTAGCAGCCCGACGCCGCAAGCTCCGGCATCACGGGCTTAACGAATTTCGTTAAGCCCACTTGCCGGAGTTAGCGCCGGCTGACGTGTCATATGACGTCAGCCGCGCATGCGCGGATTGGAAGACTCCAACCCGCGCATGCGCGGATGACGTCATCGCGTATTTGCGCGAAACCCGCGCATGCGCGGGCCGGGATGCCCCTCAGCCGCCCCGCGAATGGATACTGCGGGGCGGCGGAAGGACAAATAGTGCGCGGGCAGCGGGCCCGCTGCCCGCGATCGGTGCCCACCGATCGCGGGCCCATGGCACCCTTGGCACGGCCGTGGTACTGCCGTGCCAATCGGTGCCATGGTTTTAAAAAGCGAGTTGTTCCCGCCGTTTTTACGAACGGCCAGACCAGGTCTGTTTGCCGTTCGTAAAAACAGCGTAAAGGGCTGGGACTTCGGCCCATCGAACAGCTGTGAATCGCTGCCGGCCGTAAAAAAACGGCGGCAGCGATTCGTGTCGGGAGTTGGGGGGGGGGGGGGGGGGGGAGAATAGCGGGAGGGCGGGAAAAATGTCGGGATGGCCCTCCCGCTATTCTCCGACCCGTCGTGGGGGTCGGAGAATTTCGCCCACAGACCCATGGCCGGGATTGAACCCGGGTCCTCGGCTCCATGAGGCAGCGGTGCCAACCACACTGCGGCACCGTGCCACCTTAGCTGCAACTGAAATAAGGTGGCTCAGTGCTTAAACCAGTTCAAAATCCAGCCAAAGTGAATGAACTTTGGGATGGACACTGGCACTCCTGATTTAAATATGCTCAAAGCCCCTGACAAAATAACCAAATTTAAAAACCTGATCCTTAGTGACAGTCTGCAATTTTGTAATATTTAACATGTTGACACACTGTGGTGATAATTTCACCTACCCTTTGGCAGTAAACTGGGGGAACAATTCACCCATCTATTGTAGAAACTGTTTGATTTTTAATCTCCACTGCCCAAGGAACAAAGGTTAAAATCTTGGGATATTATCTTACTCATATTCTCTGTTCCTCATTTAGTCAATCATCCTTCCGTTGCCGAAGGAATTATTCCACAAAAAGGGTACTTGAAATCTGGAACTCTCTCTCCCTGGACTCAGTTGGAAGTTTCAAAACGGAGTTTGATAGATATTTGTTAGGCAAAGGATATTTTTTTATTATAGATTTAGAGCACCCAATTATATTTTTTTCCAATTAAGGGGCAATTTAGAGTGGCTAATCCACCTAACCTGCACATTTTTGTGTTGTGGGGGTGAAACTCATGCAGACACGGGGAGAATGTGCAAACTCCACACGGACAGTGACCCAGGGCTGGGATTCGAACCCGGGTCTTCAGCGCCATAGTCCCAGTGCTGATTACTATGCCACGTGCGGCTCCAGCAAAGGGTATATTGAGGAATACAGGGGGTGGGGGAAATGCCAAGTAAATGGAGTTAAGATACAAACCAGACATGATCTGGTTGAATGGCACAGCAGGCCCGAGGGGCTGAATGGCCTATTCCTACTCCAAAGTTCCCTCAATGGCAAATTATTGCCTCATCCAGTAACAGCAGTAACAGGGCTGCCTTCTGATTGGCATTTCAGATCCTAAAACAGGATAAACGACCAACTCTATTTATGAAAGCGCTCTTTTAAAATAAAAATGAAACATGGTTTTCCAAATGTTAAAGGTCTTTAACAACGTTCTGTTGCGATACTTCAAAGAATCAACTGGTATAACTTTCGTAGTCTATTGGAAGAGGCAACAGTGAGATGGCAATCAAAGAAGTCGACATCTGTTGGTGTTTCATTAACATGTTTAGATATTAGAATTTATGCTCGAAGTTGAGATACAAAAGGTGCTGTTGTGTTGTTCTGAACACTAAGGTTTTATGTGCAGTCCATTGTTAAGAGAATTGGAATGGTCTGCACCAGCAATTAGGTTTTAGAGGAATGGAAATGTCCCAGGGCTGTTACTGATTTTTGCTTAATTTTCCATAACATGCACTGCAGAACAGGGCCCCCACATTTCTAATTATGATTGTTGTATGCTAATTTATTGGGCTGTTTTGCCAGAAATCGAGCCAAATTTCCTAAAGAAAGATTTTTGTTTTTTAACTTGCGTAAAGCCCATGTTTTCAAATCTGTTTCATATTTGCTGCAGTTTAGTTGAACAGTGGACCTTTAACTATTTATTTATCTGGGTAGAAAGAAATCATCACATCTTCTGCCAAATATCGTCCCTGATGTGAAGTCACATACCGTGGTTAGACTACACTCATTGCTTGATTAGTCAAATGGGGCCATACAATTGCCTGAGACACCAATGCTGAATTCAATTTTAACAATAGCAAATTCTGGAAATACGCAGCGCGTCAGGTGTCATCTGTGGAGAGAGAAACAAAGCTAATGGAGAGGATTTGTGACAAGGAAGTACTGAGGGTTTTGGCCAAGGTTAGTATCATGACCGGTGCAGGCCTGGAAAGCGACGGGCCTGTTCCTGCACTGTATTGTTCTTTGTTCTTTGATTTTTAGCCCCTGCATAGAAATGGGAAGGAGCAGAACTTTGTGCCATGGACCTGTGTGCCCCTGCCTGGCGGTCTCCAGTGGCTGAAGCAGGTCACCCTATGGAGGGGTTCCCCCAAACCCCAACACTCAATTGACAGTGTGGCCCTGCTTTAAGGCCATTAAGGCCACAGATCAGAAAGGTTAGAGATGGAACAGATATTAAGCAAGTACAGAGGCAGGGAGAGAGAGAGAAAGAGAGGGTAAGAATGATAGCAAAGATCTGTGACAGGATGGAACATGAGAAGAGATTAATTGTCAAAATGAATGATGGGGCAAAGTAGAGATAGTAATGGGACAAGTGTCAAAAGGTTCTAATGAGGTTGAATCAAGAATAGCAGGAACATCACAATCTACACGCCTAGTCAGATAGTCGTTCCGCAACATCTCCATGTTTTACTAGTTAATAAACAAAGAAAAAAACCGCACCATTATTTTAATGCGTCTGTGAATTTTCTCCTGGTTTTCTCGCAGCAGCCTCCTGCAGACCTGTATTTCGCTCCTGGATGCTCCAGGTCATTCCTGGAGGATTAGCAACCTTAGGACATGCGGTGTTTTTAAAGAATTCCTTCACAGGATGTGGGTGTTGCTGGCTAGGCCAGCATTTTTTGCAAATTCCTAATTGTCCTTGAGCTGCCTTTTTGAACTGCTGTGGTGCAGGCACATCCACAATGCTGGTAGGGGAGGGAATTCCGGGATTTTGACCCATTTTGAGTTCCTGCCTTCAGTGGGTGATCAACCTCCCGTTGCTCTGTAGACCCTGAGGCTGCAGTGACGGTGACAACAGTCTTGCAGGTCCTTGTCTTCCCTCCCCCATGCCTTTTCAGGGTGTCGTCACCCCATTTCCACCAGGTGGAAGCCTGGAAACGGGGTCCAATAACTCTTAATCGTACAAGTAACTGAGAAAAGGCAACAAAGTTCTGGGATGTGAATGTTGAAACAAACAGAACTTCAGGGGAGAGAGGAAAAACAGAATCATTTGCATCTTAGGCCAGACTTATAATTAGAAGGTAAATAGAATTATTTGCCAAGATCTACATTTTCGGTGTCAGTAAGGTATAATAATTTTGCCTCTGCATTTCAGGGTATATTGTTTAGGCTCATTTGTGACCTTGCAGTATTGGTGAAATGTGTTTTAGCTGTGACAGGACTATAGTATTTCCAGTAAACACTACACCAGGAAAGTGACTAAAGTGGAAGAAGAATTTGCATTTCACATCATTAGGAAGTGCCTTTGGCACCTTGTTGCCAATTAAATACTTTCAAAAGCGGAAATGTAGGGAAAAATCAACCAACATATACACAGAACGTTCCCACAACGTCCGTAAGATCAGATTGTTTTGTGCTGTTGGATGAGTTGATAAATACTCACTCAGACATCAATAAGAACTCCCCTCCCTTTCTAAGATTAATGTCACGGGATCTTTTGCGCCCATCAAAGAAGGAGACGGGATCATGGTCAAAATTCTCACGTACAACACAGCTGCACTCCTTCAATACTGCACTGGAGCGTAGTCAATGTCATGGGAGCTTTAACCCGCAACCTTCTGAATCAGAGATGAGGATGTTACCTCTGAGCCATGGCTGATATTAGTCACACACTAAATTTAAACATGAAGTTAATCCACAGACAACAGAAAAGGAAACATTTCATGATATGATGACATAAACAAATGGGACTAAACCACTTTGGACCATCCTGCTGTGCAACAACCCAGGGAAGAGTTGTTTAATCACTAGCTTTTTATGGAAAGTGCTTGCTCAGTTCTATGGGATTGGAAAATAGCAATGGGTATATAAAATAACAGAAAACCCTGTATAGCTTGATGATCTCTGCCTGAATTTCCATTATCCATTGCTGGCCACAGGCTAAACACTTTGAAAGGAAGGCACATTTGGGAAACCTATTTTAAAAACAAAATCAGAGCAAATTAAACGGGTGAATCTGTTGTTTGTGCTGTGTAAGTGGGAATATTATCAACCCTGAGGCAGAAGTCTGTTCGTTCAAGGCCCATTCCAGAGACCTTAGACCGTCATCCAAGCTTACAGGTCAGTGCAGTCCTGAGGGAGTGCTGCACTGTTGGAGTTCCCATCCTTTGAATGAGATATTAAACCAAGCTACCTTAAAAGATACAAAAGATCCCAAGGGGCAGCAGGGTAGCATGGTGGTTAGCATACCATTGGTTAGCATGGTTAGCATAAATGCTTCACAGCTCCAGGGTCCCAGGTTCGATTCCCGGCTGGGTAACTGTCTGTGTGGAGTCTGCACGTCCTCCCCCTGTGTGCGTGGGTTTCCTCCGGGTGCTCCGGTTTCCTCCCACAGTCCAAAGATGTGCGGGTTAGGTGGATTGGCCATGCTAAATTGCCCGTAGTGTCCTAATAAAAGTAAGGTTAAGGGGGGGGTTGTTGGGTTACGGGTATAGGGTGGATACGTGGGTTTGAGTAGGGTGATCATGGCTCGGCACAACATTGAGGGCCGAAGGGCCTGTTCTGTGCTGTACTGTTCTATGTTCTATGTTCTATGACAGTACTTTGAACAAAAACAGGGGAGTTTTCTGCTGTTTCAGTTTTACCAGAGGAGTGGGAGGGTGAGGAGGGGGCTTAAATTTACAAAAAATCTTGGCCAAAGCAATGGTATTAAATCTGACCTTAAAAGAGGAAAATGGGGTAGAGAAGCGGCGGGGTTTAATGGAGAACTTTTCAGATAGATGAGCATGGAGACACCAATGGTGTGGCGAAGGGGTGTGGCACACAAAGCCAGATTCAGGGGAATTGCGAGGTCAGTAATGGGGATGGGGTAAAGATGGCACGACAGGCAGCATGGTAGCACAGTGGCTAGCACCGTTGCTTCACAGCTCCAGGGTCCCAGGACCGATTCCCGGCTTGAGTCACTGTCTGTGTGGAGTTTGCACGTTTTCCCCGTGACTGCGTGCGTTTCCTCCAGGTGCTCCAGTTTCCTCCCTCAGTCCAAAAATATGCAGGTTAGGTGGATTGGCTGTGCTAAGTTGCCCATAGTGCTCAAAAGTGTTAGGTGGGTTACTGTGATGTGGGGATAGGGTGGAGGTGTGGGCTTAGGTGGGTAGGTCTTTCCGATGCAAACTCGATGGGCCAAATGGCCTCCTTCTGCATTGTAAATTCTATGTCTATGTCTATGGCTGGTGGGTGTCACAGAGGTATGGAGAGCCACAGCCATAGAGCCACCCGAACATAAGGGTGGCAATTGGAGGTATTGGAAGATCAGGAGTCAACGTGAGTCAGCGACAGAAGGGTTGATGCGAAGGGTTGGATAAACGTAGCAGAGTTCTGAATGTGCTGAAATTCACAGATAGTCATATCTAATTCAGAGGCAGAATGGAAATGTAATTCTACTTGTGACGATAACCTAAAGTTCCGAATTGTTTCCCTTTATGGGATACACGATTCCCACGCGCAAATGTTCCTTTTTACGAAGCCGTCTTGACAGGTTTCTGCTCGGCCAGGAAACTGGTGCAACGTCGGGTAATTAGGGATGAGCTACAAGTGCAGATTAGTCATGACTGAATGATGGAACAGGCTCAGGGAGCTAAATGGCCTCCTTCTGTTATGTTCCCTCACACAAAGGAAGATTCAGTTTTATTCCCTGAGATGAGTAATGTGTAGGGTTGTTAACTGCGATTAAATGTATACCTGGAGATTTTATCACGTGACTTGTCCCCACACTCCAGGCTTTCACCAGCCAACACCTCCATCCTCGTGACACACTGCCTTCCTACACCAATTGGAAAGCAAAGTTTTCAAAATGCCTCAATGATTCGTCTCCAGGGTTGCACACAGCAGTGTCCTGGTGATTGATCTTCAATTCCTGGAGACTCCAGGCCAATTCTTGAAGGTTGGCAACTCTATATCTATAATCTATGGTATTCGAATGAACAGCAACACTTCACTGCTCTACTCTGATAGCATTTTCCTAACCTTCACCTGTTAACCTGAAGGGGCATATCTATTTGAGGCCTTTCACTTCCCACTCGGATCCTCTATCTTCTCTGTCAGTCAACCTTGCAACAAAGATCAATATTCTTCTAATCCGACTTCAGGTGATTGCCATTGACCTCGGCCGTACCTTTCAGATTAACTGGCTGACTGTGAGACAATGACCGCTCTTCAGACCCTTATACAGCGGCTGTGTTTGATTGAAGACTGATGCCTGTCTCTCACCAGCACACTCTTCCAGAGTGCAGATAAAAGGAATTCTGTGTGCATACCTGAGTTAATCACCCAAACCAACAGGGCCCAATAAGCCTTGCAAGCAAAGAATTGCCTGCTTTAATTACTTTCCGAGCTACATAGAATTTATAGGCGTAACTTAGACCGTAACATTTTCTTTCATTTTACTATTGTTTCCTGCCCCTGATGAAAGTGACTGGCTTCGAATTCCTCAGCAAGAATTCAGCTGCCCAGGACTTCCGGTGGTGGCATGTAGAAGGAGGTCGCCCGCAAGGTAGCTCCCACCAGAGTGCTCGGGTTTTGCCGCTTTTAACCCAGTTCCTTTTGGGGGGGGGGGGGGGGGGGGGGGGGGGGGGGCCGTCGGGTGGGGCTGCACCTATTACAGCGGACAAGTTGACAGAGGTAATGGCGACCGAATTTGAAAGACAATTTGGCAAGCATTTTGAGAGGCAAGGGCGGGAGGTGATGAAGACGCTCAAAAAGTCAGTGGAGGATGTGCTAGGCCCGACAAAGGTGGCATTGGGAATGACCTCAGACACAGTGCAGGAGTAGGGTGAGATGCTGAAGGAGTTGGAGGAGACCCTGCCGCAACACAGTGGCCAGATAGCCTAATTGGACGCTGAGCTGTTGATGGTGGAGGACAGGAACAAGGGCCTGAGGGCTAATGGCGAGGACCTGGAGAATAGGTCGAGGAACAGAATCTCAGGATCGTTGGGTTGCTGGAGAGGTTGGAGGGCCCGAATCCGACTGAATACTTTGCTGCGATGTTCGCAAAGTTGTTGGGGGAGGAGAATCGGATTCGTCCACAGAGTTGGACAGGACTCACCGATCGCTCCAGGTGAAGCCTCAGTTGAATGAGTCACCACGAGTGGTGATAGTGTGCTTTCATAGCTATCGGACGAAGGAGAGGGTCCTGAAATCGGCCAAAGAAAATTGAGAGGTGCGGTGGAAAGGCAGCAGTATTCTAATATGCCAGGATGTCGTGGCAAAGTTGGCAAAGAGGCGTGCGGCCTTCAACATGGCAAAGTCGGCTTTGTATATGAGCGATGTGCATTTTGGTGTGGTGTACTGGCGAGGCGGACAGTCACACACAATTCCAGGGATCATTTCTTCGAGAGGGCAGAGGCAGCGGAGGGAGTTGTTGAAGCACACGGACTTGGACTTACTTTAGAGATGGAAAGGGATAGGTATATACCACAGGGCAAGAGTTATAGCTGGGGAAAGGCAATTATGATGCTATGAGGCAAGACGTAGGATGCATAGGATGGGGAAGGAAATTGCAGGGGATGGACACAATTGAAATATGGAGCTCGTTCAAGGAACAGCTACTGCATGTCCTTGATAAGTATGTACGTGTCAGGCAGGGAGGAAGTGGTCGAGCGAGGGAACCGTGGTTTACTAAAGTAGTTGATACACTTGTCAAGAGGAAGAAGGATGTAAAGATGAGACGTGATGGTTCAGTTAGGGTGCTCGAGAGTTACAAGTTAGCTAGGATGGACCTAAAGAGAGAGCTAAGAAGAGCCAGGAGAGGACATGAGACGTCTTTGGCTGGTAGGATCAAGGATGACCCTAAAGCTTTCTATTGTTATGTCAGGAATAAAAGAATGACTAGGGTAAGAGTAGGGCCAGTAAAGGACAGTAGTGGGAAGTTGTGCGTGGAGTCCGAGGTGATAGGAGAGGTGCTAAATTAATATTTTTCATCAGTATTCTCACAGGAAAAAGACAATGTTGTCGAGGAGAATACTGAGATACAGGCTACTAGACTAGAAGGGCTTGAGGTTCATAAGGAGGAGGTATTAGCGATTCTGGAAAGTGTGAAAATAGATAAGTCCCCTGGGCCGGATGGGATTTATCCTAGGATTCTCTGGGAAGCAAGGGAGGAGATTGCTGAGCCTTTGGCTTTGATCTTTATGTCGTCATTGTCTACAGGAATAGTGCCAGAAGACTGGAGGATTGCAAATGTTGTCCCCTTGTTCAAGAAAGGGAATAGAGACAACCCCGGTAACTATAGACCAGTGAGCCTTACTTCTGTTGTGGGCAAAGTCTTGGAAAAGTTTATAAGAGATAGGATTTATAATCATCTAGAAAGTAATAATTTGATTAGGGATAGTCAACACGGTTTTGTGAAGGGTAGGTCCTGCCTCACAAACCTTATTGAGTTCTTTGAGAAGGTGACCAAACAGGCGGCCGAGGGTAAAGCAGTTGATGTGGTGCATATGGATTTCAGTAAAGCGTTTGATAAGGTTCCCCACGGTAGGCTATTGTAGAAAATACGGAGGCATGGGATTCAGAGTGATTTTGCACTTTGGATCAGAAATTGGCGCGCTGTAAGAAGACAGAGGGTGGTGGTTGATGGGAAATGTTCAGCCTGGAGTTCAGTTACTAGTGGTCTACCACAAGGATCTGTTTTGGGGCCACTGCTGTTTGTCATTTTTATAAATGACCTGGAAGAGGGCATAGAAGGATGGGTGAGTAAATTTGCAGATGACACTAAAGTCGGTGGAGTTGTGGACAGTGCGGAAGGATTGCGTGCAGTTCTGGTCGCCGCATAAAAGGAAGGATGTGGAAGCATTGGAAAGGGTGCAGAGGAGATTTACCAGGATGTTGCCTGGTATGGAGGGAAGATCTTATGAGGAAAGGCTGAGGGACTTAAGGCTGTTTTCGTTAGAGAGAAGGTTAAGAGGTGACTTAATTGAGGCATACAAGATGATCAGAGGATTAGATAGGGTGGACAGTGAGAGCCTTTTTCCTCGGATGGTGATAGCTAGCACAAGGGGACATAGCTTTAAATTGAGGGGAGATAGATATAGGACAGATGTCAGAGGTAGGTTCCTTACTCAGAGAGTAGTAAGGGCATGGAATGCCCTGCCTGCAACAGTAGTGGACTCGCCAACATTAAGGGCATTTAAATGGTCATTGGATAAACATATAGATGATAAGGGAATAGTGTAGATGGGCTTTAGAGTGGTTTCACAGGTTGGCGCAACATCAAGGGCCGAAGGGCCTGTACTGCGCTGTAATGTTCTATGTTTTATGTTCTATGAGGGGGTTTGATTGGGACGTTGATGGTGGTTGGGACGGGACTGTTTGGGGATGTTGTATTGTTTTTCCTTTTTGGATATAGATATGGTTAATTGAAATTTATGATTCTGTATTGAGGGAGTTGATGTTTTTGGGAGTGCGGGAGGCAGCCAATGGAGTTGGGGATACAGATAAATGTAGGAATCCGAATAGTTTGGGGCCCAAAATGGAGGGTGGGGATGTTAATGAGTTTGGGTTTTGGTTATTTCTTTGCAGAGAGAGAGGTCGGGGAAGTTTTGTTTCTTTTCTGTTATTCATTTGATGTGGGCCCTGGTGGTGGGGACTACCCCAGTAGCAGGCAGAGGTTGGTTTGTGAACTGGCCTGTTGGAACCAATGAGCCTAGAATGTGTTGTAGGTGGAAGGGGATGGTGAGGAGAGTTAATAGTTCTAGAGGAAGTAGTTGGGGGATTTCTGGGATGGGGGAGACGTGGGGTGGGGGGTGGGGGGTGTAGATTGCTGATGGTGACCAGGGATTTTGTTCTGTCTCATCTTGTGGATGGGCCTGGGTGCTGTCTTGGGTGGGCCCTGTGTCAGGAGTCTGGGAGATGGAGGGGTTAATCCCTCATGGTAGAAATGGCTGACTTGAGGAGGAGGGGCAGGGGGAGTCAGAGACCTCTGTTTAGATTGGTCACGTGGGATGCCAGGAGGGTTTGCGGGGCCCAGTGAAGAGGACAAGAGTTTTCTCTCATTTGAAGAATTTGAGCGCCGATGTGGTGCTTTTGCATGAGATCTATCTGCGGGTGAGGAACCAGATTAGGCTTCAGAAGGGTTGAGTGACAATAAAAAGATTTTCAAAAAAAAAGAAAGGTTGAGTGAGTCAAGTGTTCCATTTGGACTTTGATAGCAGGGCTCTGGGATGGTGTAGCAATTTTAATTAATAAAATAATTTGGTTTCAGATGGGGAAGGTTGTAGCCAATCCGGAGGGTTGGGGGGGGGGGGGGGGGGGGGGGGTAGTAACGTTAAGTTACTGGGATGTTGGAAGTCAGTGGTTTTGGTAAATGTGTACACTCCAAACTGGGAGGACGTAGCATTTATGAAGAAGGTGTTGGCCACCGTACCAGACATGGACAAGCACCAGTTGATCTTGGAGGGGATGGATTTGAACTGTGTTTTAAATCGCAAGTTCGACAGGTCTAAGACAAAGACGTTGGCCCCTTGGCAAAGGTATTGACAGCATTTAAGACGGAGATGGAAGGAGTGGATCCATGGCGGTTTCTGCACCCGGGATTAGGGAATTCGCTTTCCTTTCTCTGATGCGGATTGACTTCTTCATCATGGGGAGGCCTCAGCTGTCAGGGGTGAAGAAAGCGGAATATTCTGCGAGAGCTATTTCGGATCATGCTCCACATTTGGTAGAGGTGGTATTGGAGACGGGGCCGGCTCAGTGGCCAGCATTGTATTCGGATGTGGGCCTGATGGCAGATTTGGGGTTTTGTGTAAGTATATCAGGGGCGATCGATGAGTATGTGAGTTTAATAAGAATGGGGAGGGTTCGCCCTCGGTTCTGTGGGGTGAAGGTGGCGGTGAGAAGGGAGATAATGTTGCTAAGACGCAGATAGATAGGGAGGCAAGGGAGGAATGCCAGTGGTTGTTGGATGAGATCTTGGAGGTAGATGGTAGGCACTTGAGTAATCCCACCCCAGATCTATTGACTAGAAGGGATAAACTGCAGATGGAGTTTGATTTATTGTCCACAGATAAGGAGGTTCGCCAGTTACGGCGCTCAAAGCCCTGGGGGTGAGTGGGTGGGGGGATGTGCGAATTTGGGGAGAAGGACAGTCATCTCTTACCTAGCCAGTTGAGGCGCAGGCAACCTACTGAGAGATTGTCAGGTTTGAAACTTGGGGGCAGCACGATGACACAATGGTTAGCATTGCTGCCTACGGCGTTGAGGACCTGGTTCGAATCCCGGCCCTGGGTCACAGTCTGTGACGAGTTTGCACATTCTCCCCGTGTCTGCGTGGGTTTCGCCCCCACAACCCAAAGATGTGCAGGTTAGGTGGATTGGCCACGCTAAATTGCCCCTTAATTGGAAAAAATAATTGGGTACTCTAAATTTTTTTTTAAAGGTTTGAAACTCGGGTGGTGTGTTGATGTCTGTGCCAGATAAAGTCAATGGGGGCGTGTGAAGCATTCTATAAGATTCTTTATAGGTTGGAGCCGCCTGGGGAGGAGTCGGATATGGTGGAGATTTTGGAAAGCTTGGACTGTCCTAAGATGGAGGATGAAGTCAGGAAGGGTTGGAAGAACCTTTGGGTGTGGATGAGGTCCTGACAGCAATTGTGCGAAGGCAGACAGGTAAGGCTCCAGGGCCTGACGGGTTTCCGGTGGAATTTTATAAAACGTTTGCAGGACGGTTGGTACCATAACTGGTCCCAAGACGTTGATCTTCCCAAGACGTGGATGCAAGCGTCCATTTCACTTCTAGAGTCATAGAACAGTACAGCACAGAACAGGCCCTTCGGCCCTCAATGTTGTGCCGAGCCATGATCACCCTACTCAAACCCACGTATCCACCCTATACCCGTAACCCAACAACCCCCCCCCTTAACCTTACTTTTTTATTAGGACACTACGGGCAATTTATCACGGCCAATCCACCTAACCCGCACATCTTTGGACTGTGGGAGGAAACCGGAGCACCCGGAGGAAACCCACGCACACAGGGGGAGAACGTGCAGACTCCACACAGACAGTGACCCAGCCGGGAATCGAACCTGGGACCCTGGAGCTGTGAAGCATTTATGCTAACCACCATGCTACCCTGCTGCCCCAAATTATTATTTCTATTAAAAAAGAATAAGGACTCGGTGGAGTGTGGGTCATACTGTCCAATTTCCCTGTTAAATATGGATGCTAAGATATTGGCTAAGTTGCCAGAACTAAGGCTGGAGCAGTTTTTCCCTCAAGTTATTGGGGAGGATGCCCACCATGGAAACCATTCCTCACATGTTGCAGCCAGAAATGTTCAGCTCGTTCTGCTGGTCTAGGGTAGTCTGTTATGTTCCGATGAAATGTCAACAACCTGATTCTTTCTCTCACCATCAATGCTGTCTGGCCCTGTTGCAAATCTCCAGCATTTTCTATCACATCTCCTGTTTCTGCAGTATTTTGCTTTTGTGCTATTGGAAGATTCCTGTGCATTCAATGGAATGGAACAGGAACTGGAATAGACGAGTCAGTTCTTCAGAATGTAAATGTTAAAAGAATCCTATTCTTGCAAGTCCACAATCAGTTTCTACGGAACACTGGTGCGTGAAGGTTAACAGCTTTTACAAACTCATAAATCGAATTGCCTAAATTGTTCAT
Organism: Scyliorhinus canicula; assembly: GCF_902713615.1. Taxonomy (NCBI): domain Eukaryota; kingdom Metazoa; phylum Chordata; class Chondrichthyes; order Carcharhiniformes; family Scyliorhinidae; genus Scyliorhinus; species Scyliorhinus canicula. The sequence goes on along the minus strand of NC_052150.1, from coordinate 27,393,077 downwards.
TGGAGATGGAATACCTTCCATGGTAAGTATCTCAGCACAAGTGAACAGTTCTTTTATCTTCTCAATTGTGATCTTCAAAACGAGTATCTCTGGATCTAGAAAGACTTAATTAGCTGTGAATGCTCGCATTCTAAGCATTGTCTTGCATCTTTGAATTTGTCTACATATATCTTTCTGGAACCTACCTCTTCATTCACCTGAGGAAGGAGAAGTGCTCCGAAAGCTAGTGTTTGAAACAAACCTGTTGGACTTTAAGCTGGTGTGTAAGGCTTCTAACTGTTCAAAATGAGTGAGATTGCGTTTGTGAATAATGAGAGAGAGAGACTTTTATCAATTTTAATTACATTAGTTCTGACTTTGGGGAAAGTTTTCAGACTTTGGGTGAGAGACGCAGGGCGGATACAAAGAAGAACTATATTACACAGCGAACGGTGTTGACCGTGAGATTGTTTTGCCAGTCAATGAGGTCATGGTCGATCCATGGCCTAACTCCATATTGAACCTTTGAACCATATTCCTTAGCGGCTGGTTAGCATAGTGGGCTAAACAGATGGCTTGTAAGGCAGAACAAGGCCAGCAGCGCAGGTTCAATACCCGTACCGGCCTCCCCGAACAGGCACCGGAATGTGGCGACTAGGGACTATTCACAGTAACTTCATTGAAGCCTACTTGTGACAATAAGTTATCATTATTATTATTAATACCTTTGGTTAACAACAGTCTACCGGTTCCAAGTTTAAAATGATCAATTGATCATCGGCTGACATTTGCAGAAGAGAGTTCCAAACTTCTCTCATCCCGTGTCACTAATTTCACTTCTGGAGGGTCTGACTCTAATTTTTAGGCTCTGTGGTCCTAGACTCGCCAACCTACAGGAATAGTTAAATGTTGCGTCTGAAAGCTGCAGTCTCAAATTATTCTGAGGCTTCATACATTTTTCTAGCCCTCAGTTTTTGTGTATGACTCTTTAATTCATGTCAGGTTTTAATTTACTCACTCCAAATCAAAAGAATTATCGTAAAGCATCTCGTTTTAAATCAACGGCCTTGTGTAAATGCAACAAAACTGAGTTCCTTCATCCTCTACTGTGTTCATCTCCTCTGCCCACACATAGAATTTCTAACATTCCAGGATAGTCCTGGAATCTGCAAAATTATGGGCGGAATCTAATTGGTTAAGGCCTCTCACGGGATTTACCCTGCTCACCATGCCTCGTGAGATCTAACGGGATCATGCGAGACGTCACGATCTGAATCCTTCCCACAATGGGTGGGACCCAAGTCTGCATATTGAAGTGTACAGTTAGGCATGCTTTCATATGCACTAGGCGCAGGATCTGAGGTGGGGAGGGTGGGGAGGCGCGATGAGCCCCTTAGAGATCAGTTGGAGGGGTGTCCGCAGGTTGCGGGAGGGGATTTCAAGATTGGGGTGCTATTTCAAAATGGTGCCCTGATCTTTTCCTGCACTGGCGAGCAGAGCTCGTTAGAGTAGGAAATGGGACTGAGTGCAGTCTTGGTAGAACGTACCTCACCGAGGCCCCGAAATGAAGCAGAGTCCCGTTCAATAACGGTATCGTTCACGGCGCTCAACACGGACTCTGTTACATTTCCGTTAGATCGTGTCCGATGTGTTCCTCTCCAATTTTTGTTCAATTAATATAAAAATATTGAAGATGGGTGAAAAGGCTGTTGATTGGATAGGGTGGCCAGTGGTCATGTGATGAAACCTGCAGGAATTTGTTCAATCAGAGTTGGCTACCCAGATAACCGAGGTGCACACAAAGATGTCAATTTCAAGTCAAGTTTACATACAACAGGACATTGTGTGTATACACCTGATGATGCGACCATCAATTCACATGAGACAGAGAGCTGAAGTGAACAGTGGCTTTAATCAACTAGGACAGTGCCTGCCTGCGACTGCTCTGCAATGAGAGCCGCCTACAGGGCAGCTGCTCTTTATACCTCCCCTCAAGGGGGCGGAGCCAGGGGCAGAGCCCACAAAGGCACCAACATGATACAATCAGTGTAGTATAGTACAATGGTCCATAGGTGGAGCCCACATGCGCAACAGCGTGGTACAATGTAGTACAGTGGTGAATGGTTGCTATAATACGATCACCACATTCACCTCCTGTTAAAAAATTGAAGTCCGGCGCGGGTTAAGGGGTGAAGGGCTCACAGGTTCAGTCTGTCCGGCGCCCTGATCATGCGCTGTGATTGCCGGAGCTCTGGTTTCACAGCGGGCATGGGTGTCGAACTCGTTGGTGCGAGCATGGGTGGTGAACTCGTTGATGTGGGCACAGGTGTGGACTCCGAGAGTGTGTCTTCAGGAGCTTCATTCCTGTAGGTCGGCGAAGAGGGAAGGGGGCATAGGAGGGGGTGTGGAGGCCATGTAGGGGCGGGGGCGCTGTTCGGTGTAGGTTGGGGGAGTAGGTTGGGGTGATGGTAGGGGATCCTGTGGGTGCCAGGTCCTGGAGGGAGACCGTATCCTGTCAGCCGTCGGGATGCTCTACGTATGCGTACTGGGGGTTGGTGTGAAGGAGCTGGACCCTCTTGACCAGGTGTTGGACTTATGGCTCCTTACGTGTTTGTGGAGTAGGACGGGCCCCAGTGTCGTCAGCTAGGACGGAAGCGAGACCCCGGAGGTGGATTTCCGTGTCTGCGTGAACGAAGCTCTCTGTGCTCCCGGAGTCAACAAGGCAAGGCGTTTCGTGTCCATTGACCTGGACGGTCATTATGGAGTTCCGGAGGTGCTTTGGGTGTGACTGGGCGAGGGTGACCGTGCCGAGTTGTGGGTTGCCGGCGTGATCAGAGGTGGTGGTGTGGTCCCAAGATGGCTGCCCCCGATCGCACGTGTCGGGCGGCGATGCAGATGGCAGCCAAGGTGGTGGCCCTCGTCGGTCGCACATGGCGGGCCGCGTGGGAGACGGTGGCCAAGATGGCGGCCCCCGTGAGTCGCTCGTGTTGTGCGGAGTCGAAGATGGCTGCCCTCACGGACAGCACGAGGCAGATGACGCGTCTGAAGGGGACGGTGCCGGCAGGCACGCAGGCATGCTGCGGGGCCTGTGGGCCTGTGAGGCTGAGAGTCGGGCCTGTGGTTTGGAGGACTTGGACCAGGCCAGGCAAATTTTGGTAAAGTGTCCTTTCTTGCCGCAGTCGCTACAGTTCGCGTTTCGAGCCGGGCAACGCTGCCTGGGGTGCTGGTGCTGGCACCAGAAATAGCAGGGTAGCCCCCCCGGGTTGGGCGCTCAGCCGCGCGGCACAGGCCTGGGGTACTCTCTGGTCTGGAGTCCACGAAGGGGTCACGTGATCGGAAGGGAAAGCATTGAAGCTATAAAACGCTACTTCTAGGGAGGTGGCTAGTTTTACCGTCTCTTCTAGGTCGAGGGCGCCCTTCTCGAGCAGGCGCTGGCTGACATAGTTGGACTGGACCCCAGCCACATAGGTGTCCCAGATGGCGAGTTCCATGTGTTGAGAGGCCATGACGGCCTTGTAGTTGCAGCTTCGCGCGAGGACCTTGAGGTTGCGTAGGTACTCCTCCAGTGATTCCCTGGGGTGTTGGCGGCGAGTGGTGAGGCGACCTCACGTATAGGCGCTTCAGCATCATGAGGGCGTCTGCGTATGTGGTCGCTTCCTCGAGTTGCACGGAGATTCGATGGCTCACATGGGTGCGGAGGAGGCTCAGCTTCTGTTCCTCAGTGAATGAGGGTGAGGAGGAGGCGGCGAGGTAGGCCTCGCAACATCGGAGCCAGTGTGAAAAAATCCCTTTGGCTTCCGCGGCCTCTGGGTCGAGTTCCAGTCGGCCAGGTTTGAGGGCTGCTTCCATCGTGATGTTGTAGTTGATTAAATTGATGCGACCATCAATTCACATGAGACAGAGAGTTGAAGTGAACAGTGGCTTTAATCAACTAGAACAGTGCCTGCCTGCAACTGCTCTGCTACTGAGAGCCGTCTACATGGCAGCTGCTCTTTATACCTCCCCTCAAGGGGGTAGAGCCAGGGGCGGAGCCCACAAGGGCACCAACATGATACAATCAGTGTAGTACAGTACAATGGTCCATAGGTGGAGCCCACATGGGCAACAGCATGGTACAATGTAGTAGAGTGGTGAATGATTACTATAATACGTTCACCAAACCTGGATCATCATTGTAGTTAATATTTGAGGATAGAACAGCTTTCTCCCAATCTTTGTAACCTTCTCCTGTTTCGCAATTCTCCGAGATCACTGTTCTCCTCCAATTCCAGTCTCTTGTACATCCCTGATTTTCTTCACGCCACCATTGGCTGTGCCTTCAGCTACATAAGCCCAGAGCTCCGGACTTTCCACCCTAAATCTCCCTGCCTTCCTGTCAGTTTCCCCTTCATTGAATCACTCCTTAAAACCTGCCTTGTGTTTGTTCTTTCACAGGATGTGGATGTCGCTGGCTGGGCCAGCGTTTATTTCTTTCTTCTTTTTTTAAATAAATTTAGAGTACCCAATTATTTTTTCCAATTAAGGGGCAATTTAGCATGGCCAATCCACCTAACCTGCACATCTTTTGGGTTGTGGGGGTGAAATCCACGCAGACACAGGGAGAATGTGCAAACTCCACACGGACAGTGACCCAGGGTCGGGATCCGACAACGTTTATTTCTTTGATCTCTTTGGCTAAAATTATGGTCATGTGTCTCATTTATGCAGCTCAGCATCACGTTTTGCCTGATGACGCTACTGTGAAACACCTTGGGACATTTTACCATGCGGGACTAATGATCTTGGACCACGCGTCACACTACTTGGCTGTTAGGCCTGGGCTGGGTGGGGAGGGGAGGGGACCAGGGTGGAGGCTAGATTCGGGGTTGTTGGCAGACAATGAGTTCTGTGTTAAGGTGGCACTGGCGATTAAGAAATAAGTTGATCTGAATCAAAATGGGGAGGTCTCTGTGACCCTGCTGGGAGGCATTGAAGGTGGTCAATGCATGGGTTGGTGTTCCCGGAGCTGGAGGAGGTGACACAGCAGGCACTGGGGGAACCGCTGAGGCTGCAGGAGGTAGTGGAATGTATCGGGATGAAGCAGTCGGGTAAGGCGCTGGGGCCAGACGGCTTTCCGGCAGAATTTTATAAGCAGTTTGCGGGGAAGTTAGCCTCTCATCTTCTGAGTATGCTTAATGAGTCAGTGGAGAAGGGGGAATTGCAGACTACATTGGCCCAGGCGTCTATTTCGCTGATTCCGAATAAGGACATGGATCCGATGGAGTGCGGGTCCTAAAGGCCCATCTCGCTGTTGAGCACGGATGTTAAGGTGTTGGCCAAGTTGTTGGTGAGACGCCTGAGGGGTGTGTGCTGGAGGTAGTGTTAGAGGATCAGACAGGGTTCGTGTAGGGGTGACTGATCTTGAGTAATATTAGGAGGCTATTAAATGTGACTATGGTCCCGTCGGAGTGGCAAGTTCTGGAGGTGATCGTACCAATGGGCACGGAAAAGGCCTTTACCAGGTGGAGTGGCGGTACCTTTCGAGATTTTGGGAAGCTGTGGGTTTGGATCGAAGTTTGTGGTTGGGTCCGCCTACTTTATGCATCCCCTATGGCAAGTATGAGAACGAATGAGAGCAACTCGGGGTATTTTGGGTTACATAGGGGAACAAGGCAGGGATGCTGTTGTTGCCATTGTTATTCGCGTTGGCGATTGAGCCCTTGGCGATTGCGCTCTGGGCATCAGAGGAGTGGCATGGGATGGTCACAGGAGGGTAGGGAGTTTAGGGTGTCGCTGTACACCAACGACTAACGGTTGTACAAGGCAAACCTGCTGGACAGTATGGATCTGTTGGGGAAATTTGGAGCCTTGTCCAGGTACAAATTGAATATTGGGAAAAGTGAGGTTTTCCCGTTGAATACTCTGGAACCGGGTGCAAACCTGGGGGCTGTCGTTTAGGGTCGCTAGGGTCAGATTTTGGTACTTAGGGATTCAGGTAGCGCATGATTGGGCTGCGGTGCACAAATGGAACATGACAGGGCTGGTGGAGGGGGTAATAGGGGACACCAAATAGTGGGATACCCTGGGTGGATTCTCCAATCGCCAGTGCCGAATCGCATTCGGCGATCGGCCGGAGAATCCACGTTTACGGCAGAATTTGGACGGTGCTGTTTCTGCGATGCTCCGACCCCTCAAAACAGCAGACTTGTGGAGTACGCCGCACACTGACTGGACGGCCTCAGGACGTCACCTGAGACCCTCCTCCAATGCTCCGCCCCCGATGGGCTGAGTACCCAACGGCGTGAGACACGTGTGCTCACACTGTTCGGCGACCTTGCGCGTCGGATTCGCAGTGAGTCTGGCCCCGCCACAGTTGGGGGGGGGAGCCATTCCGCTGGCAGGGGTGGGGGGTCAGCGGGGGCTGGGGGGACTGGTCGGGGGTGGCCTGGGGGTGGCAAATCTGATTACAGGAGGTCAGTTTTTGGCAGGCTGGGTCCACGTATGACTGGCGCATGTTGCACGGCGCGGCCGTCACTGTACGAATGTGCAGCCACGGACACAGCCATTCTCCGGCCGTATCTGCAGGTAAAGCCAACACTGTGCGGATAATAGCCCTCCCCCCCACTGGATGTAGGATCGGTGTGGGGGTAGCGCCGACTTTCTGGTCGTAAGACCAGAAGGATCGTGCGGACATAGCTGCAGGATCGGAGAATCCACCCGCCTGTACCTGACATTGATAGGGAGGGTACATATGGTAAAGATGAATGTGCTGCCAAGATTCCTATTTATCTTCCAGTCCCTCCAGATTTTTTCCCCCAAGGCCTTTTTCCAAACCGTGGACAAGTTGATTTAGGAGTTTGTTTGGGCGGGCAAGGCGCCGAGGGTCAGTAGGACCCTACGGCAAAGACAAAGGCAGGAGGGTGGGCTGGTGTTCACAAATCTGCTACATTATTACTGGGCAGCGAACGCTGAGAAGATAAGACAATGGGAGGGGGGGGGGGGGGGGCAGTGGGGGGAGGACTGAGTCCAGTTAGAGGAGGACACGTGAGAGGGGATGAGTCTGAGAGCCCTGGTGATTGCCTCGTTGCCGTTTTCCCCGGTGGTGGAACCTTCAATTAAGATTTGGAATCAGGTGAGGAGGCACTTTAAATTGGGCCATATGTCGGTATTGATCCCGCTATGTAGGAATCATAGATTTATACCGGTGGGGATGGATGGGATGTATGGGAGGCGGTGAGAGGAAGGGTTAGTGAAGGTGAGGAACCTGTTTGGGGAGGGTAAGTTCGCAGAGTCGGAGGAAGTGTGGGAAAGGTTTGAGCTGCCAAGAGGGAAGAGTTTCAGTATTGGCAGGTGTGGGAATTTGTGCAGAAGGAGCTGCCCGCATTCCCTCAGTTGCCGGAATATACATTGTTAGAGATGTTGCTGCTCCCGGATGTGTGTGGGGGAGGAAGGATTGGGAATATCTATGGATGGTTGGGAGGAAATGGGTCGGCTTTGCTAACAGGGATCAAGCGGAAGTGGGAGGAGAAGTTGGGGATGGAGATGGGGTGGGGGATTTGGAGTGAAATGATGCACTGAGTTAACTCTACCTCCTCCTGTGTGAGGATGAGTATCAAACAAATTAAGGTGGTACATCGGGTTCATATGACTCAGACCCGGATGAATGGGTTCTTCTCGGGGTTTGAAGATGTGTCTATGAGTTGTGGGAGGGGGCCGGCTCATCATGCCCATATGTTTTGGAGGTGTATAAAGCTGGACAGATTTTGGAAGGCAGTGTTTGAGAGTCTGTCAGGGATTGTGGGAGTCAAGAGCACTCCAGACCCTATGGTGGTAGTTTTTGGGGCTTCGGAGGCAGGAAGGGGAGGGGGGGGGGCGATGTTGTGGCTTTCGCCTCTCTGATTGCCCAGTGACGGATAGTGCTGAACTGAAGGTTGGCGGCGCCACCGGGATCATGGCGTGGTTGGGGGATTTGCACGGGTTCCTCAGGTTAGAGAAGATAAAGTTTGCCCTTAAGGGGTTGGAGGCGGAGTTCGACATGCGGTGGAGGCCATTCCTGTCCATGTTTGAGGAACATGTTTATCGCTGGACGCGAGCGGGAAGGGGGAGTAAAAAAGGAGAAAAATTGAACAGACTGTATGTACCATATTTATTTTTGCACTATGTTGTCGAGTTGGAGAGTGTTTGGAATAAAATAAAGTAGAAAAATACTTGCAATTCAGGTGCACCATTGCAAAGCAAAGTTCTATCTCTGGCCCAGTAACAATCTGAATCTCAGAAGAACAATCTTACTTGTATGACTGTGAAGTATCCCGCATCGCATTCCTAAATTCTTTCTGACTATGGCTGTCAAGTAATTGACAAATTGCGAGTGATTTTGTATTTGGGATCGTTACTTTTCAGAATTGGCTCAAGACTGGTTCATTTAGGTTCAATGCAATAGACAGAGCAGAGGAGCAACTCATTCTGCCCAATTGGTCTACACCAGCATTGATGCACCACGCAGCCTTCTCCCACGCTAATTACTTCTTCCTACCCTGTTCCCAGATTTCTCCATTCCCTTTTTCCTCACCGATACACCCTTAGGTGTGGCAGCAAGTTCCAAATTCTCACCACTCAATGGTCTGGATTATCTCGTGGGTATTGAGACTCCAAGATCTTGACCGTACAGATGACCTGACCCCACATTTGCTGACAGCAAGGCTAGCTCAACTATTCTCCAGGAGGAAGCCTCTCAATTTGCGGCTTCTGCGTTCGCCATCCTTTTAAGGGTGGCAGAGGGCTAGGGACCCTCAATGCTGCCAGCCCAATTAGTTCTAGAGTTCCTAATACCCCCTCCCCCTACCCCCCCACCCCCACCCCGCCCACATCGGGAGAGACGGGCACTGTTGAGGCAAGTCGATGAGCAGGAGGACCCTTCAACATGCAGAGGCATACATTAAAATAGAAATTCTGAGGGGCAAAGCCGGTAGGCACCCAAAGTGGAACGGAAACTTCCCGGGGGGGATCAGTTGGGCTGTCCCATCATTGGCTCCCGGCCAATAGCAGGGAGGCTGCCACCATGAAGCTGGCATCTTCCACCAACAGCTGGAGGCCGCTCCGTCACTGACAAAGTGCTTGTGAGGCTACAAAATTGTGCCCATGGAACAGGCAATTGATCCATCAGCCAGCCCACCTCTTGATAAATTGAATGCCTTGTAAATACGTCTAATGTGATTCCCTTCTAGTTACCCAGTCCTTCTAAACCAACAACAAAAATTAGCATTTTCTATACAGACATTTCTCCCGTGTTATTTATTTGATCACTTAGTACCTATCTTATATCTGAGCTCTCATGTTCTGGATGCTCCTACAAGTGGGAACAGTTTCTCCAAAACCACCTAATCAAACCTTATCGGAATTTTAAAGACCTCTGTCAGGTCTTCACTTAGGAGGGTTTCTTGGGTTACGGAGACAGGGTGGAAGTAAGGGCTTAAATGGGTCGGTGCAGACTCGATGGGTCGAATGGCCTCCTTCTGCACTGTATGTTCTATGTTCTTCTCTTTTCCAGAGAAAAGAGCTCCAACTTACTCGATCTTCCCTGATTGTTACAGCCTCTTAATTCTGGGAACATCCCGGTAAGTGTTTTCTGGGCTTTCTCCCGCGCGTCATTATGCTCTTTGTAGTTCGGGTATCAGAGCTGCACACAGTGCTCCCAAGCGTGGTCCAAACAAGGTTGCCTGTAAATTCAACATTACCTCCCTGCTTTTTTGTTTTCCGTTCCTCCAGGAATGAACCTTTGTTTGCACTTTATTAATGTCCTCATCGACTTGTCTTACGGCATTTAGTGATTCATGTATCTGCACCCGTACCGAGATCTCCTTGACTCTGTCCTCGGATGGTTAATTCAATAGGGCATCTCCCCAGGGAGGAACAGTAATGACAATCCAGCTCTTTCCCCTCGGTGTGGCTATTGGCAGCTGGCAGTACAGAACAGGCAGGGGTAGGTGGCCAGTTTCACAATAGTATTTGAAGTATTGTTAGAAAAGAAAGATTGGAATGTTGCTTTTGGCCTGGGATGTCAAGCGATTTCAAAAACAGTTAGGAGAACTCTCCACAATATAAAAGAGAACATTACAATAGTAAGCTCCTTTTTCGCTCAACATCAGCAAGTCTATCTGGGCTTTGGCAGTCAAAAATGTTTTTGTACTTCCTTTCTGTTTTTACAGTGTTGATTTCTCTCCTTAACTTTCTTCAACAGCATTTATTTTTGGCCAAGACAGAACGAAAGAAAAACTTGCATTTACGTAGCGCCTCCAAAGCCCTCGCAAGCTGCTAACGGTCTTTTACAATCAAGTAAGCACTTTTGAAGTGTCATCGCTGTTGTAATGCAGTCAACATGGCAGATGATGTGTGCAGAGCAATATCTCACGATGTGATAGTAAAGTCGCCATAGTCCCAGATGACCATAGGCTGCTTTGAGGGGGGGCGAGCTGACTGGTGGTGATTTAACCTGAGGGTCAACACACGTCAGGCGAGGGGCAAGGTTGAGAAAGCGGGGCCTTCTAAAATGACCTCAGCCGATACGGGAATTGAACCCTTGCTGTTGGCCTCGCTCTGCATCACAAACGAGCTGTCCAGCCAACTGAGCTAATTGTGCCGTGTGATCTTTTATGTCACCGGAGCAGGAAGCCAGGGCCCTGGTTTAATTTCTCATCTAAAAGATGGCCAAACTTTGTGGACCCATTTGCCTTGGGGATTGATGTACCATCAATTGAACGCGAGACGAGTTGCTGGACAAAAGTATGGCTTTAATCAGCTAGATGTTAGCCCTGCGGTCGATTACAGTATAAGGACGACCTCCGGGAGTACTGGGTATTTATACCCCGCCCTGGAGGCGGGGTTAACTCAGCCTCTCGACCAATCGGGGAGCCATCACATGACTGGTCTCAACCAGCCGGTCGAGAGGCACATGACCGACCAGAGCCAATGGTAAGCCGGTGTTCTGCACCAATGGCAGGCAGCTATGCTAATCATACCACCACAGGGATGCACTTGATAATAGTGCAGATGTTAACGGATTGAGTATCAACTTCTGGAAAGCCGATAGGCAAACATTCTCTCTGGCTTTAATCTCTGAGGCGCATGATCATCATACTTCTGGTTGGGGCTTTGGGTTCAGACCTGGTGGAGAGCTCTATCTCTCTCATGGCATTCATTTTCTGAATTGACAATGGGCGGGATGTTCCCTATTATATTGCATGTTTTGTAATATGTCGTTACCCTTTGTTTTACTTCCAGATGGTCTGATGGTTAGATTTCAAAGAAACTAACAATCTTCAATTTAAAGTAAAATAGGTTTACTTAATAACGAATTAAATACTAATGAGTTTATTCACTCTTACAGAACTATAACTGGCGATAAAGTAAATCAGAATAAGTATTAGCTATATTCAACTACAAGTATTAACTATGTTTTAGCTCTCTCTAACTGCTGTCTAGTCACTCATAGTTCGAAGAGACCCAAGATCCTTTGAGTTCATTTATTTATACATGAATCTAGTGCTGCCATCTAGAAGTTGTCTTATACTATGATGTAGTTATTAACTCTTATATACCAGCATATATACATACCGCTAATTCCCCTCCGCGGACTAAGTATGGTGGCAGGTAGGCAAAACGGCCTTTTCTCCTCCGACCACAATGGCGCATTTTAGTGTTTGCACTATAGCATGGTAGCATTGTGGATAGCACAATCGCTTCACAGCTCCAGGGTCCCAGGTTCGATTCTGGCTTGGGTCACTGTCTGTGCGGAGTCTGCACATCCTACCCGTGTGTGAGTGGGTTTCCTCCGGGTGCTCCGGTTTCCTCCCGCAGTCCAAAGATGTGCAGGTTAGGTGGATTGGCCATGATAAATTGCCCTTAGTGTCCAAAATTGCCATTAGTGTTGGGTGGGGTGACTGAGTTATGGGGATAGGGTGGAGGTGTTAACCTTGGGTAGGGTGCTCTTTCCAGGAGCCGGTGCAGACTCGATGGGCCGAATGGCCTCCTTCTGCACTGTAAATTCTATGATTCTATGATTGTCTGCCTCGCGCCTCATTAAACGTGCACCAGCTGGAATTACGTCGTTTTTTAGTGGAATTTTTTGAGGACATTACCAGTGCAGTAGATAACGGGGAGCCGATGGATGTGGTATATCTGGATTTCCAGAAAGCCTTTGACAAGGTGCCACACAAAAGGTTGCTGCATAAGATAAAGATGCATGGCATTAAGGGTAAAGTAGTAGCATGGATAGAGGATTGGTTAATTAATAGAAAGCAAAGAGTTGGGATAAATGGGTGTTTCTCTGGTTGGCAATCAGTAGCTAGTGGTGTCCCTCATGGATCCGTGTTGGGCCCACAATTGTTCACAATTTACATTGATGATTTGGAGTTGGGGACCAAGGGCAATGTGTCCAAGTTTGCAGATGACACTAAGATGAGTGGTAAAGCGAAAAGTGCAGAGGATACTGGAAGTCTGCAGAGGGATTTGGATAGGTTAAGTGAATGGGCTCGGGTCTGGCAGATGGAATACAATGTTGACAAATATGAGGTTATCCATTTTGGTAGGAATAACAGCAAACGGGATTATTATTTAAACGATAAAATATTAAAGCATGCCGCTGTTCAGAGAGACTTGGGTGTGCTAGTGCATGAGTCACAGAAGGTTGGTTTACAAGTGCAACAGGTGATTAAGAAGGCAAATGGAATTTTGTCCTTCATTGCTAGAGGGATGGAGTTTAAGACTAGGGAGGTTATGTTGCAATTGTATAAGGTGTTAGTGCGGCCACACCTGGAGTATTGTGTTCAGTTTTGGTCTCCTTACTTGAGAAAGGACGTACTGGCACTGGAGGGTGTGCAGAGGAGATTCACTAGGTTAATCCCAGAGCTGAAGGGGTTGGATTATGAGGAGAGGTTGAGTAGACTGGGACTGTACTCGTTGGAATTTAGAAGGATGAGGGGGGATTTTATAGAAACATTTAAAATTATGAAGGGAATAGATAGGATAGATGCGGGCAGGTTGTTTCCACTGGCGGGTGACAGCAGAACTAGGGGGCATAGCCTCAAAATAAGGGGAAGTAGATTTAGGACTGAGTTTAGGAGGAACTTCTTCACCCAAAGGGTTGTGAATCTATGGAATTCCTTGCCCAGTGAAGCAGTTGAGGCTCCTTCATTACATGTTTTTAAGGTAAAGATAGATAGTTTTTTGAAGAATAAAGGGATTAAGGGTTATGGTGTTCGGGCCGGAAAGTGGAGCTGAGTCCACAAAAGATCAGCCATGATCTAATTGAATGGCGGAGCAGGCTCGAGGGGCCAGATGGCCTACTCCTGCTCCTAGTTCTTATGTTCTTATGTTCTTATGTTCTTCAGCGCGTGGCCTGTGATTCACCCGTCCCGCCGTGACCTCAGTAGATCCTTGTACCTGGCACCATATTTAAACGGTACCAACAAACACCAATCTTTCAATGTCTGCCGCCCAGGACTGCTCCAGGCGAGAGGTGGGCCCCAAAAGCAGGAAGAGTGCAGCACCCAGGTTTAATGACCCCTCGCTGGGTTACCATCTGGTCGCTGTTAATGCCTGCCGTGATCTTCTCTGTCTGTGGTGGTGAGTGCCAACTCAACCCACGGCGATACAGAGCTTCAACTGGACGAATGATCTCTTCCGACACGAAAGGGACAATGCTGGAAAATCTCAGCAAGTCTGGCAGCATCTGTAGGAAGAGAAAAGAGCTAACGTTTCGAGTCCAGTGACTCTTTGTCAAAGCTAACAGACAGAGGAAGTGGGAAATATTCATACTGTTTTATTAAGAAAGAAATGGTAAAAGACAGTAAAAATGAAATGAAAACAAATGGGTCGAGGTGGGGTAGAGCTGATCATCTGAAGCTGTTGAATTCGATGTTCAGGCCGGAAGGCTGTAGCGTGCCTAACCGGAAGATGAGATGTTGTTCCTCCAGTTTGAGTTGTGCTTCACTGGAACATTGCAGCAGGCCAAGGACAGACATGTGGGCATGGGAGCAGGGTCTTTTGTTAAAACGGCAAGCAACAGGAAGGTCAGGGTCCTGAATACGCGCAGACCGAAGATGCCAGGAATGCCAGGTTTGACTTCCAGGAATGATCTCTTCCGCTTAGCCCACAATCTCACAAGCCCCTCACACATTCACAGGATGACAGTCCACAGAGATCTCACATATTACCAGCATAGGGGATGTCACCACTCACTCTCCCACACACCCCTGACATCTCCACCTGCCCTCACATACTGTGCAGTTTGCGTCCTACATAGAAACATAGAAAATAGGAGCAGGAAGAGGCAATCGGTCCTTCGAGCCTGCTTTGCCATTCATTATGTTCATGGCTGATCATCAAACTCAATTGCCTTATCCCGCTTTCTCATCCCATACACGGATGCACTTAGCACCCGCACATGGCAGACATTCCTTATCATCTACCTTAGCATACTTCCTGATCACACTCTCTCCGCCTGTCCTCATGTAAGCCAAGATCACCCACAATATGAGGGAAAGGATTCAGGCCGGTGGCAGATGCCACAGATCAAGGCTCTCACCCAGTATGTCGAGCGTGCAGTATGGCAGGGGGGACCAGGACTGGGCCTGTGGCACAGTCTCTAATGGTATCGCTCAAGAGATCAGCAAATTCACAGTATTCAGCTAATTTCTTCAAAATAGCTACGAATTGTGTGATTGATTCACCTTCTTGTTGGTTACATTTATGGAACCTGGAACTCTCGGCAATATCCAAAGGTTTAGGTGGGAAATGGCACGACAATATTGCCACAATCTCATCATAAGACGTATGCACGAGTGTACATCTCCCCCATCTCCAGCAGCATCAAAGGCACCAACGACCCACCAAAGCCTCTTCTCATCAGATACCAGATCCATCATTAGTAGTCAAGCACAGATTCTTCACACCCACCGTTATAGTAATAAAGAAAATATGCAAAAACCCCAGGTCTAAGGGGAGTTACATATACACCACATAATGCAACTTAACCCAAAACTTTATGGACTAGCAACATCAATCCATACTATTATGCAGAGAGGACCAGCAGCCTCATGTCTGGATTATGATCGAACCTTCAGTGCCTCCCAAGAAAGGACGAAAAAGAAACAGGAAGGAAAGGCGAGAACCACCAGAGCCACAGGATAACAAGGGATCAGGATCCAACCCAGGCTCCGTATTACCCTGCCGCATGCCAAGCAAACACCAACAAAGACGTGAAGAGAATAGCTTGCTCAATCAAACAAAATGGTGTCCCGCCCCCCAGGGGAACACCAGGATATCTGGCAGAGAATGCAGCTCATTCCCAGGCCCCCGTGCACCAAAAAAGAAAATCCTCAGGATGCCCCCAACAAGTACCCCCGAAATGGGATACCTCAAGCCTCCAGAAGCAACAGGATACTAGCCACAGCGCAGGATCTGGCCTAGCCCAGCACATCCAGACACACAGGAAACCAGACCTCCAGGCCCTTTAGCACACTCCTATACCCTTCCCCCAAGCCAAACCCATACCTCTCCCAGCCCCTTGAGGACATTGTCCCCACTAATACCAAGAAGAAAAGGATGATCACTCCAGACACAGTCAGGGAGGGACCCAAATCCAAGAAGTAGGACTGTCAAGGCCTCTACCATTTGGGCATCCTGGGAGGGAGTGCCAAATCACTCCTGCCTAGTACAACCAGGGGAGCCTATCTCAGACCAACAGACTAGACCAGGATTAGGAACAGAAAACTGTTCACCCGGATGAAGAGAGAAAGAAAGAAGCCCCCCCCCCCCCCAAGGGACAGTCCCCTGAAATGACCCAGAATGACTGCGATCATAGCATGGATATCCTGAGCAATACCTATCCTCAGCAACCCAAGAACATCGTGCCCCAATATTAAATCTTCCTGTTCTAATAGCTCAAAAGAAGGCCACAGAGAGAGACCCAAATGAAGGAAGGCTCACCCCTCAAGAGAAGAGTCAGAAGGAACCCAGTCCTCCCCAGGATGCAAAATCTGCCCAGACCATCAAAGATTAAAGGCATGTAATTCTTAAATTCAAATACCTCCAAATTTATAAACAATATAAATCCAAAAAAAAGCCTGACGTGGATTAGTTTTAACTCGGCGGCTATCCTCAATCATAGTGAGGACTGAACTAACCCTACCGAGCCTAACTGACCACCCTTCAACCCACTCCAGCTCCACTCAACCTTCTTATAAACAAAATAGGAGGTGACTAAACAAAACACTCGCCTTCCGCAACCACAAGGATTATCGGACACTGTGCACAGATTGCATTTCACATGCTTGACTGAACAAGATTTTGCTAAACGGGAGAATTGACAATACCCGCCCTCACGCTCACATCTTGCATTCCCTTGAAGGAGAAAAGACAACGTTGAATAATCAGCAACCTAATCACAAGGCAGTAATATCCAGGATTATTGAAGAGAAGCTGACGGGGCTCTTCAATGAAAAACTGTTCAAGTCAAACAGCAAGATTGAGAGTGACCTCTCTGGTCTCTTCAACGAGCGTAAAATTCCACATCCTGTCACTGCTGAAGCCAATCTGGCACGACTGTTTGAAAACCAGCTGTCCCTACCAGCAAAATAGCTTAATAGTAATTAAGAGGCGGCACAGTGGTGCAGTGGTTAGCACTGCTGCCTCACGGCGCCAAAGACCTGGGTTTGTACCCGGCCCTGGGTTACTGTCTGTGTGGAGTTGGCACATTCTCCCCGTGTCTGCGTGGGTCTCACCCCCTTAACCCAAAGATGTGCAGGGTAGATGGATTGGGGGGGGGGGGGGGGGGGGGGGGGGAATGACGACTCGCCCAGACGCACACAGGAACATTGAAGCAAAGGCCTGTCTCTTTACAAAAAATTGGCAGCAGGGAAGCACAAGTGGATAGCACTGTGGCTTCACAGCCCAAAGACGTGCAGGTTAGGTGGATTGGCCATGATAATTTGCCCTTAGTGGCCAAAAAGGTTAGATGGGGTTATCGGGTTACGGGAATAGGGTGGAAGTGAGGGCTTAAAGTGGGTCTGTGGACTTCCGGTTGCGGCTATGACCAGCTAAGTCGCACGTTTGGCTGCTCCTGCGAGGAAGGTGTTTTCGGGCCGATTGGAGGGCCCCTAACGGCGCTGGAATGACGATTCCCGGTGGGGGAAGGTTCCCAGAGGAGAACCCTGCAAATTTTATGGTTGTCACCCGGAGTGGGGTAGGAAAAAAAGCGGCAGCAGCTCCCCGAAAAAAGCGGGGGAAGAAACCCAAAATGGCGGCCGGCGGCGCACCCGAGGACTGGAGGAAATGGGCGGAGGAGCAGCAGGCCGTTCTCCTGCGCTTCTTCACGGAGCTGAAAGTGGAGCTGCTGGAGTCGATGAACGCGACGACCACCAGGCTGATGGGAGCCCAGGCGACCCAAGAGGCGTCAATTCGGGAGCTGCAGCAGGAGATGGCTGTGAGGGAGGAGGAGGCCACGGTCCTCGTGGGAAAGGTGGAGGTGCACGAGGCACTCCACCTGAAATGGCAAAACCGACTGGAGGAGATGGATACCCGCATGAGGCGGAAAAACCTGAGGATCCTGGGCCTGGCAGAAGGGCTGGAGGGGTCGGACCTCCCGAGGTATGTGGCAGAAATGCTGGGCTCACTGATGGGGGCAGGGGCCGTCCCTTCGCCCCTGGAACTGGAGGAGGCCTACAGAGTAATGGCCAGGAAGCCAAGAGCAAACGAACCCCCGAGGGCGGTGCTGGTTCGGTTCCAGCGATTCAGTGACCGGGAGAGGGTGCTGAGGTGGGCCAAGAGAGAAAGGAGCAGCAAATGGGAGAACTCGACGGTGAGGATCTACCAGGACTGGAGTGCAGAGGTGGCAAAGCGGCGGGCCCGGTTCAACCGAACGAAGGCGGTGCTGCATGCCAAGAGAATCAGATTCGGGATGCTGCAGCCAGCGCGCTTGTGGGTGACCTATAAGGACCAGCACCACTATTTCGAGTCCCCGGAGGAGGCGTGGGCCTTTGTCCAGGAAGAAAAGCTGGACTCGAACTAGAACCAGGGGATACTTGGCGGTCGTTGCCGCTCTGGTACTTTAAGCTGGACACGTGGCTTTCTTTTGGTTGGATTTTCACTTGGCTGTATTTTTGGACCCTTTTTTTTCTCTCTACCAGTTTTTTTTCTTTTTTCTGTTATTTATAATGTTATGTGGGGGGGGGCGGGGTGGGGGGGAGTGCCGGGGGTATGTGTTTCTTGTGGGGGTTTTCTTGTTGTCGGTGTGGGATCGGGGACGGGGGTGGAGCTGAGGATGGAGGGGTGGGGAGTGGCAGGGCGAAAGCGCGGGCTTTCCTCTGGTTTCCCGCGCACGGGGCAGAGGAGGGAGGAGGGTGGGAGGAAGGGGCGTGGTCAGCAATGGCTCCCTTTCCCGCGCTGGAGCGGGGTCAAGGAGGGGTGGTAAGGGGGGGGATGTCCCCCATGCCGGGAGGAGTCGGAATGTGGCAGGGGCAGCCGGGTCAGCGTAAACCAGCTGACTTACGGAAGTACTATGGAGGGTGCATCGCGGCTAGGAAGGGTCCTAGCCTGGGGGGGGAGGGGGGTGGGGGGAGGGGGGAAGGGAGGGGCTACCGGGTTGCTGCTGAAAAGGCCAGGGAGGAGAAGTTGAGGGCCGGAGGGGTGGGGGGAGGGCGCCATCGCCATGGGGAGCGGGTCAGTAGGGGAGGGCTGACTCGGGGCGAGCAGGTGACAGGATATGGCTAGTCGGCAGGGGAGAGGGGCGGGCTGCCCTTCGACCCGGCTGATCACTTGGAATGTGAGGGGGCTGAATGGGCCGGTCAAGAGAACGAGAGTAATCTCGCATTTGAAGGGACTGAAGGCGGATGTAGCAATGCTACAAGAGACCCATTTGAAGGTGGCGGACCAGGTCCGCCTGAGAAGGGGGTGGGTGGGACAGGTGTTCCACTCAGGACTGGACGCAAAGAACCGGGGGGTGGCGATCCTGGTAGGGAAGAGGGTGTCGTTCGTGGCGGCGGAGGTGGTGGCGGATAAAGAGGGTAGATATGTCATGGTGAAGGGTAGGCTACAGGGGGAGAAAGTGGTGATGGTTAATGTGCATGCCCCGAATTGGGACGACGCTGGCTTCATGAGGCGCCTACTGGGCCTCATTCCGGACCTGGAGGCAGGGGGCCTGATCATGGGGGGGGACTTCAACACAGTGCTGGATCCCGTGCTGGACAGATCGAGTTCGAGGACGAGTAGGAGGCCGGCAGCGGCAGAAGTGTTAAAGGGGTTTATGGAGCAGATGGGAGGGGTAGATCCCTGGAGGTTTGGGAGGCCGAGGGCGAGGGAGTATTCCTTTTTCTCCCATGTCCACAGAGTCTATTCTAGAATTGACTTTTTTGTATTGAGCAGGGGACTGATCCCGAAAGTACGGGAAGTGGAGTACTCGGCCATAGCGGTCTCAGACCATGCGCCACACTGGGTAGATTTGGAAATGGGGAAGGCGCGAGACCAGCGTCCGCTGTGGCGCCTGGATGTGGGGTTGCTGGCGGATGAGGAGGTGTGTAAGAGGGTCCGGAAGAGCATTGAAAGATATCTGGACACTAATGACATGGGGGAGGTGCAGGTGGGGATGGTCTGGGAGGCCCTGAAGGCGGTGATCCGGGGGGAGCTGATCTCCATACGGGCACATAGGGAAAGGAGGGAGAGGCAGGAGAGGGAGAGGCTGGTGGGTGAGCTTTTGGACGTGGAGAGGAGATATGCGGAGGCACCAGAGGAGGGGCTGTTGGGGGAACGGCGCAGTTTGCAGGCTAAGTTCGACCTGTTGACCACCAGAAAGGCAGAGACACAGTGGAGAAGGGCGCAGGGTGCGATTTATGAATACGGGGAGAAGGCGAGTAGGCTGTTGGCGCATCAGCTCCGCAAGCAGGATGCGGCTAGAGAAATTGGGGGAGTGAGGGAGAGGGGTGGGAACGTAGTGCAGAAGGGGCCAGAAGTAAATGGGGTCTTCAGAGACTTCTATAAGGAGCTGTATCGGTCAGAGCCGCCGACGAGGGGAGGGGGGATGGAGGGCTTCTTGAACAAATTGAGGTTCCCCAAGGTCCAAGAGGAGCTGGTAGAGGGGCTGGGGGCGCCGATAGGGTTAGAGGAGCTAGTTAAGGGGATTGGGCATATGCAGACGGGGAAGGCGCCGGGGCCAGACGGGTTCCCGGTGGAATTTTACAAAAAATATGCGGATTTGGTGGGCCCTGTGCTGGTACGAGCCTTCAACGAGGCATGGGAGGGGGGGGCTCTGCCCCCGACAATGTCGCAGGCACTGATCTCTCTGATCTTGAAGCGGGACAAGGACCCCGTGCAGTGTGGGTCATATAGGCCTATCTCGCTCCTGAACGTGGACGCCAAGTTGCTGGCAAAGATCCTGGCTACCAGGATAGAGGATTGTGTGCCAGGGGTGATACACGAGGACCAGACGGGTTTTGTGAAAGGGCGGCAGCTTAATACGAACGTGCGGAGACTGCTAAACGTCATCATGATGCCGGCAGTGGAGGGTGAGGCGGAGATAGTGGTGGCATTGGACGCGGAGAAAGCATTTGATAGGGTGGAGTGGAAGTACCTGTGGGAGACGCTGGAACGGTTTGGATTTGGGGAAGGATTTATTAAATGGGTGAAGCTGCTCTATTCGGCCCCGACGGCAAGTGTAGTGACGAATGGTAGGAGATCGGAGTATTTTGGGCTCCACCGGGGGACCAAACAGGGGTGCCCCTTGTCCCCCCTGCTCTTCGCACTGGCAATTGAACCGTTGGCGATGGCACTGAGGGGCTCAGGGGGGTGGAGAGGGCTGACAAGGGGCGGGGAGGAGCACCGGGTATCGCTATACGCGGACGACCTGCTGCTATACGTGGCAGACCCAGAAGGGGGAATGCCGGAGGTGATGGAACTGCTAGCAGAATTTGGGGACTTTTCGGGGTACAAGCTAAACTTGGGCAAGAGTGAGGTATTTGTGATACACCCAGGGGACCAGGAAGAGGGAATCGGGAGACTCCCGTTTAAGAGAGCAGGAAAGAGTTTTAGATATTTAGGGGTGCAGGTGGCAAGGAACTGGGGGACTCTCCACAAGCTGAACTTCTCCAGGCTGGTGGAACAGATGGAGGAGGAATTTAAAAGGTGGGACATGGTGCCGCTGTCGCTGGCGGGCAGAGTGCAGTCCGTTAAAATGACGGTCCTCCCGAGGTTTTTGTTTTTATTTCAGTGCTTGCCCATCTTCCTCCCTAGGGCCTTCTTCAAAAAGGTGACGAGTAGCATCATGAGCTACGTGTGGACGCACGGCACCCCAAGGGTGAGGAGGGTCTTCTTGGAGCGGAGTAGGGATAGTGGAGGGCTGGCATTACCCAATCTTTCGGGGTATTACTGGGCGGCAAATGTCTCGATGGTGCGCAAGTGGATGATGGAAGGGGAGGGGGCAGCTTGGAAACGAATGGAGAGGGCGTCCTGTGGCAACATAAGCCTGGGGGCCCTAGTAACGGCGCCATGGCCGCTCCCTCCCACGAGGTACACCACGAGCCCGGTGGTGGCGGCCACCCTCAAGATCTGGGGGCAGTGGAGGCGACACAGGGGGGAAGTGGGAGGTCTGATGGAGGCACCGTTAAGAGGGAACCATAGATTCATCCCGGGGAACATGGACGGGGGATTTCAGAGCTGGCACAGGGTGGGCATCAGGCAGCTGAAGGATCTGTTTGTAGATGGGAGGTTTGCGAGCCTGAGAGAGCTGGAGGAGAAATTCGGGCTCCCCCCGGGAAACATGTTTAGACATTTGCAGGTGAAGGCATTTGCTAGACGCCAGGTGGAAGGGTTTCCCTTGCTCCCCAGTAGGGGGGCGAGTGATAGGGTGCTCTCGGGGGTCTGGGTCGGAGGGGGGAGGATATCGGACATCTACAAAGTAATGCAGGAGGCGGAGGAGGCATCAGTAGAGGAGCTGAAAGCCAAGTGGGAGGGGGAGCTGGGAGAACAGATAGAGGATGGGACATGGGCTGATGCCCTGGAGAGGGTTAATTCTTCCTCCTCGTGTGCGAGGCTTAGCCTCATTCAATTTAAGGTGCTACATAGAGCCCATATGACGGGGACAAGGATGAGTCGGTTCTTTGGGGGTGAGGATAGATGTGTCAGGTGTTCGGGAAGTCCAGCGAACCATGTCCATATGTTTTGGGCATGTCCGGCACTGGAAAAGTTCTGGAAGGGGGTGGCAAGGACGGTGTCGAGGGTGGTGGGATCCAGGGTCAAACCAGGATGGGGACTTGCGATCTTTGGGGTTGGGGTGGAGCCGGGGGTACAGGAGGCGAGAGAGGCCGGAGTACTGGCCTTTGCATCCCTAGTTGCTCGAAGAAGGATACTAATACAGTGGAAGGACGCGAGGCCTCCAAGCGTGGAAACTTGGATTAATGACATGGCAAGCTTTATTCAGTTGGAAAGGGTCAGATTCGCCCTGAGAGGGTCGGTACAAGGGTTCTTCAGGCGGTGGCAGCCTTTCCTCGACTTATTGGCTCAGAGATAGGGTACAGAGGTCGCAGCAGCAGCAACCCGGGGGGGAGGGGGGGGGGTGGCAACAACGGTTGTGGTGGGTTATTTACGGTTGAAATGCGGGCAAATTTGCTCGCTGTTCATGTTTGATGTTGATTGTTGCTTTGTTTGTTTTTGGGGGGGGGGGGAGGGGGGGAGGGACAACGCGCGCGCAAGTTCGGGCGGGGGGGATATTTGTTAAGAGGGAATATTTTGTAATACTCTATAGTTAGTTGGGGTAAATATCTTCATGTAAAAAATTCTTTCAATAAAAATTATTTTTTTAAAAAAAAAGTGGGTCTGTGCAGATTCATGATAGAGGGCGATGGAAAACAGAATTTTTCCCTCCCATGATATTTTCCCCTCCCACCCACCATTACACCCGCCACAGGCCAGTGGAGTGCAGATCTATTGGGAAAGGACTGAAGCAATCTATTCTCATGGTGGGTGTGTGGAAACTTTTGGGCAGCTTCTTCGCCCTCATTAAAGATACCAGGCCCTAACATCAGCTACGAACAGTAACAAAAGTTGCTGACAACATCTCAAAAACGTTTAATAGCTCCGACCGCTCGAATGGAAGTTATTCACTTTGAAAGTTGCGTCCAGTGGCTAAAGTAAATACCAAGCAACAACCGGATATTACAGGGTTGTTCCATGTAGTCTGCATAAAATGTTTTGGAAGGTTGTCTTTTCATTTAATTTCCTGGCCCGGTGTAAAACAAAGTCCTTTATTGCTACGTCTCAAATGTTAAATCACAAGCCAACCCTCCCAGATTGTCCTGGAGATACCAGGAATTAACTATTAAATTCCTGGATATAGCTGCAAACAACCTAGAACAGGGGTTGTCAAAGTGTGGGTTGCGACCTACGGGTGGGCGGGTGCCAGGAGGGTCGCAGAGCAATCCGTTGCGCCATTCCCGCGGTGGTCCTGTTGTGGGAGAAGCGCCCAACGGCCACGGCCAGCTTTTACATTGAGAATGGCAGCCGATGCTGCATTTTAAATTAAAATAAATTAGGCTGTGTGGAGTCATTTGGCCAGAAGCAGCAGCAGAGTGCAGAGTGCACACTCTGCATGTACAGTTGATGTCAAGCGCCCTCCATGTTCGAGTTTAGGTACCAAATCACTGAACAGAGTTGTTCCATTATCCAGCTGCAAACAAGAGCACTGTGAAGATGGATCGTTTTCTTAAAAGTAACAGATGGCCAGAGACTCAAATGGGCAGTCTACCTACTGGACAGGATCACACAACAGGATCTGCTGGAAGAGAGCTGCTCAGGAGAGTCTAGGGCAGACAGAACAGTGCTGGTGTTAGCTCTGTACAAAGCTCCAGAGCCTCTGGTTAACAGCCTACAAAGAAGAAACGTATCTCAGGAACCAAGCAGTATAAAGATAATTTCTTGAGGGATGATTTTTGTCAATTGTGTCAATGCAAATAAGGATACAAAGCCCATATGTGTTATATGCTGGGAGGTACTGGCAAATGAGAGAAGTTCCAGATATTGGAAGAGAAATGGTGGGTGAAAAATTCCTTTTGAGGCTGAGACCCCAGCGTCAGTTATTAACTTAGAGCTCAGTCCAAGTTGAAAAACTACACTGCTGCAGCTGAGCTGTAATATCACATTAAAAGCACACCAAAAGCCCATGAGGTTGTCAGCATTCTGGTGTAGCATCTCCCAGGAGTATCCAGTGCTGAGTAAAACAAGCATTTTGTGGCTATTGCCCTTCACTGCGACCTACATGTGCGAGGTTGGATTTTCTGTTCTCATAAAAATGAAGGCAGCACATAGGAACTGGCTGAAGCCTGCACCTGATATATGCATTGCCTTTTCCTCCAATTAACCTAATTCGAGTGAGATTATGAGGACCAAGCAGATCCCCCTTTCGCATTTAAGGTAAGCAAACGTGGGTCCCTGATGCTGTGAGGCAGCAGTGCTAACCATTGTGCCAACGTGTCTCTGGGCAGCACTGCTGCCTCACAGTATCAGGGACACGGGTTCAATTTCGGCCTTGGGTGACTATCTGTGTGGAGTTTGCACGTTCTCCCCATGTCTGCGTGGGTTTCCTCTGGGTGCTCTGGTTTCTTCCCACGGTCCAAAGATATGCAGGTTAGGCGGATTGGCCATGAAAGATTGCCCTTTAGTGTCCAAAGATTTGTAGGTTGGATTACGGGGTTGCGGAGATAGGGTGGGGGAGTAGGCCTGGGTAGGGTGCTCTTTCAGAACGTCAGTGCAGACTTGATGGACTGAATGGCCTCCTTCTACACTGTAGTGATTCTGTGGAGAAGACATATAGGGGCATGGGGAGTGGGTGGGGTGGGGGGAGAACAGTACTTTGAATGACAGACAAGAATCATCCAATCAGATAAGGATGATTCTGTTAGCTCCGCAACTGCGTGTGTGGAGGTGGAGAATAGACATGTCATCTGAGCAATGGTGGAATTGTGGCGAGCAGGGCATTAGTTAAAGGAGTAAAACCATGTGATGAGGCGTCCATCGTTGACAGCCCTAATTCATCTGCAACTACAGCTACTGCTGTATTTCTCTCCCTTTCCTCCAAACATGTCACTTAAACCTCCCTGTTCACCCTGACAGCTGTTACGTTTGGTCCCTTGTACTTTATGAAGTAACTCAGCAAACACTTTGATGTCCAAACCAGGATCCTTTTATTATGTCTCGTGGTAGGATATAGAGCATGTTATCATGGATTCTTGCTACTTCCCTGGAAATTGGGAATGACCAATTAAATGTACGTCTTATTACCCGCTCCTTGTTCTCCTGAAGATGGCCGGATAAACCTCTCTTTATATCCGGGTCACAGGTCACATGACCTTGGTCTGGAGACTGCATGGTGTGTCTGTACCGCCACCTGCTGGTTGGAGGTCTCACACCATCCAACTATGATATAGCCCATAGGCATATCACCATAACAGCCTGTTCTAAATGCAAGGGAGCTTGCAACATGGATGTTCTCCCAATCCACTGGAATTCCTTTGGAAACGTCTCTTGTTCAGAATTCTCATATGCCTTCTGCTTCCTTCGACCCCCATTGTGTACTTGCTGAAGATTTGTTTGTGCCGTACTCTCTTATTCAAAGGAATTTCTGTCTTGTTTCCTGTTTTGGAATAGTCGATTATGAACAAAGTCGTCTTTTTTTGTCCCCCTTTGATTTTGTTTAAACATGTATCAGGAAATGGAAATGTTTATCCCTTTATTCCAGGCAATAAATGTTTGAATGTTAACGGCCCCACACAAAAGCATGCCGAGGCGAAGAATTTGATTCACAAGGAGCGAAGGGAAAATCACATCCGAAGACCCAGTCATCATTCCCAAGAGGTAAGGCTTCCTACCAGGTCAAATGTGGAAAATTACCTTGTTGTGCACTGAGGAAATCTCCTTGGTCCCTGCAGTTAAGTCTAAGAAAAGGCTCCGAAGTGTTACTGGATAGATTAAAACTGAGGATTTATTCATTGTTGCCAATTATGTTGAATTACGTGTTATGCTATTATGAATAGTATGACACAAGCTTATAAAAATGTTACACTGAAACCACTTTTCTTGGCCGCACAATTTCTAAAAAAACTGAACAGGAGTATACCATTCAGCCCCTCAAGCCTGTTCCACCATTCAATTATATGATGACCATTTGCCCACCATGTTCGTTGATGACCTGACCCTGCAAAATTCTATCAATTGAAAAATTTCCCCCGTCTGCTGTATTTTAAGGTTTTCACTAACCTTTATGTGAAAAGGTGCAACCTGACTTCATTTCGGAAAGATCTGGGACGGGATTCTGCGGGATTCTGCCGTAATCGGCGGGGTGGGCAACTCCGGGGGGAAGGAGTGGCGTGAACTACTCCGGCGTTGGGCCGCCCCAAAGGTGCGGAATCCTCCGGACCTTCAGGAGCTCGGCCGGCCCCAGAGTGGTTTGCGCCACGCCAGCTGGCGGGGAAGGGGCGGCCACTCGGCCCACCGCGAGCCGGAGAATCGCCGGGGGGTGCGCTGCCAGCGGCCGCCGACCGGCGCGGCGCGATTCCCGCCCCTGCCAAATCCCCGGCGCCAGAGAATTCGGCATCCGGCGGGGGGTCGGAGAATCCCACCCCTGACTTTACATGCTCTGATTCGCCCGCCTGAGAAAACTGTTTCTCTGTCTCCACCTGTCGTTTGCTCTGATTTCATTCCCAACTGAAAAAACTATGTCAATGGTGTTGAAGCTTTTTATCTTTCAAATACCTTGATTTCACTCCCAAGAGGATGTTCTCCAATTTTAAGATTTTGCACTTGTGTTGCATTTTATGATTGATCGTAATGGAAGGAACGCATTGGGTATCCCCCATCTCCATTTCATTGCAAAAGAAAGAATTTACATTTATAGAGCACCTTTCACAACCTTAGGGTGTCCCAAAGCACTTTATGGCTAAGCAAGTATTTCAAAAGTGTAATCCCTGTTGTATTGTAGGAAGCACAACAGCCACATTGCCCACAGTGGTATGTAGCTCATATAAACAGCAATGAGATAAATGAGTGGATAATCTGTTCTGGTTGTTGGGGCTGGGTGGTGGATTGTGCCCCGTCACCTTCCCCACCTCCACCCAAATCACTCAGGAGTGGGGAAGGTTGAGGATGGCCTTCCCACCGAGGGGTCATTATAGGCCGGTTTCCACCGGTGCTGGCATTTTAGTAGCAGGAGGTGGAGATTTCACCATGTCGGCAGATCACCCAGTAAAGATTTAGTTGGGGATTGGAGGTGGGAGTGCGGGAGGGGTAGGAGGTGACCTCTTGTTGCCCCCCCCCCCCCCCCCCCCCCCCCACCTCATCTGAAACATTCCCGTCTGCCTTACTGGTTCTGATGAGCCAGGCACCACTTGCCTGGGTTCCAGGCCCCGCTCCAACTTGCTTACTTCCAGCTGGGTACAGTCCCAGAAATGGCCACCATTCCCAAAGCGGCTGCTGCGACTGAAGGGCTGTCAGCTCTCGGATTAGCTGGCAGAGTTTGGAGGCAGATTCTCTACCCTTAAAGCAATGGGGGCTTCACGTCGGGCAGTGCCTGATGGGCATGGAAATGATTGGGGTGGGGAGTTTGCCCCCAGCTTTCCATGTCGCTCTCAACGCCACCAGCACCTGTATTAAATCCTGACCCCTCTTTCTTCCAGGCAGGGGCAGTTACAATCTTTCCCCATTCTCTTCGACTTCCATTACAGTATTTCTAAAAATTGTCATACCTTGTTTGCCTCCTAAAGCTTACCCCGAAGAAGCTGTCTTGGGCAGTGAGTCAGAGGAATTTATAGCGTCTCCTGCACTGAACATTATTAAGAACTTTGATGTCATTTCATATCATCAAACGATATCGCAAATTTAAAGAGAACTTGAAACAAAGCTTGCTGAAGTTCAAGCCTCCTGACCCTCAAACTACCCCTCGGCTACCCACCAACTATCTTTACAAATGCTCTATTCTTTGGGCTCCATAATAATTCCCACTCATACTTCATTGAACAAACTTTATAACTTAGAACAATCTTGGTCGGGAATTGCACATTTCTCACCTGACCTACTGACCCGAGCTTGGTGAGGAAAGTTCAGCACAGCAGGTTCCCAAGGCCTTCTGTTGCAAGGCAGCAGCATTTTACAGCTCTAGCTGCCGTGAGGCAAGAAAGTTTAATGGTCCCAGCCCCTTGAGAAGTCAGGGAGTGTGTACGTGGGCAGGATGGGATGACATGAGGCGGCAGCATGGAGAAGTAAGGTGGGTAGGATGGGGGTGGTAGAATAAGTAGGATGGGGGTGTTAGGATGAAGGAGTAGGATGGGAGGAGGGTAGGATGGGTATGATGGAGTTAGTTTGGAGGGGGGTTAGGATGGTAGGGGTAGGAATGGTCAGCGGGGATCGGTTGGTCAGTTGGGTGTAAAGGATGGATCAGAAAGGACGGATGGTCAGTTCAAGGTAGCCAGGGGTTAGTCAAGGGGGTCAGAGGGTAGTTAGAATTCTAGATGAGGGTGTGGGTGGGATAATTGGGAGGTAGTCAAGGGAAATTAGGGGTGGGGAAGGTAGTCTGGGTGGGTGGAGGCATAGTCCGGGGTTGGGGGCAATCGTGGGGTTGCGGGTAGTCAGGGGTAAAGGGGATGGTTGGGAGTGGGGGGGTAACCATGGGGCTAGTTGGGGTAGTTCAGTGGATGGTTTGTGTAGTCGGGAGTTCCGGTGGTGGTGTTGGGGGTGGTCACTACTGGAGGGCAGGATTTCCTGGCCCTGCCTGCTGCTGGGAACATCCAGCTCCTGTGAAATTCAATGGACTTTTGGCCAGGCTGCCTAATCTCCTGCGGCAGGTCCCACCACAATGGTGCTGGAAAATCCCAGCCATAGTTATCCAGGAATAGGACATGGTTTTAATTCTTCTAACTGTTCCATGGTAACTATTCTGCTAAGAGAGTTGGAACCATCTGATGTCTCCAACTTAAATTGGAGAATTGGATGATTCCCAGTACTGGGTTCATTGTTCACCATAAGTTTGAACTTCCCAGGAAATTCCCATGCCATCCTTGCCTGGGTACTGCTGTGGGGTCCCCCTAACACATCTTCTGAGGTGCCTCCAGGGTACGTGCCCCCCCCCCCCCCCCCCCGGAGAACTCAAGTTCTGTGCCAATAATTTTGGTCCTAAATTCTTCGCTGCATTTGCGTGCCCTGGCTGTACACTCAATTCATCTGCCTACTGTTATTGTTTAGAAACTTAAATTTACATAGAACCTTCCGATCAATTACATATTTTATAAATATTCATGCCTTCAGGGCATATCGTCACAGTACCATAGAGCATTCATTCTCCATTAACAGCAAGATTGTTCTTTCTAGTTCCACTCACAAAGATATCCTGCATTGCAGTTTAAATGTGAAATTGTGGCGGGAATCTCTGTTCCGCCTGTCCCCTTTTCCTGCACGGCGCACCCTCACCAACAGCGGGATTCTCCATTCCCACAGCCGGCCAATGAGGTTTCGTATGATGGCCACCCCCACGCATTGGGAAACCCGCGGGCGTGGGTGCGCTGCTGGTGAAGGGATGGATCCCACCGATAGAGAATCCTGCAGAAGAGTTTTCCCCTCCTCACTTTCTCTTTTGATCCAAACTCACTCATAGAAGAGCGAGAGGACAAGGCACCCATGGTTGACGAGAAAAGTCAAGGACAGCATAAACAAAAACAAAAAGCATACAAAGTGACGAGGATTAGTGGGAAAACAGAGGATTGGGAAGCCTTTAAAAGTGAGCAGAGGACAACTAAAAAAGCAATAAGGGGGAGAGAAGATGAAATATGAGTGCAAGCGAGCTAGTAATATAAAGGAAGATAGGAAGATTTTTTTTCAATGTATAAAAGGTAAGAGAGAGGCAAAAATAGACATTGGACCACTGGAAACCGTGGCTGGAGAAGTAATACTGGGAAAGAAGAAAATGGCAGACGAACTGAATAGTTACTTTGGATCAGTCTTCACGGTGGAAGACACTAGTGGGATGCCAGAGCTCCAGGAGAATCAGGGGGCACAGGTGAGTGTAGTGGCCATCACTAAGGAGAAGGTTCTGGGGAAACTGAAAGGTCTGAAGGTGGATAAGTCACCTGGAACGGATGGACTACACCCCTGGGTTCTAAAAGAGCTAGCTGAAGATATTGTGGAGGCATTGGTGGTGATCTTTCAGGAATCACTGGAGGCAGGAAGGGTCCCAGAGGACTGGAAAGTGGCTAATGTAACACCGCTGTTTAAGAAGGGAGGGAGGCAGAAGACGGGAAATTATAGGCTGGTTAGCCTGACTTTGGTCATTGGTAAGATTTTAGAGTCCGTTATTAAAGATGAGACCGTGGAGTACTTGGAAGTGCATGATAAAATAGGACTGAGCCAGCACGGCTTTGTCAAAGGGAGGTCATGTCTGACAAATCTGTTGGAGTTCTTTGAGGAAGTTAGACAAAGGAGAACCAGTGGATGTGATTTATTCAGATTTCCAGATTTTGACAAGATGCCGCATAGAAGATTGCTAAATATGTTAAGAGCCCATGGTGTTAAAAATAAGATCCAGGCATGGATAGAGGATTGACTGACTGGCAGAAGGCAGAGAGCGGGTATAAAGGGGTCTTTTTCAGGATGGCAGGCGGTGACTAGTGGTGTGCCTCAGGAGTCTGTGCTGGGACCACAGCTTTTCACAATATACATTAATGATCTGTAAGAAGGAACTGAAGGCACTGTTTGCAGATGACACAAATATCTATAGTATTGAGGAAGCAAGGTGGCTGCAGAAGGATTTGGACAAGCTAGGAGAATGTGCAATGAAGTGACAGATGAAATACAATGTGGAAAAGTGTGAGGTTAGCACTTTGGAAGGAGGAATTTAGGCATAGACTATTTTCTAAATAGGGCCATGCTTAGGAAATCAGAAGCACAAAGGGACTTGGGAGTCCTTGTTTATGATTCTCTTAAGGTTAACGTGCAGGTTCAGTCGGTGGTTAGGAAGGCAAATGCAATGTTAGCATTCAGGTCGAGAGGGCTAGAATACAAGACCAGGGATGTACCTCTGAGGCTGCATAAGGCTCTGGTCAGACCCCATTTGGAGTATTGCGAGCAGTTTTGGGCCCGGTATCTAAGGATAGATGTGCTAGCCTTGGAAAGGGTCCAGAGTAGGTTCACAAGAATGATCCCTGGAATGAAGAGCTTGTCGTATGAGGAATGTTTGAGGACCATCTGCATCAGTCTTCACGGTGGAAGACACCAGTGGGATGCCAGAGCTCCAGGAGAATCAGAGGGCACTGGTGAATGCAGTGGCCATCACTAAGGAGAGGTTCCGGGGAAACTGAAAGGTCTGAAGGTGGATAAGTCACCTGGACCGGATGGACTACACCCCAGGATTCTAAAAGATGGACTACATCCTAGGGTCTGTACTCGTTGGAGTTTCGAAGGATGAGGGGGGATCTTATTGAAACTTACAAGATACTGCGAGGCCTGGATAGAGTGGATGTGGAGATGATGTTTCCACTTCTAGTAAAAACTAGAATCAGAGGACATAATCTCAGACTAAAGGGATGATCCTTTAAAACAGAGATGAGGAGGAATTTCTTCAGCCAGAGTGTGGTGAATCTGTGGAACTCTTTGCCGCAGAAGGCTGTGGAGGCCAAATCACTGAGTGTCTTTAAGACAGAGATAGATAGGTTCTTGATGAATAAAAGGATCGGGGGTTATGGGGAGGAGGCAGGAGAATGGAGATGAGAAAAATATCAGCCATGATTGAATGGTGGAGCAGACTCGATGGGCCGAGTGGCCTAATTCTACATCTATTTCTTATGGTATTATGGAGGGACCCAGCAAAGGACTGGTGACAGAGAAAGATAGACACACTGAAGGACTGGGAACATGGGAAGACACACATTGGGAAATCGTAGAGACACATATCTTGTTATAATCACAGTAATTTGTGGAAACCTGAAGGATATCTGCATAAATATCACAGTGCTAGTTATCTCTTTGCAACCACTTTGGGCTGTGACCTATAGGTTGCTTAGGAACCCAACCAGCCACGAGAAGAAGTCTAATAATATGGTTTGGACCAGAAATGACTCATTACTCTAAAAGCATCACTTTATTCCAGCTCTCCTGTAGAGGACAATTTTCTTCCTTTTTGCCCTGAGCAAAAGTCTTCAAAAGTCAACTAAAGTCTAATCAAAGATGTATGGGAGAAATATGTTCGCATAATACCAGGATGTAGCCTTCAGTAATATGGAAACACCAGGGAGGCTGGGCTTGTCTGCTTACGGCAGAAAACGTTCGGGAGCGATTGAATAGAGGTGTCCCAAATCATGAAGCACATAAGGCAAACAATCTACAGTGGCAGGATGGTGGATAAATAGAGGATACAGGTTTCCGATCACTGATTAAGGAACCAGGGCTAAGATGAGAAGAATTGTTTTTCTGCAATGCGTTGCTGTGATCGGGAAAGTGACTTTAAAAAAGGGCAAAGGAAACAAATTCAATCTACTATCCTGTAAACATCAAGCACAGGTCTGCGGCTCTACCCCTCTTGTGATCCCCAAGAACTGGAGAAAGTGGCAATTATGGTCATTTTAATTTCAAAGAAAATAAGAACATTAAAATGACAGCATGAATAATTATGCTAAACAAAACATTTACATTAAAGGGGCCAAAGGTAAAAAAAAAATTGATATTACCTTTCTTCCAATTCTGGCTTCATACTTGCATCTGATTTGAATCAAAAAAAATTGTGATTGTGTACTGGATATATTACATTATAACAACTAACACATGGCATTGAAAAGATCTGGATTTTTAAAAACTAAGCATCCATTCTTAGTTTGTGCACAATTGCCAAAAATAAGGCACCACAAGCAATTTGGCAATTACTATAATGTGAAGCACATAGCTCAGTAAAAATCAGAAGGTAAGCAAATATGATTTTACATTGAGGTTTGTAGGAGCAATGCGATGGAGACAACAGATCAGTCAAATACATATCAATGTAAGGTGGTGTCCAGGAGGCAGCAATATCAACTCGCCAATGTAGTTTTCAATCTCAACCAGGCCCAATTGGATGTATTGCTTAGTGAGGCCAGCATGCTGTGCTGAGAGGGCGGGGAGAGATACTAGAGAGCAAGTATCTCACCCCTGCCTCGGTTCAGCTGCTGCTGAAACCATCATCCATTCCTTTGTGACCTCCAGATATCATTAATCTCTGCTCTGCTGCTGGTCTCTCTCTGCTTTGGTTAACGTGTGCAGATCTGTAATTTTGCTGTCACTGTCCTGACCTGCACTAAGTCCAGTTCCCCAGCACACTGTGCGTGCTGAACTTCATTGACCATTTATTCAAATCTCTCCCTGGCCTCACCCCTCCCTGTCTCTTCAACCCACCAAGATCTCTGCGCCGTTCCAATCCTGCCGTCTTGCACATCCCCGAAAAGCATCATTCCAACCTAAACAGCCATGCCTTCCGCCTTCTAGACTTGAAACCCTGGAGTTCCTTCCAGAAACCTCTTCAGTTCTCTTTCCTCCTTTATGACACTCTCTAAATACTGGGTGGGATTCTCTGTTGCCTGACGCCGATATCGTAATCATCGATCGCGCGGAAAATCTACTCCGACGCCCAAATCGGGCGCGGGTTTGACGCCCATCAGCCATTCTCCAACCCCTCGGAAATGGCATCATCACGTTGTGCGCCATTGTAACTGTGTTGACACGTCATCGGCCAGCACTCCCGCGATGCTCCGCCCCCGATGGGCCAAGTTCCCGACGGCGCAGGACACGTGTGGTCTCAGCGGTCGGGAACTCAGCGTGGCGGCTGCGGACTGTGTCCAGCGCCGCCACACTTGGCCGGTATCCGTGCTACTGGTCGGGGAGGCTTCCGCGAGGGCAGGAGGGACTGGTGAGGTGTGGCTATGGGGTGGCCTGTGCGGTGACGGATGGTGGCTTGGGTCTGCGCATGGCCAGCACCATGTTGTACGGAGCAACTGCTGCAATTCGTCAGCCATGTGCATGGCCGTTTTTGGCGCGGGAGCCGGGGGTTTCACCCAGCACCGCTGCTCACCCCTCACCAATCCCAGAATCGGTGAAGGGTCAGTGACGATGTCTCCCTTGTAAAGCTCCCGTGGATTCTCCATTCGGGCTGGCTTAGCCACTGAAACAGAGAATCCAGCCCCTATCTCTTTGATCAAGTATGTGGTCACCTATCCTAATATCTCCTAATGTGGCTCGTTGCCAAATTTTGTTTCATAACATTCTTGCGAATCACCTTGGCCCATCTTGCTACATTGAAAGATCTACACAAATGCAATTTGTTGTTGCTGCCAACTCGCACTGTAGATCCTAGCAGCCTCTTATAGTTTAATGAACAGAGTGCCATCACAAGTCAACAATATGCTCCATAGTTTAGGGAGTAGTGGGTGGTGCGTGTGTATAAGGTTCTGGGTGTACATCGATTGATCAAGAGACACATCAAGAGGAAAGATACAGGATTGCTGCAAGCGACATTCCCACCACTGAATCTTAGACAATCAATCTAGAACCATGCAAAAATTAACCCTACCCCCCCCCCCACCCTGCCATGGATCTGACATTACTTTTTATGAATGGAAAACAGGAGCGGCATGGTGGTGCAGTAGTTAGCACTGCTGCCTCACAACGCCAAGGACCCCGGTTCAATCCCGGTCCTGGGTCACTGTCCGCGTGGAGTTTGCACATTCTCCCCGTGTCTCCGTGGGTCTCACCCCCACAACTCAAAATGTTGTGCAGGGATTGGCCACGCTAAATTGCCTGTTAATTGGAAAAAAAGAATTGAATACTTTAACTTCATATCAAAAAAAGAAAAAAATTATATGTAAATTTTTTTTAATGAATAGAAAACAGGGGCTGGATTCTCCAACCCCCTGCCGGGTCGATTCTCCGGCCCACAATAGGCCGAAGTCCCGACACTGACAAGCCTCTCCCGCCGGCGTGGATTAAACCACCTACCTTACCAGCGGGATTGGCGCCGGGGTCCTGGGGGGGGGGGGGGGGGGGGGGGGGTGCCGGGGTACTGGGGGGATCTGACCCCAGGGGGTGCCCCCGCAGTGGCCTGGCCCGCGATCGGGGCCCTCCGATCGGTGGGCGGGCCTGTGCCGTGGGGGCACTCATTTTCGTCCGCCTTCGCCATGATCTTCACCATGGCGGAGGCAGAAGAGACCCCCTCCCCTGCGCATGCGCCGAGATGACGCCAGCAGCCGCTGACGCTCCGGCGCACGAGCGAACTTATGCCGGCCGGCGAAGTCCTTTTGGCTCCGGCTGGCGTGGCGCCAAAGGCCGTTCACGCCAGCCAGCAGAGCAGGAACCACTCCGGCGTGGGCCTAGCCCCTCAATGTGAGGGCTTGGCCCCTAAAGGTGCGGAGACTTCCGCACCTTTGGGGCGGCCCGACGCCGGAGTGGTTCACGCCACTCCAACACGCCGGGACCCCCAGCCCCGCCGGGTAGGGGAGAATCCTGTCCCAGGTTCCTGAATCAAGGTTCTTTACAATCCTTTTTTCTTTACAATCTATATCAATGTTCAAACTTCACCCACACTTTGGTGTGGCGTAGTTTTGTAAATCACAGCTTTCAATGTTCGGATTTTCCTGATGTTGGTTATTTGAGCCAAGCTGTCAAGTTTACTATTGCTGATTGACTCAAATATTAAAGCAACCAGCAACTCCCAGAAAATCAACCAAATTGGTCCGGCAAATGTTTGTAACTTCTTTTTTTTTAAAATAATTTTTATTAAGATTTTCAAAAACATAAAAGAACAGCAAGAAAACCGTAGTAACAACAACAAAAAGAAAAACACAATAACCCCCAAAACCAACCCCCCCCCCCCCCCCCCACCCCCTAGTAACTACAAAAAGAAGAAATAGATAAGCACCGGCATATTCAATAAACACATATACACATTCCCTTCCCCCCCAACAACCCCCCCCCCGGGTTGCTGCTGCCGGCCTATTTTCCTACCGTTCTGCCAGGAAGTCCAGGAAAGGCTGCCACCGCCTAAAGAACCCTTGTACTGATCCCCTCAGGGCAAATTTCACCTTCTCCAATTTGATGAACCCCGCCATATCATTGATCCAGGCCTCCACGCTTGGGAGCCTCGCATCCTTCCATTGAAGCAAGATCCTCCGCCGGGCTACTAGGGACGCAAAGGCCAGAACACCGGCCTCTTTTGCCTCCTGCACTCCCGGCTCCACTGCAACCCCAAAAATTGCGAGTCCCCAGCCTGGTTTGACCCTGGATCCTACCACCCTCGACACCGTCCTTGCTACCCCCTTCCAGAACTCCCCCAGCACTGGGCACGCCCAAAACATATGGGCGTGGTTCACTGGGCTCCCCGAGCACCTAGCACACCTGTCTTCGCCCCCGAAAAACCTACTCATCCTCGTCCCAGTCATGTGGGCCCTATGCAGCACCTTGAACTGTATGAGGCTAAGCCTCGCACAGGAAGAGGAGGAATTCACTCTTTCCAGGGCATCCGCCCACGTCCCCTCCTCAATCTCCTCACCCAGCTCCTCCTCCCATTTAAAATGTTTGTAACTTTCAACGGTGGCCATAGCAACAAGCATTATTATCAAGCAATGGCAGGATACCAAAAAGAAGCAGATAGCAAGAACACAGATGTTCGTCTTCTTGTGGTTACCTTCTTGTTTCAACCAGGTGCCCAGCTGGCAGATGGACTTTGCAGAGATAGAAGGGAAGTAACCACATAACCCTCAACCAGATTACGACAGTCACCTGAAATCATACATGGAAACTTGTCAAGTTTTTCTTGATTCGTGTTGGAAATATACTCAAAAATGTTGACTGTGGTTTGTTTATAAGCCCTGCAGAGATACCCTCCCATTATATCTGTGAGTTCAGTGCAAAAACATCTAGAGTAAAAAGTTCCCTTAAAGGGTAAGTCAACATGGCAGAAACTAACCACGATAAGGACTGGACGACCTACATTCTAAAGCAAATTACAGCAAACCAAATACTTTTGCACAATTATGGGAAACGTGCCAGCCAAATTTTGCACAGCAAGTTCGCGCAAACACCAATGAGATAAGGAAAAAAATACAGATAATCCATTTTGGTTGCTTTGGTTGAAAGATAAATAATGGGCAGCGCACTTAAGAGAACTCATCTGTTGTTCAGGATATTGGCATGTGTTCCTTTACATCCACCTGAGGGGACAGGTGGGGGCCTTGAGTTAATGCCCCATCCAGGCGATGGCACTTTGGATAATGTAATAGCACCTCTCTCTGCTAAAGGAGAGATATCCACATTTACAGCTTACTGTCACTACACTCGAGTCTTCGTCAGCCCGAAGCGATATGTCAAACCTGTCAAACCTTTCATTACTTACTTGCAAAACAGTCATAAATACTTAATTACAGGCTAACAGCTGACAGGAGACTGCTTTCATCCACAATAACACTAAAAGAATGGATGAGCTCAGTATTCCTGCGGGGAAGTACAAAACATTATAATTTCTGTACAAATTGGGCAGATAATAATAGATCTACACAGATACATGACGTTTTGATTGACGGCTTGATTCATTGACATTTACTGAACAGACATCCACACTAACAAAATAATTGATACCATTGGCAAACTAAATGTCAAAATTGCTATCTCACCCCCTCCCATTCCCCATCGTTCTTGTAGTAATGTTAATTGCTTGGTCGAAACTTGGATGAGTAAGGGGATAAATTCCATTTCAGCCGGAGGGTGAAAGTAGGCGGTATCTCAACGAACATTTGGGCGGGCATACAATGGGGCAAGCAATCTACACTTTCATGTTTATCACACCATTTGAGGTTGAATTTCATTCCCTAAACTCTTTGTTCGGAGCCAAGCAATTACCCATTTACAGCCATGTATATACATGAGATCCATTGAAAAGAAGTAGCAAATGTCTGAAGCATATTTAAAATGTCAGCAAAGCATTTACGCTGACAGTTCTTTCAGATGATACATTAAACTGAGGCCCCTTCTGTTCTCCCAGGTGAATATAAAAACTCCAATGATGCTGCTCTCTCCAGTGTCCTGGCCCATTTTTATGCCTCAACCAACAAGATTAGCTGCTTTATGTGGGAGTTTACTGCGCACAAATTGGATGCCATGTAAAAAAAATGTTGCCACAGTGCCAGAAGATCATAGGCTGCTTTCCCCGTTTGAAAGAGAGCTGACTGGTGGTGATTTAACCTGAGGTCACCACACTTCAGGCAAGAGGCAAGGTTGAGAGGACGGCGCCTTCATGAATAACCTCAGCCGATACGGGAATTGAACCTGCGCTCTTGGCGTCGCTCCACATCACGAACCAACCATCCACCGAACTGTGCCTGGACAAGCTGGGGAGCTGTCAGCCAAACAGAGTGACTGACAGCTCCACAAGGCAGGACTTCCTTCCAAGGGGGGTTACATGTCCAGCCCACTGCCAATCAGAGCTTAATTCTGCCCCAGCTGCATCAAGCAAACTTTAACACCTCCATTGTTGCCCCAATCAGATCAGCCAACTCAGCAGGGGCTACGGTTCATAACGAGACATTCCTGTTCTGCGTGACTCAGAGCCAGTAGCACACATACCCAATATACCAGAGGGGAGTTCCTAGTTCTGGTTACCTTGAGAAACAAGGTCAGCCAAAAGCATATTTAAAAAAAAAAAAATTTAGAGTACCCAATTCATTTTTTCCAATTAAGGGGCAATTTAGCGTGGTCAATCCATCTACCTTGCACATCTTTGGGTTGTGGGGGCACACACAGGGAGAATGTGCAAACTCCACACGGACAGTGACCCAGAGCCGGGATCGAACATGGGACCTCGGCGCCGTGAGACTGCAATGCTACCACTGCGCCACCGTGCTGCCGCCAAAAGCATATTAAAGGCAGACTGAGAAAGTTGAGACAATGGAGCGTTATAATTTGTTACCTCACTTTGGAACTGGCCTCTACGCTTATTTCAGATATCAATGACAATAGTGTTCCATCTGTTGATCTATCTTTGCAACAACCTGTATTAAATGTGTAATAGATTAGTGTTTTATCAAAGTGCAGGTCGTGACCCATTATTGAATTTCTCCCTTTTCATTGAAGGGTATTTCCACTGTAACAGGGACAGTAACTGGTTAAAATTACACAATCCAGGTCTTAATATTCTAGCCACCAATCTCCCTTCTGCCCGGGGAAATCACAGCAAAGGGAAAAAGCTGTGTGGAGAGGGAAACAAATGAAAAGAAAGTGTTCTACACAACCAGAAGCTCCGCCATCACCACCCTATACAATGCAGTGTTGCAGCCTGCATTGGGGGCGGGATGGGGGGTCAGGTCTTGAGCATACAAAGCTCCCAGCACATAACCCCATTCGCCAGGAATACTTAGCAGAGTCAGGTGCAGAGCCGGCACATCTGACGTCACTCGTCTCGTAAAAATTGCCCTACATCCCAAAGGCAGCGTGTTCAATAGTCTAACACAAGTAGCCAGCCGCTGCCTTTCACTTGTTGACATCCTGCTGAAACCTTGCTCTTGGGTGTAAGTCATTTGCAATGGTCACTTATTGAGTGTTAAGAGTTTGTGCTGAAATGAGTGCTGACAATCTGAACTTGCCCTGGGAGAGGTGGTAACATATTCCGTCTTCAGGAATGGGCTGGCAAAGGGAAAGGAAAAGGATCACCAACTGTGCAGACACTCAGCTGTGTCGAACACGATGGCTACTGCAGATCTTGTGAAAATGCATCTTCAGAGTCCAAGGCATAGTCATCTATTTAAATCTAGTTTAATCCTGGTCATTTACTCATAGATTTTCAATTAAGCTTGTCTGTCAAGGTGTTTCTTGTTCAAGCATTTCCAGAACAAATTAGACACTTTTCGTCATTCATTTCCACCTTCATGAACTAATTTAGAAGTCAGCAATATTGCACATTATATAGAATGCTTGGCACAAGATTTAAGGAATACCAGCAACAATAAACAAACTTCCTGTTATCCGAATTTAAGAGGTTATTTCAAGTTGCATTATAGCATATACAAGATGGTTGATGTATCCTGAGAATTACTGTAAATAAAAATAGACTACTCACAACAAAAGCCTAGTCCAACCAACACAATAGACTTTAAAGTCCTACATCTCATGGATCTTTTTCTATTGTGTCTTAGGTCCTATGTCACGTAAAGTCTTGAAACAGCTGGGTGTGCCTTGGCTGCAATGTGTGCTATCAACAGGATGTGCTGCAGTAACTCCCCA
Organism: Scyliorhinus canicula; assembly: GCF_902713615.1. NCBI lineage: Eukaryota > Metazoa > Chordata > Chondrichthyes > Carcharhiniformes > Scyliorhinidae > Scyliorhinus > Scyliorhinus canicula. Next base: position 27,352,814 of record NC_052150.1, on the reverse strand, counting down.
AGGCCACTCAAACCTCCAGTGTCTGGAAGCACAGGGCCTGCAGGCACATGGCAACATCGTCACCTCTAGGATCTCCTTTGAGTCACAGGCTATCCCGACGTGGCTCTGTGAGTCAAAAGCCCACCTATCAGCATTGTGGGAGCACCTTCCACCTCACAGAACGCAGCAATCCAATTCAGGACCCATCATCATCTTTTCAAGGGCAACTAGGGATGGGCAATAATGCGAGCCTTGCCAGCAATATTCACAGCCTGATAACGGATGCAGAAAATACAGCTGTAGTACAAAGGGCTAATTGGTTGTGGAGTATTTGGACGCGATTCTCTGGCCACCTCGCGCCGTTTCTCGGCGGCGGGAGCTGGCCCGCCATTGGCCAGCAGTGGGATTTTCTGGTCCTGTTGCTGCCGATGGGATTTCCCAGTTAATCAATCCCACCAGGAAATCCATGGCGGGGGTGCATTGTCAACACGACCAGAAGTTCCTGTCAGCATGCACAGGCGGAATATCTTACCGATTTTATATATATATATGTAAATATATATATGCATGTTTGTATAATATATAGATGCATGCATATTTGGAAATAATTGTATATGCTCCGAACTAACTATTGACAATGGAAGCTAATAAAAATGATATCTAGGCCATAGAGCCATAGAGACAGGAAATGGAATGTTGTCACAACAAAAATGAATAAAGGAAGCTAAGGAATGTCACTGAGGTGCACATCAGCAAGTCAGGAAGTGGTTCTAGAATACCAGCTTCTACGCGACTGGTGACACATTCACAGTTTTGAAAATTAAAGCAGTTTCGGACTGAATAATAATAATCTTTATTATTGTCACAAGTAACAGGGCAGTACGGTCGCACAATGGTTAGCACTGTTGCTTCACGGCGCCAGGGTCTCGGGTTCGATTCCTGGCTTGGGTTACTGGTCTGTGCGGAGTCTGCACGTTCTCCCCATGATAAAGTAAGCCTCCTTGTGACAATAAAGATCATTATTATTATTAAGTAGGCTTACATTGACACTGCAATGAAGTTACTGTGAAAAGCCCCGAGTCGCCACATTCCGGCGCCTGTTCGGGTACACAGAGGGAGAATTCAGAATGTCCGAATTATCTAACAGCACATCTTTCGGGACTTGTGGGAGGAAACCGGAGCACCCGGAGGGAACCGGCGCATACATAGGGAGAACGTGCAGATTCCGCACAGGAAGTGACCCAGGCCGGGTATCAAACCTGGGACGCTGGCACTGTGAAGCAGCAGAGCTAACCACTGTGCTACCATGCCACCTCAGAGGTACAATGACTGGGGGGAAGGCCTCAATGACCAGTAGAGGCCAGTTCTGATTGTGTCACCCAGTGAGCCAATGGCGCTACCTCGTTGGTATTGTAAGTTTGTTATGTAGATAAAACTAATTACGCAGCACACATTCAGCAGCAGCCTTGTGACTAGTTGCATCCCAAAAGGAATTACAAGCAAGTGAGCAACTGGAAGTCTTGCTTTAAAATAACCTTGTAAAATCCCACTAACAACCGGTGATTGATATCTTGCATTTGTTTATATTACAGCCAGTGTAGCATGAAATTAAAATCGCTTATTGTCACGAGTAGGCTTCAATGAAGTTACTGTGAAAAGCCCCTAGTCGCCACATTCCGGCGCATGTCCGGGGAGGCTGGTACGGGAATCGAAACGTGCTGCTGGCCTGCTTGGTCTGCTTTCAAAGCCAGCGATTTAGCCTAGTGTGCTAAACCAGCATTCACTTCCTCATTTCAATCTACTAAAAATCTGAGATGAGTTTTGAATACTGGTAAGTTGGCAGCACATTGCAACTTCCATAGATAAGTCCAAGTGGTATGGGTTGTAATGAACCGATACCATGAAGGATTAAGGATACCACTGAGTGACCTTGTTCAATTCCATCCTGATCCTTTTAATGTAGATTGTATATTTGACGGGTGATTCTCCCTACTGTCCAATTTTCCCTTTCCAACACTACAGCCACCAAAAATGAACAAATAGCACTCACTTACATTAATTACGTTTCCTCGGGTCTTTGGCCAATTCTCTGTGGTCATTTGCAACTTTTTTCCTTTCAGGGGGTTTTCTGAGTGTATTTTAAGTTTCCCCACACGCACGCTTTTTGAACTCCTGCCTGATCAAGACCAGAAGTCTGTAACTTCAAACTTTTCCATTTCATCTCGCAAAGCTTCATGTTGCAAAGATTCAATTGGATGCAATAAGATCCAACGGCACACTCTTCAACTGCAGGCAGGCTTCTCTTAGTGTCTGGGCCAATATTTATGCGTAAACCAATACTACTAAAGTAGCGGCACAGAAGCACAGTAGTTAGCACTGTTGCTTCACAGCTCCAGGGTCCCAGGTTCGATTCCCGGCTTGGGTCACTGTCTGTGTGGAGTTTGCACGTTCTCCCCGTGTCTGCGTGGGTTTCCTCTGGGTGCTCCGGTTTCCTCCCACAGTCCAAAGATGTACAGGTTAGGTGGATTGCCCATGTTAAATTTCCCTTTGTGTCCAAAAAGATTGGTTGCGGTTACAGGGTTATGGGAATAGGATGGAAATAGGGTGGAGGTGTGTACTTAACTGGGGTGCTCTATCCAGGGGCTGGTGCAGACTCAATGGGCCGAATGGCCTCCTCCTGCACAGTAAGTTCTAATCTTCTATAAGATGATTTGGCCATCATCACCTTGCTGTTCATGGGACCTTGCTATTTGCAAATTTGTTCCAAGTTGGTTGTAAAACACGTTGGAAAATTGAGGTCCTGAATGGTACTCCAGAAATGAAAATTCTTTTACCTAGCACGTCCCCCCCGTGTGTGCGTGGGTTTCCTCCGGGTGCTCCGGTTTCCTCCCACAGCCCAAAGATGTGTGGGATAGGTGGATTGGCCATGCTAAATTGTCCATAGTGTCCTAAAAAGTAAGGTTAAAGGGGGGGGGGGGGTTATTGGGTTACGGGTATAGGGTGGATATGTGGGTTTGAGTACGGTGATCATGGCTCGGCACAACATCGAGGGCCGAAGGGCCTGTTCTGTGCTGTACTGTTCTATGACAAGTTGTGGATGATCAGTTTAACCAATGTGTTCACATATTTAAACTGAGCTCTGGTTTTAAATGCTCATAACTAAAGGATTGGTGGGCAGCACGGTAGCATGGTGGTTAGCATAAATGCTTCACAGCTCCAGGGTCCCAGGTTCGATTCCCGGCTGGGTCACTATCTGTGCGGAGTCTGCACGTCCTCCCCGTGTGTGCGTGGGTTTCCTCCGGGTGCTCCGGTTTCCTCCCACAGTCCAAAGATGTGCGGGTTAGGTGGATTGGCCGTGCTAAATTGCCCGTAGTGTCCTAAAAAGTAAGGTTAAGGGGGGGTTGTTGGGTTACGGGTATAGGGTGGATACGTGGGTTTGAGTAGGGTGATCATTGCTCGGCACAACATCGAAGGCCGAAGGGCCTGTTCTGTGCTGTACTGTTCTATGTTCTATGTTCTATGAGCGATAAGAGGGGAGTGGAAAATTGCGTAAAGGGGCAGCTTGTTAATCAAATTTTACAGGATATAGTGAGGGTGAAAGTAATTCACCACTGTAATTAATAACTTCAAGCGACAGGATTAAAACAAATGTAATCCCATCAGACAACTCACATTAACTGAACAGGTCCTTCGTGTACACAACACTTGCACAAAATAAAGCCATGTGTCTAGTTTGGGTTACATTTAATTTAGTCTGACTCACTATAGTTAGAACTCAGATAATTACCTGAGAGATTGAAACTTAATGTGTAAATGGTCAAGGCTGGCAATGGAGAACCATTGCTTTAGCAACATTTTAATTATTCCTTCAATAATCATTCTCTGCTCCAAAACATCAGCAAAAAATAAAATTACATGAAGGTTCCATGGTTTCTGAGTCCATCTGATTTGCCTTCCCATTGTTGATGTTGTTTGAATAAATATTAATGTGTTATGCTTACAAGGGTGAAAACAAAGTTATTTTACAGGAATTCAATTTGTATTGATAAATATTAGAAATAAGGCACAGTTTTATGTGGGTTTAATTTAATGTTTATGTGCCTGGAAGTGGAAAACCTAAAGCTAGATTAATGCTAAACAAAGGTGTTTGTATGTATGGGGGTTGGTTTCAATTCAAACTGTGATTCTATTATGCTTAGAGAGGGCTGCAAAGTGTAAATAAACCCACAGTGGATGCTAAGAAACCGGGGCCTTGTAAGGCAGAGAAGCTTTTAAAGTTTTAGTTCAGTTAATTTGATTGTAGTTGGAGATAGGTAGTGAGTGCTCTGCTAGAAGCAATTAGTTTTAATAGGCTAAAGACGGAACATCTCTCTCAGCCTTGCTAGAAGGAAGGCCATACTATGGAGTAATGCTTAAGAAAACAAATGCTGGAAACCTAAAGTCCAGTTAGGGAAACTAAACAAAGGAAGAGAAGTTTTCAAGAAGTTAACATAACTGGAGTTAACATAACAGAGGAAAGAAGGAAACAAAACAGATTACAGTTCAGTAAAATCAGAGAGTTGAAAAGGCATTGAATCATGAGAGGCCAGAAAGATATCTGCAGTGGTCTAAGGTTTGTGAGAAATTACTACAGTTTGGGAGATATTATTTGAAATAATTGTGAATAATTGGTGACTGATCCTATGAGTTTGCGTAAAAGCCTTTAAGGCAAAGGAACCCTGAAGGGGAAGGAGTAATATCTGAAAGTGAAACCTTGGTGGAACTAGCGGAGGGAAAGCAGAATTTAAAAGAAGATTTGAAAGTGTGACTTTGAAAACAAAATTTGAAATCACTTGTGTGGAAGCCAGAGTTCAGTGAGACAAGGTGCCTCACGGTATAAGAATCACTTGGGGGGGGGGGGGGGGGGGGGCAGCACGGCAACGCCGTGGTTAGCACTGCTGCCTATGGCACTGAGGACCCGGGTTCGATCCCAGCCCTGGGTCACTGTCTGTGAGGAGTTAGCATATTCTTCCCGTGTCTGCATGGGTCTCAGCCCCACAACCCAAAGATATGCAGATTAAGTGGATTGGCCACGCTAAATTGTCCTTTAATTGGGAAATAAATAATTGGGTACTCTAAATTTATTTTTTTTAAATAATCACCTGGGGGGGGGGGGGGGGGGCTTGTGGAGAAATCCACAGATATTCACTTGTGTTCAAACAGTCACAGTCATCTTATATGCTTAAAATAGACTTGGTGTGTTAATGAGCCCATTGTAGCTTCAGGTGTACTTTGCAATCCATGTTAATCATAAATCTGAGTGTAATTGTTAAACTAAAGAGGGGGGGGGGGAAGTAAAGGAGTATTGAATCATAATCCAATGTTTTACGTTGAATAAATGTTTCCTCCTTGTTAAAACTAATTAGCAGTCCTGTGACTCTTCTTCTCCATGTTTTATTAATAAAAATGAACATTATGCTCCTTTAAGCCAGTGTTCCATTCTGGGTCTTCCCACCTAGTTTTGACATCGACTGGGATCGTCACACTTATGACCATCAGGGAAGAATGGCTGGAACCCTTCTGGGAAAGGTAAGGCCAGGGGCTGGCCTGATAGAAGGCTGTAAAATTGTGAACGAGGGTAGACATAAAAAGAATTTGTGGACGAGTTCAAAACTAGAGGACACAAAATGAAGACAGTCCCTAATAAATAGAATAAGTAATTCAGGAGGAACCCCTTTGCCCAGAGGGTAGTTAGAAACTGGAAGACCCTGCCACATGTCATGGTGGGAAGTAGCGTAGATGTGTTTAGGGAAAGTGATTAAGCACATGAGGGAGAAAGAAATCGTATGAGAGAAGGTCAAGTGGAGCATACGTACCAATGGCTTTTTCATGTGCTGTAAATGTTATGTAGTTCTGTTTTCAGAACAACTTTCATTTGAATTTCGACATTTTGCCAATGAGTATTCTTAAAGGAGATTGTGTTCTTTTGTGGGGGGTGAATGAATGCTTGTTTACCTTTAGGAATCTACTGGGACTGAGATGACACAGCAAACTGTGCTCCAATGAGCTGTGGCAAGTCCAGAGAAGAACATGCTACCAGAGCTAAGGGTCTCGCACGAGTGCCCTATCTTCCTTCTCTACTACAGCTGAGTCAGAAAGTTGTGACATTAAATCCTACTCTGGAGGCATGGGCACAATATCTAGGCGGGCATGCCCGGTACAGTACTGCAGGGGTGTTGCCCAGTTGGAGGTACTGGCCTTCAGATGAGCCCTGTGTACCCTCTGAAGTGAAGGTAAAAGATTAAAGGAAGAGCGGACCATTAACTGAAGAATATTTACGCCTCGGCAAGTATCGCCAATAAGCAGAGAGTGGGATTTTCCAACCATTCCTGTCGGCGAGACCTTGCAGTCCCACTGAAGGTGACTCCAGCCCACCATGGATTCCCCGATGGCAGGGTAGGTGAGCCATACAAAACACCATGGGCTGGATTCTCCGTCGGCGGGTTCCTCCGTTTCAACGGCAGCGCAATCCCGCCCGCAGATTTCCCGATGACGTGGGGGTGCCCACAATGGAAACCCCATTGGCCGGCTGCCGGGACGGAGAATCTCGCTGCCGGCGGTGGCACGCCGCACCAGAAATCGGGTGCGGCGGGATGGAGAATCCCGCCCCATAGAGTTCGGTGGGACTGGAAGACACCATTGGAAGTCAATGGCAGGCTGCTTCTGTTACCTCCAACTGGAAAATATGCTGCACAATGTGTGTGTGTGTGTGTGTGTGTGTGTGTGGGGGGGGGAATCCCGGCCAGAGTTTCGGACCATTGTCACATCACTGTGCGCAAATTCCTACATTACAACAGTGACAACATTCAAAAACTACCCATTGGCTGTAAAGCACTTTGTGACATCCCGAGGCCATGAAAGATGCTATATAAATGCGAGACTGTCTTTCTTCCGAACTGGAGTCTTGGCTTCCTAACTCTCTAACTGGACACAGCTCAGTGAAGCATTTGTCACTCACATCCAAACAACCCTTCGTTAACTCCACCACTTGAAGATGATTCATTTTCTTGGAGGGGAGGACCATTATTAGACATAATTATCGTGTTGCTTGTGTTAGCAGAGTGGCCATGCGCAGGTAGGGGGCACGCATACCGAACGTTTAGCAAATGTGGAAACATTTATTCCGACACCATTTCCCTCCCTCCCTGCTGTTTAATATTGCCTATTTACAGGAGGCAAAATGGAAAAATAAAGTGGTTGATGCAACTATTTGGCTGTAAACTATTTCTCATCAAATGCCATTATGTAACTGTTTAAAGACTGGAGCCATGCAGTAAATTAGCCACCAGATCCATCCATTTTAATGTTATCATCACGGAATCGAGAATCCTGGGCGAGGAGTGGGTATGAAGAATTCAGCTCAGAATTGAGCTGTGGCTCAATCCGAAAAGCCACTCTCCTTCCAAATTATGGGCTCAAGTCCCACTCCAGAGACTTGAGCTCCCAACCTTGGTTGACACTCCAGTGCAGTACTGAGTGCCATCTTCTGGGTGAGATGTTGAACTGAATTCTGTCTGCCCTCTCAGGTGAACAGAAAACATCCCACAGCACCATTTCAAAGAAGAACAGTGGGATCTTCCCCCTGTGTTCTTGGCCAAGATTCATCCCTCAACCAACATCACTGCTTTAGACTGCACCACAGAGCAATAAGCAGCAGCGTTAAGAGTTGTTTGACTGATAGGCAGAGGCATTGGCTGCCTTTGCCCATCAGTCAAACTTGCCTCTGAGTGTACTCAGACGCAAGCATCGTCTGGTGTTAGGATACAGGCCAGACCCCAATTTATGTTAGGATGCCAGACAAGAAATAATATTCCAACCAAGTGACCCCAGACAGTTCAACTGCCACTTATAAATAAAGTGAACAAAACAGATTTACTTGCTGCCTTCTGTAGACATTTTAGAGGAAGACCATTTCAAGAGCAGATCCAGTACACTTCTGTCTTGTCTGCTCAACCTAGCAGCATGTGGCAAAACTACAAACTACGGACAGACCTGGCTCCTCCCATTATTTACATCATCTGTATCCCGCTAAGATGTCCCATGACCTGCTTCACTAGGGCTCAACACAATCCCTCAAATTATCTATATCCCAGGAAACCATTCAAAATATAAACACTATTCCATTAGCCCTTTATCTGTAACCAAATAAGTGGTTGGAATTAATAATCACCTCACTCTTACAACAGCTTAATTATAGCTTGGGCAGACATACAGTCAGGGTACCTTAACCTCTCTCATTTAATAATATTACCACAATAAATATATACTTTAACCCAAGCTTTTAAAAAATATTTTTTTATTCTCCTCATTTTCAACATTTTCATCAAATTAACAACAATAAAAAATGAACAAAAAACAAATACAATAACAATCCCCCAAACAAAAACCAGCACCCCCCTCAATATACAGACCAAAACAACTGTCCATATGTTCCAGGTAAAAAATTAACAGTCAACCAGTAAGTGGTGTAATCAAAAACAACAAAAGCCCTAACCCCTCCTTCCCACAATGTTCAATGGCAATCAATTATCGAACATGCATAATAAACAGTCCCCGTGAATTGTAGAACCCCTCCTTCATCCTCCTCAGCTCAAATTTCACCTTCCCAAGAGTCAGAACTTCAAGTAGGTTCCCCCGCCATGCCCGGGCACAGGGTGGAGAAGCTGACCTTTACCCCAACAGGACCCGTCTCCGAGCAATCAGCGAAGCGAAGACTAACATCTGCCCCCGCACCCGTCTGCTGTTCTGGCCATTGCGACACCCTGAAAATGGCTTCTAGAGACCCTGCTTCCAGGTTCACGTGTACTACCCTTCAGGTGATACTGCAAACTCCCTCCAGTACTTCTCCAGCTTCAGACAGGTCCAAAACTTATGTATATGGTTTGTGGGGCCCCTCCCACACTGCTCACATAATCCTCCATTCCCTCAAAGTGCCGCCTCATCCTCACTCTCATGAGGTGCGCTCTATACATGACCTTCAATCGTATCATCCCCAACCTCGTGCATGAGATTGAGGCGTTCAGCTCCGGAGCACCTCACACTTCACACCTTCTTCCATACCCTCCCCCAACATTTCCTCCCACTTGGCTTTAATCCCCTCCACGGAAACCCCGTCCTCCCTCAAAATCCTCCCAATCGCCAGCACCACCTCCTTCTCCATTCCCCCTGCCATCAATACCGTTTCCAACAGCAAGGGGATCGGCACTATCAGGAAGCTCTGAACCTCCTTCCTTGAAAAGTCTCAGAGCTGTAGGTACCTAAACTCTTCCCCTTGCCCCAGTCCATGGGCAGGATTCTCCGCCGGTGGGATTCTCCGTTTTGCCGGCGCCCGGGGATTTTCCCGACCGCATGGGGCTGCCCCACAATGGGAATCCCCATTGAACGGCTGGTGTAACGGAGAATCCCACCAGCGGGGCGAGGCAGAAATGTGGTGTGGCGGAGAATCCAGCCTCATATTTCTCCCCCAACTCTTCCAACCTCGCAAAACATCCTCCCAGAAGCAGGTGTTTTAATACCATGATCCCCTCTCCTCCCATCCAGCCTCCCCAGCTCAAAGCGGTGATTCTCCCGATCGGCATCTCCCCTGACCCAGACCCAGCTTAAAGTGTTACCTCAACTGCCTCCAAATTTTCAGTGTTTCCACCACCACTGGACTCCCTGAGTACTTGCCAAGGGCCATCGGGAGTGGCTCTGTTGCCAGCACCCTCAACCCAGACCCCCTACACAGATCCCTCTCCATCCTAACCAGCCAGAACTACCCCAACCCAATTCTTCACCTTTTCCATATTCACCGCCCAATAGTACTATAATAAATTTGAGAGGCCCCTCCCTTCCCTACAGAGTGAGGTTGTCCTACCTTGCCAAGTCAACCCAAGCTTTTAATAACATTACTGCAATAGATATAATATTCAATATATATACCAATTTCATACATTCATCACACTGCATACCGCAGTTCAATGACAGAGGATGGGCCAAACTCGGATCTGGCAAGCGAGCCCCAGGAGGGGAGAGAAAACACTTCAAGGATACCCTCAAAGCTTCCCTGAAAAAGTGCAGCATCCCCACCGACACCTGGGAATCTCTGGCCCAAGACCACCCAAAGGAGAGGGAAAGCATTTGGGAAGGAGCTGAACACCTGGAGTTTCATCGCCGAGAGCAAGCTAAAGCCAAGCATCGATAGCGAACAGAACATGAGGCATCCCACCCACCTGCTCCTCCAACCACCAACTGCCCCTGTGACAGAGGTCTCACATTGGACTCCTTAGTCACCCGAGAATTCAGCTTTCGTGTGGAAGAAGGGCATCCTCGACTCCAAGGGACTACCCGAGGAATAATACTGGCGGAGTGACGAGGGCTCGGGCACAAATTCTGCCACCCTGGGAGAAGACACCAGGGAATCACTGTCACTTTCCCAGGGCAAGACCTCAGCAATCATTGTAACCCGCTGGAGGGCAGATTGCTGCCAGGAGCCTGAAAGCCCATTTGAGCATTGTCGTCCACAATCATGATGCCGGCAGCTGCAACAAGCAGTGGGCTCATGATCTCAGTGTGAACTTCCACTGCAGCACGCTGGTGCTGGTAGCTTCTGCATTTCCTGGAGTGTGTGGTGTTCTTAAACAAAGATATACATTTATTAACGCTACTAATCAACACGTACTCCTGAAGAATACCCAGTTGATTATTAACATATTATTAACTACACTCATCTACAACTAATCTTTATACTGATACAAGCTATGATCTGCTCATACTCACATTATCTGTACTTCTGACTCTCTCTAGCTAACTCCTGCACACTCTCTCCCCCCCCCCCCCCCCCCACAAGGCTTAACATCAATGCCTTATATACTTGCAACTGTAGCTCCCTCCAGTGGCTACTCAAGACATTTCATTACGCCCTTGCACTTCGTACATTTAGAATAAAAGATCCAACATTGACTACCAGACAGTGCATCACAGTTGGGTCCTTAAGTGTCCTCTCGGAGTTGGCCGCCACCTCCATGATGGAAAGGATTGGCATAAAGCTCTGGACAAAGCCCCTGCTCACCGACAACTGCACCTTCCAGGGACCTGATACACAAACTATACTTAACCCATTAGTCTTGCTGTAACCCACCTGTGCGCAGCGACCTACCAGCTGCAGGTGTACCTCGATGCCACCCTCCAAGGCAGTGGTTCCCAAACTTTCCAGTAACATGGCACACTTCAATGAAACAATCAATTCCACGGTTGCCATTGAAGGGGAGAGCCAACCTCGCATCCACTTCACGAGTGCTGCCTTCGGTGCCTAAGGCTGAGAGTCTTGGTTGACCACAGCATCCGTGCTGATACCAAGAACCTCGCGTACACGAGATTTCCGGTAGTGACCATGGCGTGAGTGGTCACACGCAGGACAGCGCCGGCTCAGAAGTGTGGATTTGAGCTCTTTTTGCCAGAAAATGGGAAAAGTTTGATGGGAAAATGTAGCTGAAGGTGTGAAGGAGAAGTTCCCCCCGGAAGTGGTATGTTTGCTGGTGATTGGACTCGGGAGAAGAAAGTTTAAGACCTTGCCAAGGAATTGTGAGAGATCTGTGGCGCAGCAACAATTGGAAAGGTGGCGGAGGGCGAAGGGTCCTCGCATGTTGGAAAACTCCAGGTGAAGCAGCAGATGCCGTTTATTAGAGAATTGTTCCACCAACAAAGACAGGAGGTGCAGGAAGACCAATCGAAGGAGCGGTCGCACCCCTGGAAGGCTCGATGGAGAGAGTTGAGAAGTGCTTGGAGGCACAGAGGTCGCAGATCCGAGAGATGGGGAGGGTGATGTCTGACCACAGTGATCAGGTGGTGGCATTGGAGCAGGAGGTGGGTCTCCTGGGGGACCTTTGCAAATCGTTAAGAGCAAAGGTAGAAGAACAGGAGAACAGATCTAGAAGGCAGAGCCTGTGCGTCATTGGCTTGCCTGAAGGTGTGGACGGCACGAGAGCTACGAGATATGTTTTGAGGATGCTGGCAGGCTGGTGGTGGAGATGGTGTTGGACAAGGCCTCATAGGTGAATAGAGGGCACAGGTCGCTAAGGCAGAAGCCAAAGGCGGGAGAGGCGCTGCGGGTGATGATTGTGAGGCTCCACAAGTTTGTGGAGAAAGAGAAGATCCTGCAATGGGCCAGGGAGAAGTGTAACTGTGAATGGGTGGGGAATACGTCTGAATTTACCAGGACATTGCAGCGAAGGTGGCGAAAAGGCGTGCTGGATTTAACAGGGCCAAGGAGGCTCTTTATCGACAGCAGATTAGGTTTGGGATGCTGTATCTGGATGCTGAAATTATGGGTGACTTTTGAAGGCCGGGAGTATTATTTTGGCCCCCAGAGGAGGCCAATGACTTTATTAGAGAGCATAAATTGGGGGAGAGCCGAACTTTGATGGGAGACGGAAGAGTTGGAACAATGGAGTTCAGAAGATGTGAGTGGTGTGGGGGCCGGGGGATGGGGGGTTTCTTTCTTCTCAGAAGGAGTGATTTCATTGTGGCAATTATTTGTTAAGGGGTAATAAGTCTGTAAGGGGCAGCTGCCCCCCCACCCCTTAGCCCCCTCCAGCCGCCTGTAGTAATGTTTATTCTTTGGAGGAGGTGACCTGTGGTTTTGAATGTGTCTTTGTTTGGATGGGGGATTGTGGGGTCAACAGGGAGCCATTTACACAGATCAAGGAGGAAAGCTGGGAGGAAGGGTAGGTAGGAGGAGCCTTTAGACGGGAGCTGCCATGCTGGCAGGTAATGCAGGGGAACGGAAGTGAGGTGGGGGAGATGGCAGCAAGGGTTGTCTGGGGGGGGGGGAAGGGGAGAAGGAGAGGAGGTGGGAAAGGGGGAGGGTGATGCGACATGGCAGTGTTGGAGGAGAAGCGTGATCATGGGCAGAGAAGAGGGCCATCTTGGATGGCCTGGTTCAGGGTGAAATTAAAGGGGACAGAATCGGCATGAGAGGATGGCGGATAATAGAGGGGTAAGGTTCATAACATGAAACGTACGGGGGCTGAGCGGGCTGGTGAAGAGATCTCGAGCCTTTGCACTCTTGAGGAGCTTGAAGGTGGGGTTGGTCTATCTGCAGGAGATGCACCTCCAGTTGATGGATGAGGTTAGGTTGGGAAAGGGATGGGTGGGTCAGATGTTTCACTCAGGGTTTGACTCGAAGTCGCAGGGGGTGGCTAGTCTGTTGAGTAAGAAGATGGAGTTTGTAAGTGCCAAGGAATTGCGGTACCCCAGTGGGAGATACGTGATAGTGAGGGGTGTGCTGGAGGGGACGGCAATGGTGCTAGTGAATGTACCTTCACCGAATTAGGATGACGTGGGCTTCATGCAGGGTTTGCTGGGAGGGATTCCAGACTTGACCACACACCAGTTGACTTTGGGAGGGGACTTTAATTGTATGTTGGAGCCGAGGGTGGACAGGTCGAACCTCAGGTCAATGTGAAGGCTGCGGATGGTGAAGGAGCTGGGAGGGTTTATGGAAAGGATGGGTATGGTGGACCCATGGAGGTTTAAGAACTTGGGGAGGGAGGGAGTATTCCTTCTTCTCACACGTGTATAAGGTATACACTCAAATTGATTTCTTTGTGGTGAACCGTGAGGTGTTGGTTGGGTAGTGGGGGTTGGGTATGCGGGGCTCGTAATTTCGGACCGCGCGCCGTACTGTCGGAAGATTCGACTTTGCCTGAGGTAGGAACAGAGGCCGGGATGGAGATTAGACCTGCGGCTGTTAGCGGACAGGGGGTTCTGCGATAAGGTGTGGTCGGTGATTAAGGACCATGTAGAGCTGAACCAAAAGAGGGCGGTATCGGCGGCCACATTCTGGGAGGTTTTGAAGGCGGTGGTTCGGGGGGAGATTATCTCGTTCAAGGCGCACGGAGATAGGAAGAGGAGAGAGGAGAATGGATGATTATTGAATGAGATAGTCGACATGCACGGGGAATATTCGAGGGACCCTACTGTGGAGGGATTGGCAAAGAGAAAGAATTTACAGGGGCAGTTTGATAGGCTGACGACGGGTAGGGCTGTTCGGCAGCTATGGAGGGCAAAGGGGGTGCAGTACGAATGTGGAGAGAAGGTGAGCCGCATGCTAGCCCACCAGCTACAGAGGCAGGCCATGTTCAGAGAAATTCTGAGAGTACAGACAGGGAAGGGGGAGGTAGTGTCGGAGCCGGGGAGGATAAATGAGACGTTCAGGGTGTATTATGAGAAATAGTACAGGGCCAATCTGGGGGGTGAAGAAGAGGGTCTCGGCCTTTTCTAGATGGGCTGGAATTCCCACGGCTGGATGAGAGGAGGAGGCAGGCGCTAGAGGAGTCATTAGGGGTGAGAGAGGTGATGGAAAGCATTAGCGGGATGAAGTCGGGGAAGGCCCCAGGGCTGGAAGGTTACCCGGCGGAGTTTTATAAGGAGTTTGCGGCGGAGTTGGCACCACATTTATTGGGTTCGTTTAGCGAGGGGCTGGGGAAGGGGGATCTGCCGGAGACCATGACACAGGTGATGATCACGCTAATTCCAAAGAAAGGGAAGGACCCGCTAGAATGCGGGTCATACAGGCCCATATCACTGCTGAATACAGATGTGAAAGTGTTGGCTACTCTCTAGTAATATTAGCCGGATTTGAATGTGATCATGACCTTGTCGAGGGGACAAGTACCAGAGGTAGTGGTCGATGGATGTGGAGAAGACTTATGACCAGGTGGAGTGGCGGGACATGTTCGAGGTTTTGGGGAGGTGCGGGTTCGGGCCGAAGTTTGTGGTTTGGGTGCGTCTGCTGTACGTGGCTCTGGTGATGGGTAAACGGACAAACTAGATTAGCTCACGGAGTTTCGGGTTGCCTAGGGGAACGAGGCAGGAGTGTCTGCTGTCACTGCTGTTGTGTGCGCTAGTGATAGAGCTGGGGGGTCAACAGATTGTCAGGAAATTATTAGGGAGAGTAGGGAGCACCAGGTCTCGCTGTATGTGGACGACCTGCTGTTATATGTGTCAGATCCGCTGGAGAGTATGGGGAGAATTATGGGTTTATTAGAGAGGTTCTGGGCTTTCTGGGTTATAAATTGAATATGGGAAAAAGCGAGGTGTTCCCGGTAATCAAGGTGGGTCGGGGGCTAATTTAGGGGTGTTGCCATTTAGGGTAGCCAAGGATAGGTTTAGGTATCTGGGGATCCAGGTGACAGGGGAGTGGGCACCATTGCACAAATGGAACTTAACTAAGTTGGTGGAGGAAATAAAGGAGGACTTTAGGAGGTGGGATATGTTACACCTGACGTTGGCGGAGAGGGTCTGACTGGTGAAAATTAATATCCTGCCAAGATTCCTATTCGTATTTCAGACACTCCCATTCTTTATTCCGTAAGCCTTTTTCCGGAAGCCGGATGCAGTGATTTCGGAGTTTATATAGGCGGGGAAAGTGCCAAGGGTAAAGAGGGCCCTGCTACAGAGGCAGAAAGGGGTGTTGGCATTATGAGCTGGGGAGAATATTCTCCAGATTCTTTATGTTTTTGTATTTTGAATATGTTTGGAATAAAATTTTTAAAATTTTAAAAGGGCCTCGTGTACAAGTCAGTCGTCCTCCCAACCCCTCTATACACGGCTCAGAAATTTGGAGTATGTACAGATGCCACCTCCAGATCCTGGAGACGTACCATCAATGCTGTCTCCACATCAACTGGGAGGACAGGCGCACACCAATGTCCTTGAAGGAGCCAAGAGCACCAGCACAGAGGCCGTGATCCTCCAAAGCCAAATCGGCTGGGCCGGCCACGTGTTTATAATGCCGGTCCCCACTGCCGAAGCAAATCTTCTTCTCCCAGCTCAAGGAAGGCTCCCAAACAAGGGGACAAAGGAAGAGCTTCAAAGACACCCTGAAGTGCTTATCTCAAGAAATGCAACATAGACGTCAGTGCCTGGGGGGTGCTCAGAAGAGACCGACTTGAAGGAACCTCCTGATTGAAGGGACACAATTCTTCGTGAACACCCAATGGCAATAAGGGGTCCGGGAATGGAGCCTGAGAAAGGAATACCAGCGATCCCGAGTCCAAGGACCAATCCCATCTCCCAGAAACACCTGCCAAATGTCGGATATGCGGCTCGAGGATCGGGCCCATAGAACCCATGACCATTGACAGGGAGTTTCTTATGTGGACAATCATACTCATTAACAGGTGATTGCTGAAGAAGAAGAATACAAATGGGGTCAGAAGAGATCAGTGAACCCTGTTTGGTGCTGTGGAAATATTACCCATACAGTTAAATTGTGCTACATGAACGCCATTTTTCAAGAAACTGTTTGTCTAAGACACAACACTGCCATCTAGTGTTTGTGAATAGTGCCCACTTGTGTCTGAAAAATAGCCATGTACTGTATTAGCATTTATTTAATTTTGTCCATCATACCAGAAAACCTCAGGGAAGTGGATTTTGTTTGATGTGTGTTCATTTATACACCTAGCTTTGACCTTATTTGGGACCTGCTCAGGACCAATTGAAGGTGACAGTACAAATTTGGTTAGGTTTCCCTTCCAGCCCACTTATCACAATACACTTACATCAAGGGGGCCTTAAGGTAGCAGAAGTCTAACACGGATTAGAGCAACACAGATTAAGAAGCAATTTAACTGTCTACACATCAAGCTAGAATAGTGTTTATATTTCTCCTCAATCATGTCCACAAGAACTCCACCATCCACCAAGGGTGGCATGGTGGCACAGTGGTTGGCACTGTTGCCTCACAGAGCCAGGGATCAATTCCAGCTGGTATGGGGGGCAGCGCCCTTTTTCTTCGCACACTCAAAAACGGTATACTCGAGGAGTATGCCGCGCCCCGTCGTGATGGCCTCAGAACGTCATCTGAGACCCTCCCCCGATGCTCCGCCCCCGATGGGCCAAATCCCCGACGGCATAGGGCGCTTGTCCTCACAGCTTTCAGGGACCTTGCATGGCGGTTGCGGACTGTGTCCAGCGGACTGATTGCCAGGGTGGCACTGCCAAGGGCCAGGGTTGCTTGGGAGGCTTGTTCATAAAATGAAGGTGGATAGGGGTTTGAAGGGTGGGAGAGTGCTGGGCAGGTAAGTAGGGACCTCTGGGAAGTTGGGTGGGTGATGCGTGGGGGTCCTGGGAGGGGGGGGATGCTGTAAGGGGGCTTGGCTGGGCCTGAAGAGGGGGGACCCCCAGGGACCCCATAGCGGAGTGTCCTCACTTCGGGGGGTGTGGGGTAGTGCCCATTTGGGGGGTGACATTACCCATGGGTGGGAGGTGTGTGAGACGCAAAAGCTCACATAGAGATTGGGCACCCTTTGAAAATGCGGCCCAATCTCTGAGTTCAGCTCCCCAGGGCAAAAAGAAAATTCTGCACGGGGGTCTCCATTTCTGAGACTAAGGACGCTGAAATCATGTTCGGTGATCGGGCGGAAAATGGGCTCCTACGCCGAAATCGGGGCCTGCGCCGGTCAGCCATCCTCTGCCCCCATCATCGTGACACGGCCACGCGCAATGCCACTGGCATCTCATTAGCCGGCTGGGGACTGGTGGACGTAAGCCAGGGAGTGGCCAGGGGGTAGGATGTGTGGTCACAGATGGCGGGTTGGATCCATGCACAGCCATCGCCATGTTGTACGGTGCGACCCTGCAGGTCATCAGCCGTGCGCATGTGCCGCCCTGGAACTGGCCTTTCTCCAGCTGTTTTCGGCACGGGAGACGGGAGTTTCAGTCAGCACCGGTGCTAGCCCCCCTCCGGTACCGGAATCGGTGAGGGGTTCGCACTGATTTGACGGTCGTGAAACATTACGGTTCGCACACCGGTGTCGGCACTTAACCGCAGAAACGGAGAATCCAGCCCTAAGTGTTGACGCCAATGGAGAATTCGTGGGCTTTTACAACAGAAAAACCGGCACCGCACTTGGAGCGATTCTGCTACCGTTAAGGGGTTAGCACTGGCGCCACGTGGAACATAATCGATTCTAATGGGAAATGGTCCGTGATTGACAACCAAAAGCTGACAAGCTGCAGCTGCCTATAAACAATTCTCCCCCTACACACACCATCCCAGCCAACAAGATAGCTGTAAGGAGAGTGGCACCAAAGTTCGC